>NC_092050.1:104943331-105264413 GCF_003086295.3 Arachis hypogaea
GAGGCATCCTGGAGGTCGAACACGTTTAACCTCCAGTTTAAGGTTAAACTGGAGGTTAAACGTGGAAGCTTAGAAGGGTAGCCCTGGAGGTGCCGAACACGTTTAAGCTCCAGTTTGAGGTCAAACTGGAGCTTAAACGTGGAAATGGAGAGAGCAACCCTGGAGGAGAAAACTTGGTCGAACACGTTTAAGCTCCAGTTTGAGGTCAAACTGGAGCTTAAACGTGGAAATGGCTCCCTGGTGCTTTTCCCATTCTGGCGTTTAACCTCCAGTTTAAGGTTAAACTGGAGGTTAAACGTGGAACTCCTTCCTGAGTGGCATTATCATTCTGGCGTTTAACCTCCAGTTTGAGGTCAAACTGGAGGTTAAACGTGGAATGCTTCTTTGGTGAGACTTTTCATTCTGGCGTTTAACCTCCAGTTTGAGGTTAAACTGGAGGTTAAACTTCAATTCCAGCATTTCTTATCCTTCATGATTCTGGCGTTTAAGCTCCAGTTTAGGCTTAAACTGGAACTTAAACTCTACATGTGATATTCAAGCTTCCTTTATTGATTTTGTTGCTTCCTTGCTTAGCCTCTTCTTCCCTGAAATCATCCAAACAAATGCATCAAAGTCTTGCAAAATTTCATGAGAAATCTTCCATTCATAGCATTCAAGTAATATAACTAAAACTCATGGAATTTGCATCAAAATCATATTGTTTGGATGGTTCATTGCTTTGTTATTCTTTTAACCATTCTTGGTTACTTTAAGCTCAAGAAAATGCATAAAACCACTAAAACTAACAGAAAAATACTAGTGAAACTAGCCTAAGATGCCTTGGCATCACAACACCAAACTTAATACTTGCTTGTCCCTAAGCAAGTCCTGATTTATTTAAGAAGAAATTATGAAACAGAAAGCAATTACATTGGCTATATTAGCAAGCATTTGAAGTTCATCAGAAGGGTTTTATGCAGAAAGTTGCAGCATCACTTTTTCATACTTATCAAGTAAGATTATCACTTTTTCATTGCATCCATCAAACACTGCTATGGCCTCTTGTTATTCTTATGTCCTTGGCACTTTTCTCTTTTTTGTTTTTCTTTTCTTTTTCTTAGAGCTTCTTTTGCTCCTTGTTTGCTTAGTGTCATGTGTTGCACAAGCCTTTGGCATTTTCTTTTTCTTATCAGTGCATTACACATATCCACTTTAGGCATTTTAGTTCACATTTCTTCTTGAGACATTGGTGCCCAGCACCTCTTTGTGTGACTAAATGTTTTGTATTTAGGTTGCTCTTGATAATGGACTTTTGGTTGATAATCCCGGGTTAGTTAACCCAAGTTACCAAGTGTTGAAACACTCCTCAGAACCTATTCATCCAAGCATATCCTTAATACATAAACACCACAGGCATTTGTCTCAGAAGTTCAAACCATTGGTACCTAGCTTATTTTCAAGGAAGGACTGTGGGAACTTCAAGGAAGGACTGGTCGATTAAGCTAGATGATGCTCTTTGGGCATATAGGACAGCTTTCAAAACACCAATTGGAATGTCTCCTTACCAACTAGTATATGGAAAAGCTTGTCATTTGCCACTGGAGTTGGAGCACAAGGCATACTGGGCCTTGAAACTTTTGAACTTGGACAACAAAGCTACTGGAGAAAGAAGGATGTTGCAAATTCAAGAGTTGGAAGAATTCAGAGCGGAAGCTTATGAGAATGCCAAAATTTACAAAGAAAGAGCAAAGAAGAAGCATGACAGCAACATAGCCCCAAGGAAATTTGAAGAAGGACAAAAAGTATTGCTCTACAATTCTAGGCTGAAGCTATTTCCAGGGAAGCTAAAATCAAGGTGGTCTGGACCATTCCTTGTCACCAAGGTCTCCAAATATGGACAAGTAGAAATCATGGAAGAAAAGTCACAACGAACCTTCATTGTGAACGGTCAAAGACTCAAACATTACTTGGGAGATGTGGATGAGAAGGACAAAGTTAAATATCACCTCAACTGAGGAAGCTGACCGTCAAGCTAATGACGTTAAAGAAGCGCTTGTTGGGAGGCAACCCAACCTGAGGTAATACCCTTTTGCTGTTCCTTTTATTTGTTTCAATAAAAAGGGTGAAGTAGTTTCTGTGCATTGCAAAGAATTAAGTTTGGTGTTTCACACCAAACAATGAATTCGTGGATCAATAATTCAAAGGGGAATGTGTGACTCTAAGTTTGGTGTTCCACCATAAAGATCAACTGAACACAACAACCTTTGAATTATATGAGAGGAACAACCATTCTAAGCAGTCACAGAAATGCTTAAAACCCTTAGCAGCAACTTCATTCCAAAGAGAACTCAAGGATTCAAAGCACAGAGAAGTAAGTGGGAGACTAAGTTTGGTGTTCACACACCAACTTAAGACTCAGATACTTACCCACACATAGTGGAGCTAACCACTCAAGTGCTTGAGAAGCAAGCAACTTCATCACTCTTTGCAGGAAAGGAAACAAGGATTTTAAAGCATGAAGCAACATTTAGGAGAAGAAGGGAAATCAAATTGTTTCCTGGCAACAAAGAGAAAACAAGGAATCTCACAAGGTGGTATTGTTCCTTGATAATTCGTTAAAAAGGGCAAACAAAAGCATGCTTGTTCTGGTTTAAACTGTAAATGTTGAATCTTTCTGGAATGAGAAGTTTTTAGTATATTTGTCTGTTTATTGCTTTGAATAAAGTGAATGCCTAGATGTTTGGATATAACTCCACCTTCTTAAACAAATGCTTGCCATGCTTGTTCTGTTTCCAAAAATAAAAGAAAAGTTTGAACAAAAGTAACTTGGCTCAATTAGTGACAAATCAAGTAGAATTAAGTGGTGGTATGCATGCTTGATTGTTTAGTCAGATCACTGGAAATAGAGTGTAGAATTATCATTTTTTATGTAGAAATTGAAAACTGTCTATGGATCTTGATGAATAGATGTCTTTGGCCATGAAAAAGAAAGAAAAAGAAGAAGAAAAAGCCACTAAAATAAGGGCAACCAAAAAGCAAGAAAATTAAGAAAATAAGCTAGGCACCAATGGTTTGAACTTCTGAGACAAATGCCTGTGGTGTTTATGTATTAAGGATATGCTTGGATGAATAGGTTCTGAGGAGTGTTTCAACACTTGGTAACTTGGGTTAACTAATCCGGGATTATCAACCAAAAGTCCATTATCAAGAGCAACCTAAATACAAAACATTTAGTCACACAAAGAGGTGCTGGGCACCAATGTCTCAAGAAGAAATGTGAACTAAAATGCCTAAAGTGGATATGTGTAGTGCACTGATAAGAAAAAGAAAATGCCAAAGGCTTGTGCAACACATGACACTAAGCAAACAAGGAGCAAAAGAAGCTCTAAGAAAAAGAAAAGAAAAACAAAAAAAGAGAAAAGTGCCAAGGACATAAGAATAACAAGAGGCCATAGCAGTGTTTGATGGATGCAATGAAAAAGTGATAATCTTAACTGATAAGAATGAAAAAAAGTGATGCTGCAACTTTCTGCATAAAACCCTTCTGAGGAACTTCAAATGCTTGCTAATATAGCCAATGTAATTGCTTTCTGTTTCATACTTTCTTCTTAAATAACTCAGGACTTGCTTAGGGACAAGCAAGTATTAATTTTGGTGTTGTGATGCCAAGGCATCTTAGGCTAGTTTCACTAGTATTTTTCTGTTAGTTTTAGTGGTTTTATGCATTTTCTTGAGCTTAAAGTAACCAAGAATGGTTAAAAGAATAACAAAGCAATGAACCATCCAAACAATATGATTTTGATGCAAATTCCATGAGTTTTAGTTATATTACTTGAATGCTATGAATGGAAGATTTCTCATGAAATTTTGCAAGACTTTGATGCATTTGTTTGGATGATTTCAGGGAAGAAGAGGCTAAGCAAGGAAGCAACAAAATCAATAAAGGAAGCTTGAATATCACATGTGGAGTTTAAGTTCCAGTTTAAGCCTAAACTGGAGCTTGAACGCCAGAATCATGAAGGCTAAGAAATGATGGAATTGAAGTTTAACCTCCAGTTTAACCTTAAACTGGAGGTTAAACGCCAGAATGAAAAGTCTCACCAAAGAAGCATTCCACGTTTAACCTCCAGTTTGACCTCAAACTGGAGGTTAAACGCCAGAATGATAATGCCACTCAGGAAGGAGTTCCACGTTTAACCTCCAGTTTAACCTTAAACTGGAGGTTAAACGCCAGAATGGGAAAAGCACCAGGGAGCCATTTCCACGTTTAAGCTCCAGTTTGACCTCAAACTGGAGCTTAAACGTGTTCGACCAAGTTTTCTCCTCCAGGGTTGCTCTCTCCATTTCCACGTTTAAGCTCCAGTTTGACCTCAAACTGGAGCTTAAACGTGTTCGACACCTCCAGGGCTACCCTTCTAAGCTTCCACGTTTAACCTCCAGTTTAACCTTAAACTGGAGGGTAAACGTGTTCGACCTCCAGGATGCCTCCTTCCACTTCCACGTTTAACCTCCAGTTTAACCTTAAACTGGAGGTTAAACGTGTTCGACCTCCAGGGCTGCCCTTCCTATATCCACGTTTAAGCTTCAGTTTAACCTTAAAATAAAGCTTAAACGTGTTCGACTACATGACTCTCCAGGGCTGCCTTCTTCCATTTCCACGTTTAAGCTTCAGTTTAACCTTAAACTGAAGCTTAAACGTGATTCTACAAAAGGCCTCACTGGAAGTGTCTGGCGTTTAAGCTGCAGTTTAAGCTTAAACTGCAACTTAAACGCCACTCTTGGAAAAGGTTTCTGGACCAAAGATATTGTGGTTTAAGTTAGTATTTGAGCACAAACATTAACTTAAACTTATTCTGTTATGAAACCCAATTGAATATCATGGTTTATGGGATTGGGCCTGAAGGATTGATGAGTCTGAAATTTCAATTTATTGAGTCATGTGCCATTATTTGATTATCACTAAGTTGGCTCAATGAATGTTACAGAATTTGGATCAGCAGCCTCATCAAGATTATGGATCATAAACCCAAGGCAAAAGGAAAGCAGGGAGAGGCCTCAAAGCCCAAGAAACACAACAGAAGCTCAATATAGAAAGTGTATAAATAGGATAGAATTTAAGTTAGGAGGAACTTTTTACCTTTCATACTTTTTAGCTAGTTTTCATATCTTTGTAATTGAATTCAGAGCTATGACTCACTAAACCCCCTTTCATTGGGTTAGGGAGCTCTATTGTAATTCAATGAATCAATAATAGTTTATCTTCTTCTTCAATCTTTTCTCTTGAATTTTGTTAGAAAGCTTCTCGTTCTAATTCCATTGGGTAGTTGTCTTGGGAAAGAAACTACCCATAATTGGAATCCTTCGGAACCTTGGGAAAGGAATGGCGGATTCATGCTAGAGAAGCTTTCTCACAGTGAATTGGATTGGGGTTTGGATGGATATTGTGACATGTAATCCTACCAAATTGTGGTTCATGAAACTGTGTGGTATAATCAGTGATCGAGCATCATCTCTTCTTATGAACATTTAAACCAAGGGATTGGGAATTTGTTCATTTTTAGAGAGAATTGGTGAGCCAAGGGATTGGGATCCAATCATATAAGATTGCCAAGCAAAATTCAATGAACGCATTGCTTGAGGAAGAGATAAACATGTTTTGATTCGGAGATCTCAATATCTCCTATAACCCAATGAATCCCCCAATTCTGATTACATCTTCTCTTTACATTCTGCAACTCAATTCATGCAATCACCCCCATTCCCTTTTAATTTCAGCAATTTAGTTTCTGCTCTTTAATTCATGCAATTTAAGATTCCGCCATTTCAATTTCTTGTCATTTACTTTTCCCGCCAATTTTACATTCCGCAATTCTCATCTCAATCTTGATTCCGCTCAACTAGAACACACTTCTAATCCGAGTTGCTCACTCAACCAATCCTTGTGGGATTCGACCTCACTCTATTGTGAGTTTTTACTTGACGATAACCGGTGCTCCACTAACCTTGATGCGCATAAACTAGTTGGATTGGTTATCGTCAAGTAAAAACTCACAATAGAGCCATCCAAAATAGGCTATGATATGGTGACAAGCTATGGATGGGGTGATTGCATGAATTAAACACTGTGAAAGATAAAAATGATATGGTGGAAGTGCTGATGTTTTGAATGTTCATAAGAAGAGATGATGCTCGTTCACTGATTATACCACACAATTTCATGAACCACAATTTGGTAGGATTACATGTCACAATATCCATCCAAACCCCAATCCAATTCACTGTGAGAAAGCTTCTCTAGCATGAATCCTCCATTCCTTTCCCAAGGTTCCGAAGGATTCCAATTATGGGTAGTTTCTTTCCCAAGACAACTACCCAATGGAATTAGATCGAGAAGCTTTCTAACAAAATTCAAGAGAAAAGATTGAAGAAGAAGATAAACTATTATTGATTCATTGAATTACAATAGAGCTCCCTAACCCAATGAAAGGGGTTTAGTGAGTCATAGCTCTGAATTCAATTACAAAACTAAAAGAAAATGATTGCCAGTTCTCTCCCCCTCAGGGGCTGGATTCCCCTTCAATCCCCCTCTCAAATGCAGAAACTAAGGCCTTTAAATAGGCTCCCTAAATTACAAAATGAAAATGAAATTCAAAGCAAATTACAATCAAATGAAAATAAACTATTCTAGATGATTCTTGTGGCCTTGATTTGGTGTTGTTGATGGGCTTTGCTTGCTTGAAGGGCTGAGTGACATAATTGATCCAAAAAGGATAATGATCCATTAAACTACACTCCAATGTTGCACCCCCTTTCTTGAGTCGTCACTTTGTTCTCTTGTCAACCTTGCCAATTTGATGCCAAATATAGACTATTATACCTCGTTGGAAAGCTATGGATCTCAGCTTTCTAACGCAACTAGAAGCACCTCAATTGGATCTCTACAACTCGAGTTATACTCCATGGAAGGTGAAGAGGTCAGCTGGCCTGATTGCATGTTGGTACTATGCTCTTCTATGCACATTACGGGGCTGTTTTCTCCCTCAATTTTTAGTATCCACCATGCATGCCATATATTCTTGGAAAGCTCTAGATGTCTTCTTTCCAATGCATTTTGAATCACCTCATTTGGAGTTTTGTAGCTCAAGTTATTTATGTTTGAAGAAGGCATGGTCAAGCTGTTCCATATAACACGTTTAAGCTTCAGTTTAAGGTTAAACTGAAGCTTAAACGTGGAAATGGAAAAGGTAGCCCTGGAGGTCGAACACGTTTAAGCTCCAGTTTAAGGTTAAACTGGAGCTTAAACGTGGAAATGGAGAAAGCAACCCTGGAGGAGAAAACTTGGTCGAACACGTTTAAGCTCCAGTTTAAGGTCAAACTGGAGCTTAAACGTGGAAATGGCTCCCTGGTGCACTTCCCATTTCTGGCGTTTAACATCCAGTTTAAGGTTAAACTGGAGGTTAAACGTGAAAATGCTTCCTGATTGGCATTCTCATTCTGGCGTTTAACCTCCAGTTTAAGGTTAAACTGGAGGTTAAACGTGGAATGCTTCTTTGGTGAGACTTTCATTCTGGCGTTTAACCTCCAGTTTAAGGTTAAACTGGAGGTTAAACTTCAGTTTCAGCATTTCTTAGCCTTCATGATTCTGGCGTTTAAGCTCCAGTTTAGGCTTAAACTGGAACTTAAACTCCACATGTGATATTCAAGCTTCCTTTATTGACTTTGTTGCTTCCTTGCCTAGCCTCTTCTTCCCTGAAATCATCCAAACAATTGCATCAAAGTCTTGCAAAATTTCATGAGAAATCTTCCATTCATAGCATTCAAGTAATATAACTAAAAACTCATGGAATTTGCATCAAAATCTTCATGTTGAATGATTTAAGACAAGCATGACTATTTGGCCCAAATGATTACTTAAGGCTCAAGAAAATGCATAAAACAACTAAAAATAAAGGAAAAAGGCTAGTGAAACTAGCCTAAGATGCCTTGGCATCACAACACCAAACTTAATCCTTGCTTGTCCCCAAGCAAGTTCTGAATTATTGAGAAGAAAGAATGAAACAGAAAGTAAATTCATTAGCCATATCAGTAAGTAATTGACATTGATTAATAGGGTGTTCATGCAGAAAGTTGTTGCAGCATCACTTTATTGTTTCTTAGGTAAGAATGTCACTTTTTATGTTTCCACTAAAACACTGCTTATGGCCTCTTGTTATTCACATATCCTTGGCAAGTTTCTTTTCTTTGTTTTTCTTTTCTTTGAGCTTATTTGCTCCTTGTTGCTCAGTGTCATGTGTTGCTCAAGCCTTTGGCATTTTCTTTTTCTTATTAGTGCACTACACATATCCACTACAGGCATTTTAGTTCACATTTCTTCTTGAGACATTGGTGCCCAGTACCTCTTTGTGTGACTAAATGTTTTGTATTTAGGTTGCTCTTGATAATGGACTTTTGGTTGATAATCCCGGGTTAGTTAACCCAAGTTACCAAGTGTTGAAACACTCCTCAGAACCTATTCATCCAAGCATATCCTTAATACATAAACACCACAGGCATTTGTCTCAGAAGTTCAAACCATTGGTGCCTAGCTTATTTTCTCAATTTTTTTTTGCTTTTTGGTTGCCCTTTTTCAGTGGCTTTTTCCTCTTCTTTTTCTTTCTTTTTCATTGCCAAAGACATTTATTCATCAAGATCCATAGACAGCATCCTAATTTCCACTAAAAGTGACAATTCTAACTTTATTTCTTAGTGAGCTGACTATTCAATCAAACATGCATACCACCACTTAATCTTATTTGATTTCTTACCAAATGGAATTGAGTTACTTTTGTTCAAACATTTCTTTTATTTTATGGAAACAGAACAAGCATGGCAAGCATTTGTTTAAGAAGATGAAGTTATCCAGACACTTAGACTATCACTTATTTGAAAATTAAACAAACAGACAAACAAAAACTGCAATGACTCAAACTTAAAGCAGGGGTGCATGCAAACTTCAAATATCAGCAATTCAAAGTACAAGCAATTAAGTGACAATACAACCTTTTAGCATCTTCTTGTTGTTCATCATCCTTCCTAGCCTTGGTGTTCTCTTTGATGATGATGTATATTCCTTCCATGAGATTGATTGTCTTCCTGCAAAGCTATTAGAAGTTGCTTGTTCCCCAAGCACTTTGAGAATTGGTTAGCATGCATGGATGTTTGTAGGCCTCTGAACTTAGATTGGTGTGTGAACACGAAACTTAGTTCCTTGCCATATGCAGCAATTGGGATCATATGCAGAAAACCTCATGTGCTTTTATTAAGAAAATAACTATGAACTAGAAAAAGAAACTATGAACTAGAAATTAAACTATTGTTTAAGTAGTTTCCCTGATTGGTTGGAGCTAGTGACTAGTCATGCTGAGGTAGAAATGTGCTTTTAATGAAGTTTTTGGTGGAACACCAAACTTAGAATCTCACATCCACCCTTGAATTGTTTTGGTGTGCAACACCAAACTTAGCTCCTTGCAATACAGATAAATCTACTTAACTCTTTTATTGAAATAACTAGAAAAGAAAAACTACCTTTGGTTGGGTTGCCTCCCAACAAGCGCTTCTTTAACGTCATTAGCTTGACATGCTGTTCCTGACTTTCTTCCTCTTCCTCCAGTTTGTTAAGAGGAATGACTTCAAGTGGATAAAGGAGCTAGTTAGTGCCCCTTGTTGTGAATGCTTCTTTCCAGCAAGCTTTCCCTTGTGATTGGCTTGAGTGAACTTGCTTGTTGGCTCAGGAGTTGGATTGTTCTTCGACCTTCTCTTCTTCATGGATATGGTCCTTTGTTTCTCGGTCACAATCCTCATTTTGGTGCTTGTTTCTACTGCCTTCACATCCTTGATCTCAGAACTTGGTTGTTGTTGGACATTTGGAGTATCCTGTTCATCAAAAGCTTCCTGAATTTGTGGTTCAATGAACCCTTCCTCTTTGCAACTCTCTGTTTCATTGGAGTGTGATCTCCCTTGATTGACTTTCTCCCTTTCTTGTTCTTCTGATTCCTCCCTTGGGTTTGCCATGGTATCACTAGAAGAATTGTGGGTAGGGATTTGCTTTGATAGATATCCAATTTGTGCTTCTAGCTTTTGAATGGCAGCACCTTGATTTTGTAAGTTGGATATCACTTCTTCCTTAAAGCCTTTCAAATCGGCCACATCTCTGCCCATAGTTGCAATCATTCCTTCTATCCTATTTAATTGATCTTGAAATTGTTGGTTCGGATTGGGTTGATGAGGTTGATTATCTTGGCTGTGATATGGTGGCTGGGAGTATGTGTTTTGTGTGGGCTGATAGAGTCTTTGGTTGGAGTGTTGGTAGTGGTATGACTCTTGTGTGTAGTGGAATGAGTCTTGTGGATAGTGGAATGAATTGTATGAATTTGAGAAGGAATTTTGTGCTGAGAAATGCTCAAGTGATGAAGAATTTGGATATGTAAAACTAGGAGGTGAGGTTGGATAATTCAGAGTTGATGGCTCTTGATGAATGGGGTGTGAATAAGTGAAATCTCTTTGGTTTTGATCTTCCCAGCCACAACTTGAGTAGTGATCAAATTCACCAAAACATGGACCATTTTGTGGCTCTGGGAAGTACCCCGTTTCCTGTTCCTGATACTCCCACCCACCATGAGCATAATAACATGAATCATTCTGTGGTGGTGGAGAGTTTCTCATGAATTTTGATTGACCAAAAGATGATGGATACTCCTTTCTTTTTTGCAATGTGCTCAGTCTCAAACAATACTCATCCAAAGATAGTGGAAATTCCATAGTGAGGCAATATCACAAACAGCTAGTGGTTAGTATGCTAACAAGTGAATAAGCAAAGAAAACAAATTAAAATTTGCAGAAATTAGCAGTAATAAACTGAAACAAAAACTATTAACAAAAGGAAAGAAAAATTGCTCAATCTAGTTAACTTCCAATTGGAGAATTGTCAATCGAAAACCAATCCCCGGCAACGGCGCCATAAACTTGATGCGCATAAACTTGTTATGCTACGATTTAGGAAATTGCACGATCGGCAAAATTCCTTCCGGCAAGTGCACCGGTTATCGTCAAGTAAAAACTCACAATAGAGTGAGGTCGAATCCCACAAGGATTGGTTGAGTGAGCAATTCGGATTAGAAGTTTGTTCTAGTTGAGCGGAATCAAGATTTAGATGAGAATTGCGGAATGTAAAATTGGCGGGAAACGTAAATGACAAGAAAATTAAATGGCGGAATCTTAAATTGCATGAATTAAAGAGCAGAAGCTAGCTTGCTGAAATTAAAAGGGAATGGGGGTGATTGCATGAATGTAATTGCAGAATGTAAAGAGAAAGTGGAAATCAGAAATGGGGAATTCATTGGGTTATAGGAGATATTGAGATCTCCGAATCAAAACATGTTTATCTCTTCCTCAACCAATGCGTTCATTGAATTTTGCTTGGCAATCTTATATGATTGGATCCCAATCCCTTGGCTCACCAATTCTCTCTAAAAAACAAACAAATTCCCAATCCCTTGGTTTAAATGTTCATAAGAAGAGATGATGCTCGATCACTGATTATACCACACAGTTTCATGAACCACAATTTGGTAGGATTACATGTCACAATATCCATCCAAACCCCAATCCAATTCACTGTGAGAAAGCTTCTCTAGCATGAATCCTCCATTCCTTTCCCAAGGTTTCGAAGGATTCCAATTATGGGTAGTTTCTTTCCCAAGACAACTACCCAATGGAATTAGATCGAGAAGCTTTCTAACAAAATTCAAGAGAAAAGATTGAAGAAGAAGATAAACTATTATTGATTCATTGAATTACAATAGAGCTCCCTAACCCAATGAAAGGGGGTTTAGTGAGTCATAGCTCTGAATTCAATTACAAAGATATGAAAACTAGCCAAATGAAAAGATCCAAAGTTCTCTCTATGTCTAAACTTCCCCCTCAGGGGCTGGATTCCCCCTCAATCCCCCCCGTCTCTCAAATGCAGAAACTAAGGCCTTTAAATAGGCTCCCTAAATTACAAAATGAAAATGAAATTCAAAGCAAATTACAATCAAATGAAAATAAACTATTCTAGATGATTCTTGTGGCCTTGATTTGGTGTTGTTGATGGGCCTTGCTTGCTCGAAGGGTAGAGTGACATAATTGATCCAAAAAGGATAATGATCCATTAAACTACACTCAAACGTTGCACCCCCCTTTCTTGAGTCGTCACTTTGTTCTCTTGTTAACCTTGCCAATTTGATGCCAAATATAGACTATTATACCTCGTTGGAAAGCTATGGATGTCAGCTTTCTAACGCAACTGGAAGCACCTCAATTGGATCTCTATAGCTCAAGTTATGCTTGATTGAAGGTGACAAGGTTGCTGGTTGGTTTGACAGCGTTTAAGCCAACGTTTAAGTCACTTAAACGTGCTCGAAAATGCCAATTTTGGGAGCTCAGTTGCATTGTCTACCCCATACTTCTATATATCGTTGGAAAGCTCTGGATGTCTACTTTCCAATGCAACTGGAAGCGCATCATTTGGAGTTCTACAACTCGAGTTATACTCCATGGAAGGTGAAGAGGTCAGCTGGCCTGATTGCATGTTGGTACTATGCTCTTCTATGCACATTACGGGGCTGTTTTCTCCCTCCATTTTTAGTATCCACCATGCATGCCATATATTCTTGGAAAGCTCTAGATGTCTTCTTTCCAATGCATTTTGAATCACCTCATTTGGAGTTTTGTAGCTCAAGTTATTTATGTTTGAAGAAGGCATGGTCAAGCTGTTCCATATAACACGTTTAAGCTCCAGTTTAAGCTTAAACTGGAGCTTAAACGCTGGCACTCCCTGGAGGCACAAGCTCGAGCACGTTTAAGCTTCAGTTTAAGGTTAAACTGAAGCTTAAACGTGGAAATGAGAAAGCAACCCTGGAGGAGAAAAATAGTCGAACACGTTTAAGCTCCAGTTTAAGGTCAAACTGGAGCTTAAACGTGGAATGCTCCTGGTGCCTTTCTTACTTCTGGCGTTTAACCTCCAGTTTAAGGTTAAACTGGAGGTTAAACTTGGAAATGCTTCCCTGGTGAGATTCTCACTTCTGGCGTTTAACCTCCAGTTTAAGGTTAAACTGGAGGTTAAACTTCAATTCCAACATTATATGGCTTGGTAGTTTAAGTTCCAGTTTAAGCTTAAACTGGAACTTAAACTCCACATGTGATATTCAAGCTTCCTTTATTGATTTTGTTGCTTCCTTGCCTAGCCTCTTCTTCCCTGAAATCATCCAAACAATTGCATCAAAGTCTTGCAAAATTTCATGAGAAATCTTCCATTCATAGCATTCAAGTAATATAACTAAAAACTCATGGAATTTGCATCAAAATCTTCATGTTGAATGATTTAAGACAAGCATGACTATTTGGCCCAAATGATTACTTAAGGCTCAAGAAAATGCATAAAACAACTAAAAATAAAAGAAAAAAGGCTAGTTGTTTTATGCTTAAACTGCAACTTAAACGCCACCAATCCCCTTCTTCCATTCCTATAATCAGTTGTTTTTTTTTTTTTTTTTTTTTTTTTTTTGCTACTTGATTTTGAATTTTTCATGCTTAACCTTTCTGCACACCATGTACATGTGACATTGCCTTCAAGCTTTATAAATCTTTTGAGTTGCATGTTTTAGCCACCATGCATTCATCATCCATTGTTAGGAAATTGTACATTATCAATGCATTTTTTTTGTTAGGTGATGCTTGTTTAGGATTAACCCTTATTCACATCACCTATTTCATGCATTGAGATTTGTGGAATTGTGAAATTGGATCGAAAGCTTACCTAGTGACATATTTTTGAGCTCTTCAAGCTTTGTAGACCATGCTTGCTATGTGATTGATCTTAACTCTTATATTTCTTTTCCTAAGTTCCATAGCACCCATGTGTTCTACCCCTATGTCACTTAGGTGTTGCAAACAAATTTCAATATGTGTCATTGTTGATGTGTGAGCTCTATGTTTCATTTAGTCCACTAAGTTTCCTTGCACATCAATCAATATACATGCATTATCCAATTTCACAATTGCTTGATTGTTGCTTGAATGCTTTCATGCTTTTTCACTACTTGTTTGGTTGCCTTAACCTACAAGTTCTCTTCGAAGTATCTCAAGCACACTAGAATGAGTGAAATATATGCTTTCTTTTGT
Source organism: Arachis hypogaea (assembly GCF_003086295.3). NCBI lineage: Eukaryota > Viridiplantae > Streptophyta > Magnoliopsida > Fabales > Fabaceae > Arachis > Arachis hypogaea. The sequence goes on from NC_092050.1 coordinate 104,957,510, forward strand.
GTAATTGTGACTTAACTTTTTATGCTAGTGTGTGTGTGTTATAAACTGTGCGCAATCTTAGAACCCACATACCCATTTTTTATCAATGTCACATAAATTCACTCATTTCATTCTAGTGGTTTTTACCTCATTCCAATGATCTATGCTTCCTTGATTTTGCATTTACTTGTCTTACTATCCTGTTTTCTATTGTTTAGGGTGATTTATCATAAGCAAAAATGGAAGCGAGAGAAAGAACACACAGCAATCGGTTGATCCACCAGTTGAAGGTGGCAATTCAGAAAGTCGCCGTACCCCCTTGCTCATCTTTGAGTGCACCGAGGACGGTGCAAACTTTTAAGTGTGGGGAGGTCGTCCGACCAGTCGGCATTTTCGGGTGACAAATTTCTAATCCAAACACTTTTGCATCTCATTTTATGTCTTTTAGGATTTTTATTTCATTTTCTTATTTCTTATTTTGCATTTTCTTATTTTTGCTAAATTTCTTATTTTACATAATAAGCTTAGTCAAAATAACGAAATTTTTCAAGGAATTTATCTATAGGGCACCCCAATTGATTGAAAAAAATCGAGAACTTGCTTGAATTATACACATTGTGGATCATGTTTTTGAGCTAAGAACACAAGCATGTGAGATTTGAGCCTAATTGTGTGGTTACATTATATAACCACTTATTTTCATTCTTGTGTGCATTATTCTCCTTCTATGATTGTAATCTTTGATTTGTTTGATTCTTTATGTCCATTATTTTATGTATGAATGCACTTATATGATTGAGGTCATTATTTCAAATAGCTCACTTACCCAAATAGCCTACATTTTATCTCCCATTGTTAGCCAACTTTGAGCCTATGCTAAACCCATTTGTTCTTAATTTTAGCACATTACAAGCCTTAAAGCGAAAAATAATAAATGTCTCTTGTTTTGATCTTTGATTAGATTAGGCTAGTGAGAGTGTTTATCATTTGATTTGGGGAGAGTTGGGAACATTGGGTAGAGATAAGAGTGTATTTTGTGGTTTTGTTGAAAATCATGGGAATTGGGTACATACTCATGTATTAATTATCTTTAAACCATATGCATTGATACTTTTGTGTATATTTTAATTTGAAAAAAATGAGAAAAATAAAAAGAAAAAATATATATATAAAAAGAAAAAAAATAATAGAAAAGAAAAAGAAAGAAAAAGAAAAGCAATAAAAAGGGGACAAAATGCCCCAAAGTAACGTTCAATAAAAAAAATTAATGCATATGGGTTGTGATAAAAAAGAGAATGCATGAGTGTGTGAAAAAGTGAAGAATGGGTAGTTAGGTTAGCTTTGAATTGTATAGGTTGTTATATAGGTTAGGTGGGAAGTTTAAGTTAATAAAAGATTCAAATTCTAGTCCACTTAACCATATACAATCCTACCTTGACCCTAGCCCCATTACAACCTATGGGAAAGACCTCATGATATTGGTATGCATGCATGAAATAATTGTTGATTGTTAGATGAAAAACAAATCCTGGGAAGAATGATTAGGGGAGAATTGAGTGAATCAACCCCATACATTTGAGTGACTAGAGCGGATACACATCCGGTGAGGGTTCGATCGCTCAATTACAGGCTTCCACCCATGATTATCTAATTTCTTGCAAGTTTGTACATTCTTTTCAATAACTCAATTCAATTGTGGGTTTGCTTTGATTGCTATTGCTTTAGCCCTTGTGTTCATATATGCTTTCTTGAGAATTGATTTATTTTGACCAAGCACTTGCATTCATTTAGATAGATTGCATGTAGATAGGTTGCATTTAGGTAGTTTGCATTGAATAAATGCTGATACGCTTTGTTTCTTTCTTGAGTTTAGCATGAGGACATGCTTAGTTTAAGTGTGTGGAGGTTTGATAAACCCCAATTTTGTGGTTTATCTTGTACTTAATTTGGGGGAGTTTATCAAGTTTTCTCACATTTATTCAATGAAATAGCATGGTTTTGTAATTCTCCCTTAATTTGTGCTTAAGTGTAAAAACATGCTCTTTAGGCCCTTAAATTGGTGATTTTAATTCACCTTAATTCCATTCAATGCCTTGATGTGTTTGTTGAGTGATTTCAGGTTCATAAGGCAAGTATTTGATGGAAGAAGTGAAGAGAAAAGCATGCAAAATGGAGAATTCATGAAGAAATGAGCATTTGGAGAATTGAGGGCCACGCGCACGCGTCATCCACACGTACGCGTGAGTTGAACATTTGCAAGCCACGCGCACGCGTCACCCACGCGCACGCGTCATGCTCGGCACGTGACTCACTTAAAGTGAATTCGCTGGGGGCGATTTCTGAGCTTCCCAGGCCCAAATCCAACTCGTTTTTGAGGGTATTTCATGCAGAATTGAAGATTGAGCAAACGGGGAGCAATTAGTTGTAGCTTAGCATCATGTAGTTTAGTTTCTACAGAGAGAAGTTCCCTCTTCTCTCTAGAATTAGGGTTCCTAGGGTACTTTGCATCTTAGATCTAGAATTCAATTCTTGTTTTCCTTTGGTTTTCCTTGTAATTTCTTGTTCCTACATCTTAATTCTCTTAGTTGGTAGTGTTAATTTTCCTTTTATGTCACCTTTATGTTTATGAATGCTCATGTTGGATTTAGTTTTTTTTTAATGCAATTGATGTTTCTTTTATGTTCTATGGTTAACTTCTTTGTTTATTGTTGATTCCTTGCATTGGATAGTTGTTAGATTTTATATTTCTTGCAATTTATTGTGCTTTCTTTTTATGCCTTCCAAGTGTTTGACAAAATGCTTGGAAGGATGTTAGAGTAGATTTTGGAGCATTCTTGGCTTGGAAAGAGAAATTGGGCAATCTTGAGTCATTAATACCCAATTTATATTGGTGATCTAGAGTTGTTAGTTAATATTATTTTCATTGACTCTAATCTCTTGCTAATTCAATTAGTGAGTTGATTAGGATTTTTGGATTGAGATTAACTAGTCTTATTTGACTTTCTCTCATGGAAGATAACTTTACACCTTCTTCCATGTTGGAGATGATGAAATAAGATAAATTCTTGTTATGTTATGATTAGTGACTAGGATAGAAAGTTTATATTCTCAATCCTTGCCATGAATGTCTCTCTTTTATTAATTGCTTTCTTTAGTTGCATTCTTTATTTTCTTGCCATTTTTTTTCTTGCCCCTTTTACAAATCAAACCCCTGTATTCCTTCATAGCCAATAATCATTCACTTCATTGAAATTCCTTGTGAGACGACCTGAGGTTTAAATACTTTGGTTAATTTTTATTGGGGTTTGTACTTGTGACAACCAAATTTTGATTGAGGATTGTTTGTTGGTTTAGAAACTATACTTGTAACGATATTTCAATTGAGAAATTCTATACCAACAATATAAATTCCATTCGATCAGCCATCAACAAGCTCTAAACACAAAGGTATTAAGAAGAAAGTACCTAAAGGCTGGAAGGACAAGAAAGTCCCAACTGAAGGCCTCTCACCTAGTATGAGAGTTATCTTCACTAAGAAACCAGTCTTATCACATACAGTGAGTTGTATCTTGTCTCTAGAGCATGTGAAGCTCATTCATGAGAAGAAAGGGAGAAAGTTCACTGTAAGGGGCGAAAATCTGAGCCCATACTCACTTCCGAAAGGAGCTAACCATCAAGCTAATGACGTTAAGGAAGCGCTTGTTGGGAGGCAACCCAACCTTAATTAATTATTTATTTCTATTTTTTTTCTATTTTATTTTTCTTTAAGTTATTTTTAGGGTCATGATCATATGCAGCAGGCAGAACAGAGACAGAAATATTTAGCAGTGAAAACAGAACACTCTGGATGGAGTGTTATTAAAAGTTGAACGCCAGCCAGGGAGCTCTGGCTAACGCTCCATATGGGCAGCATTGCTGGCGTTGAACGCCAGCCAGGGAGCAAACCCTGGGCGTTCAAATGCCAATGTAGAGGGTAGGGAATCTGAATTCCCTAGTCTCTTAGGACCAGTGGGTCCCACAGCATCTTCTCCTACCCCACTTACTTGCACACTTCCCTATAAACCCTAGCCTAATCACACCCATATCACTTCCCCAAAACCATCATAACTCCCACCAACCTCCACCCAATTCAAATTCAAATTTCCCACCCAAAACCCACCCTATGGCCGAACCCTAACCTATCCCCCCTCCTATAAATACCCCTCTTCATAACCCTTCACACACACACCTCTCATACACTCATAAACCCCAGTTGGTCGAGCCCTCTATGTCCCTCTATCTCCTTTCATTTTCTTCTTCTTCTACTCCATTCTTCTCTTTTTCTTTATTTTTGCTCGAGGACGATCAAAGTTTTAAGTTTGGTGTTAGAAAAGCCTAGTTTTTTTTTCTTTCCATTCCCATTCATGGCACCTAAGGTTGGAGAACCCTCTAGAAAGAGGAAAGGAAAGGCAGTAGCCACCACCTCTGAATCTTGAGAGATGGAGAGATTCATCACCAAAGCACATCAAGACCACTTCTATGAAGTAGTGGCAGAGAAGAAAGTAATCCCTGAGGTCCCTTTCAGCCTCAAGAAGAATGAGTATCCAGAAATCCGAAGAGAGATCCGGAGAAGAGGTTGGGAAGTCCTAACCAATCCCATTCAAAATGTTAGGATTCTAATGGTGCAAGAGTTATATGCTAATGCATAGGTTACTAAAAACCATGATATTAGTGTGAACCCAAATCCAAGGAATTGGATCACCATGGTCCAAGGGAGAATCTTAGATTTCATCTTGGAAAGTGTGAGGTTGGTGTTCAACTTACCTCTAATGTAAGGAGATCCTCATCCTTACACTAGAAGAGTTAACTTTGATCAGAGGCTGGATCAAGTGCTCTCAGATACATGTGTGGAAGGAGAACAGTGGAAAAAGGGGTTCCCAAGGCAAGCCCATTCAACTAAAAAGGCTTGACCGCAAGCCCATGGCTAGAGGATGGTTGGAATTCATCCATATTTTGTCTTCTCCACTAGCAACCGGTCAGAAGTAACTGTTGATAGAGCCATCTTGATCCATTGCATCATGATTGGAAGTGAGGTGGAAGTACATGAGGTGATTCCTCAAGAATTATACAAGATAGCTGAGAAGCCTTCCACCAATGCAAGGTTGGCATTCCCAAACTTCATCTGTCATCTATGCAATTCAACTAGAATTATCATAAAAGGAGATATCTCCATTGGGGAGGACAAGCCCATCACTAAGAAGAGGATGGAGCAAACTAGAGAGAATGCACAAGGGCTTGTGCAGCCGCCTCAGCATGAGATCCCTGAGATGCCTCAAGGGATGTATTTTCCTCCTCAAAGCTATTGGGTTCAATTGCAGACTTCTCTTGGAGAACTAAGCACTAACATGGAGCAATTGAGGGTGCAGCATCAAGAGCATTCCACCACCCTCAATAAAATAAGAGAAGATCAAAGAGCCATAAGGGACGAACAAAGGGCTATGAGGGAAGAACAACAGAGGCAAAGGAGTGACATTGAAGAGATCAAGCACCACATTAGATCCTTAAGGAGGAGTACTAGCCGCCACCATTAAAGGTGGATTCATTCTCTTTATCTCCTTTCCTGTTATTTATTTCTATTTTCTGTTACATTGTGTTATCTGTTCTCTTATTCTTGTTTCATGATCATTTGCATTTGTGTCTTAAGGCTATAAAATATTCCATATATCTCTCACCTTGCTTAAAAAGGAAAATTTTATTTAAAAAGAATTGAGAGATACATGAATTTCAAGTTTAAAATAAGAATAGCTCAATTATTTTGATGTGGTGGCATTACTTTTGTTTTCTGAATGTATGAATAAATAGTGCATATTTGAAGTTAAAATTTTAGAATGTTGGCTCTTGAAAGAATGATGGTAAAAGTGAAGTATTGTTGGTAATCTGAAAAATCTAAATCAATTGATTCTTGAAGCAAGAAAAAGCAGCAAAAAGAAAAATAAAAAGCTTGCATGCGAAAAAAAAAAAGTGGCGAAAAAATAAATAGAAAAAAAAAAAGAGAAAAAGCAAGCAGAAAAAGCTAGTAGCTCTTTAAACCAAAAGGCAAGAGCAAAAAGCCAATAACCCTTTAAACCAAAAGGAAAGGGTAAAAGGATCCAAGGCTTTGAGCATCAGGGGATAGGAGGGCCTAAAGGAATAAAATCCTGGCCTAAGCGGCTCAACCAAGTTGTCCCTATCCATGTGCTTGTGGCGTGAAGGTGTCAAGTGAAAAGCTTGAAACTGAGTGGTTAAAGTCGTGATCCAAAGCAAAAAGAGTGTGCTTAAGAACTATGGACACCTCTATCTGGGGATTCTAGCAAAGCTGAATCACAATCTAAAAAGGCCCAGTTAAAGTGTCTGTGGCATTTATGTATCTAGTAGTAATACTGGAAAACAAAGTGCTTAGGGTCACGACCAAGACTCTGAAAGCTGTGTTCAAGAATAAAAAAGAACTAAACTAGGAGAATCCATAATATCATCTGGTCTCTAAGTTCCTAAAGTTGCCAACAATTCTGAGTTGCAATGGATAGTGAGATGTCAAAACTATTCAGAAGCAAAAAGCTACTATGTCCCGCTCATCTAATTGTGACTGAGCTTCATTGGAAACTTAGAGATTTATTATATCTTAATTTTCTTTTCTATTCTACTATATTTTTAGTTGCTTGGGGACAAGTAACAGTTTAAGTTGTATTGTGATGAGCGGATATTTTATACGATTTTTGGCATCATTTTCATATAGTTTTTAGCATGTTTTGTTTAGTTCTTATTAAGTTTTTATAGATTTTAGTGTTAAATTCACATTTTTATTCTACTTTGAGTTTGTGTATTTTTGTGCACTTTCAGGTAATTTCTGAGTGAAATTGAGGAGCTGGAGCAAAAGTCTGATACAGAGACAGAGAAAGCACTGCAGATGCTGTCCAGATCTGACCTCCTTTCATTCGGAAGAGCTTTTATGGAGCTAAAAAAGTCCAAATGGAGCGTTCTCAATGGCTATGGAAATATGACTTCCAGAGCTTTCCAGAAATATATAATAGTCCATACTTTGCTTCAGATTAGAAGGCCCAAAACTGGTGTCCAACGCCAGCCTCTTGCCCCCTTTCAGGCATCCAGCGCCCAAGGAGTAGAGACCAGCGTCCAAATGTCTAAAGAGGACCTCCTAGCCAGCGTTCAATGTCCTAGAGGCCTCCTAGCATGTGGATCTCATCAAAGGTCAGCCCAAACAGTCACCAAGTGGGTCCCAGAAGTGGATTTTAGCACTAAAAACATTGTTTTATCCTTACTAGTCATTTGTTTATTATTTAAGGGATTAGATTTATGTTATTTAAAACCTTTTTACAGACTTTACACCATTATTTCATTTACCACCATTATATTTCCTTTCAGTATGAGTTTCTAAACCTCCTAGGTTGAGGGGAGGAGCTCTGTTGAGTCCTTTGAATTAATAAAAGTATTACTGTTCTTCTTCGATCTGTGTTTGATTTAATTCTAAGATGTATACTTGTTCTTCAACATGGTGAATAGGGTGATCATTGAAAATTAGCTCTGTTCATCATACTAGGACCGCGTGCCTAACAACCACCTGTGTATACTTGGGTTTGTGTGAATACGTGACTGGAAAGCGTGAACCGCCAGCTTGATTATACATCTCTCAGATGGTTAATCCACGGCTTCATTGGGAACTTCTCAAGACACCATTTAAGCCGATTTCTGGGGAGATTAGGGTCTCTGTGGTAGAGGCTAAAACCCAAAAGAGCAGCAATCTCTGATCTGGAAGATTCGACCTTGTCTGTGGCATTCTAAGTAGGATCGCCAGGAGAATGAACTGTTAGAGCTTCACCCTCGTTCAGATTGGATGACCACGGCCAATGGCGTTTGATCTGAACAGAGGATATTGATCACCACGGCCCATGGCATTGATCAAATATAGCCTGCCATAGAAGGAATCATTCACAAGCAAAGAAGATAGTAATACCAGAGTTAATTCAGAAAGACAAAGCAACTCTAATCCTTAACCATATTCCTATTACTGATTCCCTTCTAATATACAAAGTATTTTATTTTATTCCTTTCATGTCAACTTAGTTTAGATCTCAAAAATACAAATTAAGAACAGCTTTTCTGATTTTGCCTGACTAAGACCTGCAAGGTAACCATAGCTTGCTTCAAACCACAATCCTCGTGGGATCGACCCTGACTCACTCAGGTATTACTTGGACGATCCAGTGCACTTGCTGGTACAACTGTACGAAGGTGTGGGGATTCGTGCACCATCTCTTCAGGTGTCTTTCTATGTAATGATCCTCCTGCTGATGAGTCAATCATGGTTTTGGAGGCTTGAGAAACTCTATCACAGAAATGTGAATTTGCAGCCACTTAGAAAATGCCTGATGAGGGCACTTTCTCAGCATTTCCTTATATCTTTTTTAGGCTTCATAGAGTGATTTACCATCTTTCTAGAAGAAATAATTTATATCATTTCGTAAATGGGCCAACTTATATGGCAAAAAGTATTTAGTTAAAAATTTGCTACCTAAATCATCCCACGTTGTTATGCTACCCAGAGGTTGAGCTTGGAGCCACTGTTTGGCTCTATCCTTCAATGAGAAAGTAAATAGCCATAACCAGATGGATTATGGGCTAACTTTATTATTCAGTGTTGTATAGTTGCAGAAAACTAGCTATGTGGACATTCAGATCTTTTTGAGGGCTACCACCAAATTGGTTTTGCTACACCAATTGGATGAGTGATGCGTGAGCATCTTTCCTATCTTTTTCTAGTGAATTTGCATTCGAATCTGTTACGTTTAATCAAGATTTAAGTAATTTTGAGCCACTATGAATGCTACTTTGATTCGTGTGCAATTTGGTTTATTTCAGATAGCATTCGGATGAATTTGACACGGTTTATGTAAAAGAAAGGGGAGAAAGTGGATGATGCTGTCAACCCTGACCTCTTTGTACTCCGACCGGCATAACTTGAGCTATAGAGGTCCAATGATGCAGTTCTGGTGGCATTAGAAAGCTAACTTCCAGAGCTTTCCAATAATAGATAATACTATATACTTTTCTTCCACATTGTACGGCCTTGGTGGTGCCCAACTTGGGATTCTCCAAGTTAGACGCTGGATGAAGCACAGGCACGCCAATTCCATAAGGGCATGGTAGCTCCTAACTTGGGATTCTCCAAGTTAGGCCGCAGAAGAAGCACAAGCACGCCAAACCTTGCTGCCATAGTGGCGCCTAACTTGGCTCAGCCCAAGTTAGGCACCAGCCTTCAGGAATACAATGGTCCCCAAGTCTTCAAGGAGTATCCAAAGATTTTATTTCTATTTTGATTAAAAAAAATTTTTATTTACAAATAGGAAAAGATATTATTTATTTTTGAAAATTATATTTTACATTAATTAGGATTAGATATAAAAGAGAAAAGATTCAGCCCTTTGAGGACTTCTCTCTTATGCACCTCATTCTGTACTTTACAGTTTTTAGAACCCTAGTTTTCTCTCTGAGCCATGAGTAACTAAACCTCCACTGTTAAGTTTAGGAGCTCTATTTATTCTATGGATTAATACTATTATTCTTCTATTTTAATTCATGTATTGATTTCAATTTCAAGAATTTGTTTTCGTTTTTTATCTTACGAATTTGGGTAGATCGAAAGAATAACCCTTATTCTATTTGAGTTCTTGTGAACCTTGGAAAAGCAATTCACTTGAACAACAGCTTGAAAATAATTTCTCCTAAATCACTAATTATCTGGACTTAATGGGATACGTGACATATAATCCTCTTATATTTGGGTATTAGGGTTTTTCTAGGTATGGTATAGTCACCAAGAGTCATTCTAGCATTGTTGTTATCTTTTGCCATTCTCTCTTCTACTTCTCTCTTAGCCCTTGATTTCTTTCTTAATAATGCAAGCATCTTCTCTATTTCAGGATAAAAAATAGTGTCCAACCTTCACTACCTTGCATACAAAACACAAAAGAAATAAAACGCACGGTGTGGAATAAAGCAGCAAAAATTAAAATGAAAACAAAAGATCTAATTTAGTGATTCAACCAAATTTTCATTGTTAATTTCAGTTAATCCCGACAACGGTGCCAAAAACTTAATGGCTCTATTGGCAAGTGTACCGAATCGCTTCAAGTAATACAACAATGAATGGATATCGTTCCCACGAGGATTAAAGGATTGAGCAAAACAGTCTTCAATTGAACTTCTAATTAGATCAAGGAAACTTTTGTTGGCAGTAGTAATTGGACTTAAAGAAATCAACAGGGATGTATTGATAAACCCCATTTTTAGGGTTTATCTGGTGCTTAATTTAGTATATTTTATCCATTATTCTCACACTTATGCATATAAATTGCGTGTTTTACATTTTCCTTCCTAATTCTATGATATAGTTGAAAACATGTTTCCTGGGCCTTTAAACTGTCAATTTTAATTACCCTTTTATTACCATTCAATGCCGAGATCTGTGTGTTAAGTGTTTTCAGGCTTTATAGGGCAGGAATGGCTTAGAGGATGGAAAGAAAACATGCAAAAGTGGAAGGAACACAATAAAATAAAGTTTTGAGAAGCTGGCAGCGACGCGTACGCGTGACTAGCGTGGAAGGCGAGCGACGCGTTTACGCGTGACCAAGATTTTTGCCAAGCGACGCGTACGCGTGACATGCGCCACGTGCAGAATTGCAGAAAGCGCTGGGTTGTGCTGCAAGGGCATCTTAGGCTAGTTTCACTATCCTTTTTCCTTATTTTTAATAGGTTTTATGCACTTTCTTGAGCTATAAGTAAGCAAATTGGGTAAAAATTCATATATGCCTAGATTCATTCAACCATGAGTAATTTGATGCAATTTCATGATGATTCATGCTATGATTACTTGTATGCTAAGAATGATAAAAATTCTCATGACTTTAGCAAGGCTTTGATGCATTTATTGGTTGATGATAGGTGAAAGAAAGCATGGAGGAAGGTTGAAGAAGAAGCAACGTTGGTGACCAAGTTGGACCACCAATGTTGCCTCAAACATTGGAAGAGAAGCAGAGCAACTCTCTGTAAAGTATGCTGATGCTCACGTTGAAGGGAGCGTTGGAGGTCCAACGTCATCCCCAACGTTGTGAGAAAATCATCAATTCTGGGGCTAAAGGATTTTTGAGTGACGCGTACGCATGGGTCACGCGTACGCATCATTACACGAACGTTGGAGTCCAACGTTGCCTCAAACGCTAGCCTCTAACGTCCACGATAAAGAGCCCAGACTTTGGATTTGAAAAACTTGAATCGACGCATACGCGTGGATGGGAAAAAGGGCGATTCACGCGTAAGCGTGGAGTATGCGCACGCGTGAAAACGCCAACGTTGGAGGGAACGTTGGAGGTCCAACGCTAAGGCCAACGTCCCTTGCATGGTTTTAAAGTTGGAAAACGAGATCTTTGCATCCACGCGCACGCGTGAAGCACGCGCACGTGTGGATGACCATTTTTGCCCTTTTTGCGCAAACGCGCAAAGCACGCGTATGCGTGGATAGCAGGACGTTGGCCCTCCAACGTTGAGTCAAACGCCAATGACAGCAAGTTTCTCTAGTTTTTCTAAAGAGCGTTTGAGTCAACGTTGGCCATCAAACGTTGACCCCAACGTGAAGCATCAAACTCTGCAATTCAAACCAATCTCTTCTCAACAGCAAAGGAAACCAATTGGAGCCAATTCAACCCAATTCCACCAAGGCCAAAAGCCCAATTCAGAGATTAAAGATCAATAGAAGAGAGTGTATAAATATTTTAGAATTTAAGTTAGAAGGACCTTTTTGGATTTCGATTTCCCTTTAATTGAGTACTGCACATTTACTTTTGGTTGATTTTTCTGTTGCAATGTATCTTTCAATTCCAATTTCCATTTTAAGATCTATGAACAACTAAACCTCTTTTATTGGGATAGGGAGCTCTGTGTAATTCAATGGATCAATAGTAATTTTCATTCATCTTCTTCTTTCTTTTATCTTGATTTTGCTAGAAAGCTTTCATTCTTCATCCAATTGGATAGTTATCTTAGGAAAGAAGCTATTCATAATTGGATCTCTTCGGAACCTTGGAAGAAGAATGAGGAGATCATGCTAGAAATGATTTCTCACATTGGATTAGATTGGGGTTTGGATGGATATAGTGACATGAAATCCTACCAACACTTTGATCTATGAATTTGTGTGGTATAATTAGTGACCAAACTTCATCTCTTCCCATGAGCACTTAAATCAAGGAATTGGACAATTGTTCATGCTTAGAGAGATTGGTGAGCCAAGGAATTAGGATCCAATCAATTAAGATTGCCAAGGAGATCAATGAATGCATTGATTGCGGAAGAGATGAAAATAAATTTGATCCGGAGAATTATACATCTCCTAAACCCAATGATTCCCCCATCTCTGATCTACCCATTCTATTTACATTTTGCTTCTTCAATTTCATGTTAAATCCCCATTCCCTTTTAATTTCTTGCAATTTAAGTTCCTATTCTTTATTACCAGTAATTTAATTTTCTGTCATTTAATTTCTTACAATTTAAGTTTCCCGCCAATTTTACTTTCTGCAAGTCTCAATTCAATTCCGATTTCGCTCACTAGCATAATTCTCCAATTAACATTGCTCAATCAACCAATCCCTGTGGGATTCGACCTCACTCTACAGTGAGTTTTTACTTGACGACAATCCGGTGCACTTGCCGAAAGGAAATTTGTTGAGAGGCAAATTCCTGCGCATCAGGGGTGATTTCTGGGCTCTCCATTTGGGCCCAGTTCCAAGCCCGAGAACACAAAATAGAGGCTGCAGAGTGGGGGAATCAATCATTCATTGATTCATTCATTCACACAACTTTCATTCACATAATTTTAGGTTTTTATATGTAGTTTTTCCTCTCTCTAGGTTTTAGGATTCTTAGGTTTAGCTATTTTCAATTTTAGATTTCTACTTTACTTTAATTTAGTTTCTCTTCTACTTTTATTTGTCTTAGCATTCTAGTTTATTTATTTACCTTATTGATTACTTTGTATTGCTACTTTAGTTTATGAATCCTCATATTAGATTTGATTTTCTATTTAATGCAATTTGAGGTATTTCATATTTATGATTGCTTTCTTCAATTTATGTTATTGATGCTTTCAATTGGTTGTTTGGATTTTATTATCTCTTATTGCTTTTCTATGATTTTATGTTGTGCCTTCCAAGAGTTTGATAAATTTCTTGGTAGGATTTTTAATTAGATTTTTCTCCTCTTGGCTTTGGTAGAGTAATTGGAGACTCTTGAGTTATCAAACTCTTTTGTTGATTGACAATTGAAAGTTGCTAGTTGATTTGAATCCCTCTAAAGCTAGTCTTTCCTTAGGAGTTGACTAGGACTTGAGGAATCAAATTAATTCATCCACTTGACTTTCCTTCATAGTTAGAGGTTAACTAAGTGGGAGCAATAGACAATTCTCATCACAATTGATAAGGGCAACTAGGATAGGACTTCTAGTTCTCATATCTTGCCAAGAGTTTTCTTAGTTATTAATTTAATTTTTTGCCATTTTATTTCCTTGTTCCTTATTTCAAAAACCCAAAAAGATACAATTCCATAAACAATAATAAATACACCTCCCTGCAATTTCTTGAGAGACGACTCGAGGTTTGAATACTTCGGTTATTATTTTTATTGGGTTTGTTACTTGTGACAACAAAAATTTTGTATGAAAGAATTCTTTGTTGGTTTAGAAACTATACTTGCAACGAGATTTTATTTGTGAAATTCTTTACCGACAAAAATCCGTTCATCATGTATGCGATGCTTATGAATGAGAGAAACAAATTATGGATGGAGATGTTAAGGTTTCAGAGATATTTAATTCTTAGAAAAGGAAAATTTCATGTTCATTACCACCTTGATTTATGAAAAGATATTTTCATGACAAATCATAAATAATCAACTCCCAGTCCCTTGACAATTCAATTTCTATTTATCCCACTTAACGCCAATTTCTTGGTCAATTTAGTGGCAAAAAAAGGTTAAGCACAATTCTAATTTAAAGTAACACAATTTTTAAAGCTATTCGTAGTCAATTGAAAAGTTATAAGAATGAGTGTCAAGCTAACCATAATATTACCTTTCCCAAGATAATAAAGGAATCTGAGATATAATTAGAATATTTTTCAGTACTTTTAATCATTAAGAATAAAAACAAAACTCAATTCTTGAAAAAGTATCAATGTATTAATTAAAATAAAAGAAACAATCAATTACCAATCCATAATTAAAACTAAACAGAGCTCTTAACCCTAACACAAGAAAATTAGTGACTCATGGCAAATAAAAAATGAACTATACTAATAAATGCTAAATGTTAGATGATCCCATATGGATCATCAGTTGCTTATTTATATCATAAGACCTAGCATAAAATTCAAACTAAATCTTATCCTATCTAGAAGAATAAGATAAACCTAACAATATTTTAAATTTAAACAACACCTAAACTTATCTAACAGCAATTTAAACTAACTGCATTCAAATCATGAGTTCTTGGAGTGTGTAGGCCGAATCGAATGTCTTTGAACGATTATTGAGCCTTTATTTTCGCATGGGCGCTAAGCGCCGGATGCTAGCGTTGGGCGCCCATCCTTCAAGCTTGATTCGGCATTGGGTGCCGCAATTAGTTCTTTTGGGTGCTGGGCGCCCACTTCTTCAGATTTCTTGGGCGATTGGCGCCCATGTTTGGTGCTAGACGCCAGTGCTTTTTGTTGTGTTTTCTGACTTGGACGTTGAGAGCTAGTCATATTTTTTTAAGGCATTGGACACCAAAGTTGATCGCTTGGCGTCGAGTCCCTGGGAGTGAAAAAGTCCTTGGCGTTGGGCATCATGTATTGGCGCTGGGAGCCCATCCTTTCTTCCTTCTTGTGGGTTGGGCCCATGCATTGGATCCTTTTATGGGTGTTTGGGCGCTGGGCGCCCATTCTTGGGTGCTTTCATCGGCGCCAGGCGTTAAGTTCATGACATTAAGCGTGCATCTTTTTTATTACTTTCCTTCACCTAAATTGTTTAAACAATAATCCTAAACACATAAGTAGTCTAAAATAACTCCAAATAACATTAACAATAAAAACTTTATTAAAACCTAAAAAACTACTAAAAGGAGATGCAAAAATTCACTAAAAATACCAAGACATTAATATAATTAAAACCATTTTAGCAATAATAAGAACTAATAAATGGGATAATTTTTTTCTTGAGCAAAAACTCTTTTAAAAAGTATAAAGAAGAATAATATTTAAGATATAAAAATAACACGTGTATATGTTTTTTGATGTATGTATTTATGTGCATTTGAGACATATATATAATTTGATTCGATTTTACATTTTATATTATTTTACTTTCCTTTCTTCCTCAATCGTCTATGCTCTTCCTCTCTTGTTTTCTTTCACTACAAGAAATGCTGATCATACCGCCGTCCTTACCAACGATATGTGATAGGGCTGAGATCGGTAGACTACGAGGACATTGCTGAAAAGGGAAAATTTTTTTAAGACTTCTAATTATCAATTTTTTTATTAACAATGGGTCTAAAGCCCAAAAAGAATAACTAACCAGAAACTATTCTGGAGTGAACCGTTCCTACAGTATCAGTAAAGAAATGCAAGAAAATACAAGGTGGCAATGAAAAAAAGAAATGACAATCATAACTTAAACTATGACCAAAAGATGCCAATTTATCGGCGTAAGAGTTTGCTTTCCTGAATTCATGGTGAAGAGTCCAGCTACTGAGCCTGTTGCACCTGATCCTTATTGCTGATATAAGAGCTCCTACCGAATGTAGGTTCCCCAAATCCTGAGAACATAGCTGCACTGCTACTGCTGAATCAACCTCAATTTCAACATGGGAGTGTCCCAAGTTAATGATTAGCTCAAGGCCGAAGAGTATGCCCCAAATCTCTGTCGCAGTTACAGTGCAAGCACCCAAATTCACACTCTAACAAGCTAAAAACTGACCATTGCTATCTCTAAGGATACCCCCACAAGCCGCTCTGCCATCCTTACTAACTGAGCCGTCCGAATTCAGCTTGATAAAAGGAGGAGGAGGTGGCTACCACTTAATAAGCTTCTCTGCAAAAGTTCCCACTCTTCTCTAAGATCGCATAGATTCAGAATGAGCCATGTGATAGTCATGTGCCATATACCAAGCTATTTCATGAAACTTGCTTTCATCTGGGACTCTATCCTTGTCAAAAACAAAAGTGTTCCTTCGAAAAATACTCTCTTTTCTCCTTTAGAAAAATACTCTCTGGAACCCTCTCACTCTCTTACTCCTTTGCATCTTCTCTTTACATTATTTACTTCTTCGGAACTTCGAACTAAATTTTGACGTTGTTATTATTTTTGTCATGAAATTCCCTTTAATTTAAGTGGTTTAAGTTTTTTGGTCATTTTGAATGTTCCTATTTTTGACACTATATGTTTGGTTCTAACTCATTTATGATTTTTTCAACTTTTTGTTGATATTTGGAGGTTGTGGTTATTATTGGAGCGAGAACAATTTGCATTTATTATTATTTTTCTGGACTCAATAGATTAATTTGCTGGTATAGGTTAGTTTTTATTCCAATTTATTATCTTTTTATTGTTAATTAAACAATGATTGAAATTGAAAATTATAAATTAATATAAGTGAAAATAATTTACAAATTAAAAAATATTTATTTTACAAATTATTGTATGTTTTTTTGTGTGTCTAAATTATTGTATGTTTAGTAGAGAGACTTAAACTTTATGATAGAATTATAGGATGAGAGGTGATTAATTTTTGTATGGGCATAGAATAGCTAGTATTAATAAAATTAATTGCAATGTATATATTGATTTTCGATATTGTATTATATATATATGTTGTAGTTGGAGAATTTGGAGTGTTCTAATTGTAAGAGAGACTTTGTGAAAATTTTAAAAAATTTTTGAACAATTAATAAGAAATCCTTTTTGGTCAATATAAAAAGAATTATAGTGCAGATGGTTCAAAATTATTTTTGGGTGCATGATAGGGTCTATTCACCAACTTTTGTTGAGAGTTTAGGTGAATTGTTAAACACATGTCTCTTACTGGCTAAAGGTTGAAAAAGATTAGCTCATGTGCCAAGTATAAATGCAAAAAATTTAAGACTATTGATAATATTAGGTGTAATTTATCCACATTAAGGCGGCTATAAGCGTGAAATTGACTTTAGATGATACATCATAAGTTAAAATTCTGGGAGATTATAGTTGATTTAGCTCATCTATTAATGGTTAATGATATACATTTATTTCGGCTTTTAAATTATTTGGGTCGGAAATAACACAAGTTAAGATTGGATAGGTATCTTTCATACACATCTCAAGTGGAAGAAAATGATTACAATGACAGGCCAGTACGAATAAAAGATGATAAAGTGGGTGTTAGGAAAATATCTATTAGAACAAAAATCAAATTTGCTATTTGTAGATTTGGTTGCAAAACTTAGGGTTCTTTTTTATCAAAATAAAGCCACGCTTCTCACAAAAAGGGTAGATCATTATATCATCTTTTTTGGTCGTTATCAAAATGCCACCTCATGTAATGAGCGAAATTTATTGAAGCATACAACTTTTGGAGTCTAGATATTAGGAATAAATAAAGTATTCTCTTGTATGGGACATTGTTGGTACATTATTAGTACATACATTTGTTTTTTGAATATGACTATAATCATTTGCAACTACCTTAACTAATATACATACTAGGTCAAAAGAGTATTGCGAATAGCTATTCTCGAATTTATTATTTATCATTTTTGTGACAATTAACAGTTGTGAGTGAACATATTCTTTCTAAAGAGACTTACACGCTAATTTTAACATTTGGTAAAATTGTTATACATCAGGATTAAGTTCCTCCTCTGATTCTACCACTATCTTAGGTTGTTGAAAGACATTTACTACCATGGAGTCGTACCTAACAATATTTTCCTTTTAAGAAATGACACCCGGTATCTAATCAATAATATCCACCTTTTTCAGAATTACTTCCAACTTCTAAACTCTCTTCTCTATGTTGTACCCAAACGCAATAATTAAGCATAAATTTCTTCATTATCAAATCATACCTAACAATATCATTGTTCTTAAACATCGTGCATTTACACCTGGCACATGACACCTAAGTTTTCTCAACCTCAGATGATCATCTAACAACAGACAAGTGTTTAAAAATTTGCCTAAATCTTTTACAAAAGATTGTTTCAAACTCTCTATTTGAATAGACCTTAACCTACATCTAAGAAGGGTTTTGAATCATCTGCACCAGAATTCTCCTACATTGCCCAAAAAAGATTTGTTATTTATTTTTTATTAAGTGTTTGATTTTTTTTTATTTCTAACAGATTCTCCCTTATAATTAGAACACTCTAAATTTTTTAATTACCAATACTAATTGTATATTTCAAAATTTTAACAATATATAATATAAATTAAAATAAATAATCAACATGCAAATTGCAATTACTTTTTTTTATTTTTACTATTTTAATCACCTTATTCCCCATATCAAATACAGAGCAAGCACAAACAAACTCCACAATAACATAAAAGGTGAAGGATCTCTATGCCCCCACACAGAATTATTTTGCCTCTTCCATCTTACAACTCTATTTTCAGAATTTAAGTTTCTAACCAAAACATGCAATAGTTTGCACCATAAATATTTTTAAATTATAAATTATTATTACTTATATTAATTTATAATTTTTAATTTCAATTAATGTTTAATACCAATAAAAACATAATAAAACCTAAATGAAAAAATTTATCTACTAGTACATAAAAAAAAGTAATAACACGAACTGCCCTACTCCATTGGAAACCTTAGCCTCCAAATATCACCAAAAGAAAATATGCATCAAATCACAATTAAATTAGAGGCAAACTTGTAGAGTCGAAAAAATAGGGACACTCAAAACAATAAAAAAAACTTGATTAAACGAAAAAACTAAAATATTTAAATTGAAAAGAAATTCACTACAAACACAATGAAAGTGCCAGAATATATCTTGATCGGAGTTCCGACGAGGGAGAAAAGTTAGAGAGAAGGTGCGACACGGTGAGGGAGTGAGAGGGTAATAAGAGAGAGAATGGATTTTCAGAAAAATGGGAGAAGGAGACAGAGACTACTTGACTCTAATTCCGATGCGTCTTTTGTCGCTGTTAAATATATATAGCGACGACCTTAAATACTAGATTTCATTAACCCAATTTTATCGACGACTCACAGATGACTTAGCCATCAATAAATACATAATCGCGTGAAAATCCAAATGTTAAAAAATTAATTTAATGAACGCGTTGGTAATGAATGATGATTAACTAATTTTTTAAAAAAATTATTTTATACGTTAAACTAGCTGTTAGTACTTTATTGTAAATTTTTCTTATTTTAAAAAAAATAATATATATTATCGACGATCTGCCCATCAATTTATGTATTTATAATTAAATTTTAAAAATAAGTACTTACCGATGATCTGAAGGCTACATGTCCATAATATTATTATGCACCAAGGCGTCAAAGCTTATCGACAATTATGAACGGCCCAACCAGCGGTAAATTATTGCCTCGGGGAAAAAATTTGACTTATTTTAACGACATTCTTCTATTTCCAATGACCAAATCATCGATAAATTCCGCCTTAGGCCAAGTTATGTATAATCATCAGTTCTAAGCACCTTTGTAGTAGTATAATCAGTCTTGTAGTAGGATTTTATTTAGGTATTAGAAATTTGTTGTTTACTTTTCTAAAAAAAATCAAAATTAAAAAACAAAAAAAAAAAACTTCAGCAATAGCAATTGGCCAAAGGATCGAAAGTAGTCTTAGTAATAATTTAACAATGTTCTGGACCTAACCTCCAGATTTTTAATGGGTCCAATATAACCGACCCAAAAACATTCCCATCATCTTAATGGTCCGAGATTATCTTCACCTCCTAACCATCTTCTAAAATTATACGAAGTGGGATCCCCTCCCATAAAGATAAGATAGCATACACCACTTATAAAAAGAGATCTCAGCTGCTCTCTCAGGTACGATTCATTCTACACTAACACTTATTCCCTACCTCTCTAGTTCTCTTACTTGGGCATTAGATTGCCTTTATAGGTACCATCCGCTTCCAAGGAACTCGCCTTTTCATCCTATCGGACCAACAGGTACTCGATCTCTCTTCACCTAAACAAACACTTTTTGAACCGTCAGGTAACGTACCTGAAGTGATGCCGTTTGTGGGGACCCACCGAGATCTTGGTTGCATGGCAAGCATTTTCGAAGAGAAGCCTCCTGATTACCCAGAATCCAACCCTCACCAACAACCTAATCAACTCAAACCTCAAGACCACGACGACCATCCAGCCCATGGAAGGGTAGCCAGCATGGTCCAAAATCACACAACACATAGCCAACCAAGGCGATACTTAGGGGAAGAGGACTGCCAATCTAACAAAAGCAACAGGCCATTCGCTGGCCTAAACAAAGACACAGACTGAATAATTCAAGAGCTACTCCATCGGGTGTAGTCCCTAGAATGTAGAGTCGCCACCAATGAATGCTACTAGCCAAAACACACCGGAGAAGCGATTTTCCAAACTACCTCCGTACGAATCGGAATATAGATCAAGAACCCCGGACCATGATTGCGGGAGGCACATGAACCATAGCAGATCCTAGGAATTCGACTCCCGCTAAGATGACCGCGGCCAAAGAAATTCCAAACAGCCCACCAAAAGGTCCAAACAGCCCACCAAAAAGGCCAAAACCATTTTTTACGAGTAAACCCAAAACGGGACTCGACAAAACAGTTTTCATGGGGACTAATCACCCCAAGGCTAATAACATGAATATCTAAAGTTAACAAAACTAAAATATCAAAACGTCCTACCAAAAGGCCCAAGCCACCCACCAAAAAGGCTCACACTAATTTTTACGAATAAACCCAAAATGGAACTTGATAAAATGGCTAGCACCGGGACTAATCACCACCAAAGCCAATAAAACGGATATCCAAAGTTAAATAAACTAAAATTTTGAAACGGCCCATCCAGGGTCCAAACAGCCCACTAAGAGATCCAAAAGGCCCAAAAGTCTTTAAAACACAAGGTACTATGATCCCTAAAGACAAAAAATACAAATCCCAACACACGTCGAACACACGAAAAACCAAACTCAATCAACATGGAAACTAAGCAAGCTTACCCTCATGCTTTTGGAGACAACTGTTTCAGACTTAGCATTTGGATTCTTAACGGGCCTAATATAACTGGCCTAAAAACATCCTCACCATGTTAACAGTTTGGGACTATCTTTATTTTCTAACTAACTTCCAAAATTGTATGAAGTGGGACTCTCATCCCTCCCACAAAGATAAAATTGTTTACACCACTTATAAAAAAAGAATTCAGTTACTCTCTCAAGTACAATTCATTTTATTCTAACACTTTTTTTTCTACCTATCTAGCTCTCCGACTTAGACATTGAAACACATTTACAGGTATCATTCCCTTTTAAAGAACCAACCTTATCATCTTATTAGACTAATGAGAATTCGATTTCTTTTCATCTAAATAAATACTTTTTGAACCGTTAAGTAACGTGCCTGAACAAATAAATCAAATAAGCAAGCTCTTTGAAGTTTTCGTCAGCAGTTTAAGTTTACAAAAATTCGCTTGCTTGATTAGAGATAATATATAAGCTAAGCTAGCTCACGGGATTATTATGGTAGACAAAAATTGCAATTTGTAATATGTAATATATTTTGGTTTACAGTCAAAGATTATACATACACAACAAGATAACAAATTAAAGCTGAACAAAGGCTGACAAAAGAGCAATACAAGCCAAAAAAAAAAGGATATAATAAAAAGGGTAATGCGCACGACAAAGTAAATTTGATTCATAAATTTTGAATCTGCTATTACAAAAAAATTGACTCGTACTAAAGTTTCAATTCTTACACACACGAAAAGATACTTGTTTGAACGTAAGATATTTTATATGTATAAGTCAACAGTTGACTAACTATATGATATCACACACGAAATGATACTTGTTTGAACGTAAGATATTTTATACGTATAAGTCAACAGTTGACTAACTATATGATATGATGGATTATTGTTATTAATTTTTGGTTTTATATTTGATTGTAGAATCAAAATCAACCATATTAAATGTATACAAAAAATTATACTAAATTAATTATTTATATATAAAATATATGTTAAAATATAAAATATATATTAAAAAAATCAAACAATAATACATGTATCTCTACATAATATATAGTAGCGGATTCGTTAGTATTTACGTATTATTTTTGTATTAAAAAACACACGTCGAAAAGTATAAAAATTTTTAACTGTGACGCAGTGTTAAATAGAATTAATACTCTTAATAATTAATAATAGGTCACTATATTTGTTGTTCTCGCAAAATATATATACATTCAAGATCGTATATCATAACTCTGTATGATTGGGACACAATTGTAGCGGATCTTTTGGCTCTCCAAGTTGATTGGCAAATCCACCGCTGTGGAGCATATATGTAAGATATTTTAATATTTAAATTATTAAAAATCTAAGAAATAAAACAATTAAGAATAGATGATATATATTTAACATGTGTTAAATTATTTATATTTGTTAGAATTAAATCGGTCATCGAATTAGTCGGACTATTGATTTATTCATTTATTAGTTCAACCGATAAATCATTAGTTAAACTATTAAAATTATAATTAATAAATATAAATTTTAAAAATAGAATTTAATTTATATATATTATATATTAAATTAAAAGAACAAATGTAATAAAAATCAACATGGCCTAATGACAACCAACTTGCTACACATGCAAGAGGACCAAACTCAAACTTAAAGAGGAGTTTTCTTTTATTAATTGTTGTCTCGTGGTTCTAATAAGTTCTAGCCAGTTTTATTTAATTTTGACCCATTTTTTTTTAATCGGTTAGAATACTGGACCGATTTGATTTAGGATTCGGTTTATCTGTTTTCGGATTAAACCATCCAGTTCAGTCTGGTTTTAACAATTACTTAAATCCTTTATTCATAATATTTAGAAGAAAAATACGAAAAGGATTCGGATAAAACCATACAATATATAAATGAGTGAATTACCAACCCGGTTCCTGACCAGTTTGTACAATGACAAAGCAACTTCTGATGAATATTGTAATTCACTTCGATTCCTGTCCCAAGCCTTTGTCACACAAGCCGGTCCTTGAGGTTGAATCTCCGGCAAGAATGAATGGAAAACGCTGAGCTGGCACAGAAAGCGCCGTTAGTCAACTCCTTCACACGCTCACCGTGCCAGCTCAGCGTTTTTTGTTCATTCTTGCCGGAGATTCACCCTCAAGGACCGGCTTGTGTGACGGAGGCATGGGACAGGGACCGAAGTGGATTACAATACAGGAGTTGCTTTGTCATTGTGCGAAATGGTCAGGGGCTGAGTTGGTAGTTCACTCTATATAAATAGCATCCTACGTTCGATCCAACCTATTCTTGAAATAAACAACTCGCACACACTCCCTTTCCTAAAAAAACCAATACACCGAGCACTACACTTAGATTTATTGGATTTGTTGCTAAAATATCGGTATTAAACCCGGAACTTCCGGCGGATGGCCAGTAACTCAAACAAAGGAAAGAATCGGTTACATTTTTCATATGATCTCATCTCCTCTTCTATTATGGATAGACTAATTTTCTTTCTATGATTCCGAATTTGTTTTATTTAGAATTGTTTTAATAATATTTATATATTAGTGGTCGATCAATTGGATTACAAAATTTTTCATAAAAAATATCTACTATTATCTAAAAATAATCAAGTTATTAATGACTGGACGAAACCAAGAAATAACTCTTCACATGCGAAATTATAGAGGGTCCCCTTCGTATTCGTTTAGAAGAAAAACAAAAATTACGCTTTCATTATGGTCTTACAGAACGCCAATTGCTTAAATACATTCGTATCGCCGGAAAAGCCAAGGGGTCAAAGGGGGGCTCTCCGTTCCCTCCTGTAGCTGGATCCTCCGGAACCACAAGAATTCTTAGTTAGGATGGGATTCCAACTCAGCACCTTTTGAGATTTTGAGAAGACTGGGTCTATATATATAGAAACATATGTTTCTATAAATTAGAGCGTTCTCGTGTGTCGTAAGGGGACCAACCCCCTAATCAATTAAAAAGGGGGGCGAATCTCAGAAGGGAGCTTGACTGCAAGACCCACCCGTCGAGCGGAGACCAAAGTCGGCCTTAGTGATCCGACGGTGCCGAGTGGAAGGGCCGTCGCTCAACGGATAAAAATTACTCTAGTGATAACAGGCTGATCTTCCCCAAGAGCTCACATCAACGGGAAGGTTTGGCACCTCGATGTCGGCTCTTCACCACCTGGGACTGTAGTATGTTCCAAGGGTTAGGCTGTTCGCCCATTAAAGCGGTACGTAAGCTGGGTTCAGAACGTCGTGAGACAGTTCGGTCCATATCCGGTGTGGGCGTTAGAGCATTGAGAGGACCTTAAAAAGATTTTGAATGATTTGAATTGAACAAGAACCACTTATCCTTTATTTATTAATATAAATATAAAATATCTAATATAATTAATTTATTATATTATTTATTATCGTCCGACCGTTACTGAGGCTTTTGCTTCGGTTCAATATATAATGATTGAGGCTAACTTTGGTTGGTTAATCCGATCTATTCATCGATGGTCCTAATTCTTGACTGGAGGGGATACCAAAGGCCTCTGCCCTTCCATCCCTTGGATAGATAGAGGGGGAGAATAGGTACCAGTTAAGTTATGGGATTTATGTTATTTCATTCGTTATACGAAAGAGTAGGTCGAGACTACTGTTACATCCATTTCCTTAGGGGATCCCAGATGAGGAAATCCTAGGAGAGCCGCCGACTCCAACTACCGTCCATGTACGATCCCTACTAGATCTGACCATGAACTATTTGGGTCAATGGATTAGTTCGATCCAGAACTTGAGATAATGGATGTAATCCAAAAAAAGATTCAAAAGTAGTTGTTGGTGGAGTTGAAGTCACCAAATTCTGAGGAGTCGGTATCAATTTAAGTCTAATTACTCCACATATAGTTCCTCTAACCATATCTGATTGGAGATTTTCTAAGAATTGATCCAACGAAATCGTGGATTTTCTATATCAGAAAAAAAAATGATCCATCCGGTTCAGAATGGAAAATCATACACTATGGGATGGTGAGAAAAGATATATTTTACACCCCAGAGGGGCTATAATTTGAGATATCATTGTTTCTGGTATAAAAGTTCCTAAGCATTTATGGATTGAATGCGAAAATTGTTATGGATTAAATTATAGAAAATTTTTTAAATCAAAAAATGAATATTTGTGAACACTGTGGATATCATTTGAAAAATGAGCAGTTCAGATAGAATCGAACTTTCGATTGATCCAGGTACTTGGAATCCTATGACCCAACCCAATGTGAGTTTTTCTATTTTGATGCCGTAATCGAATGAGAATTTAGAATAGATAAAAAAGAGGCTCATGGGATTGACGAGAGGGGGGCTATATTTCTGGGAGCGAACTCCAGGCGAATATGAAGCGCATTGACCAAAACATGCCACTGAAAGACTCTACTGAGACAAAGATGGGCTGTCAAGAACGTAGAGAAGGTAGGATGGGTAGTTGGTCAGATCTAGTAGGGATCGTACATGGACGGTAGTTGGAGTCGGCGCTCAAAACGTATTCTCGTAGTGTTTGTTTTTTGAAAAAAAGAAAGAGGCGGTCTCAATAAGCTAGACCCATGCTTCGAGTTATTTCATGCCACAAATAAACTCGAACACTTAAGAAATTTGTAAGACAGGCGAATTCACACCTCTTACAACCGACACAGTCCTCCGTTCTTGGGGCAGAAGCTATTTGCTTAGCTTTACACCCGTTCCAAGGTATCATTTCTAATACATCGGTGGGGCAGCTACGAACTTAGAAATAGAGGAGAAATTGAAAAAATAACTTTAAATCTTTGTGTACTGACCCCAATCGAATTGTTTGTCCTACGTAGTGTTAGGAATTTAGTAAGTATGAGTGATGCGGAAGTGGAAGCAGAAACCTAAAGAACAAAATGACACAGAGAATTAATATGGTTCAGCTTAGAGCCTACGTCTGTGGACAAAGACAACAAATAAATATCTTATTATAAAATATGAATGAGGTACAAATTAGGTCACAACTCCACCTAAACTAAAATTTTTAATGAAATAACAAAGAAAAGACCAAACGCTCAAAAGCATACCTATTTGGCTATTTCAAAAGTTTTGTTCTATTGTTACTCGTTTGCCATACCTAATTATATTCACAAGGTAAATCTAGAATGTAGTTAATTTTATTGATGATTATTGTGACAATACATAATTCAATATATGTTTAAAATATTTTTAAGCAATTGGCAGTATGTAAACACTAAATCGATTAAGAAAACCAATTATTATTAATAATTTAAATGTTTATATATTTAATATGAAAGACCAAACAATATACTTATAATATAACATTATGTATAATTTAATAATCTAAGGTCATCAATTAACCAAACCCAAATTGATAAATAACAACTACATATGGGACGTTCAATAATAATAATAATAATAATAATAATAATAATAATGTTGTCGTCGTCGTCCCAAAATGCATGGATCATCCTACTTGGGTTTCAATGGATTTATAAACATAAAAGAAGGCTAGACCTATTTTAGTAACACATATATAAATGAATTGTTCGTACTTAAAAAATATGACGAATCATATAGGTTAACAACTATGGTATCTGTGAGTTTGCTCTTAGAAGAATCACTCGTACTAAAGAGATTAGTCACTATTGTGCCTAGTGGTTCTCTGGTTCAATTCAAGCCTCCAGAAACTGAAAAATATGGCATGATTGAGAAAGATAGAACTGCTGACCAAGAAAAACAAAATGAGAAAGAAAGTTAAGAAAATTATTCATAGAGAATGGTAAGGATAATAAGCTTTCTAATTTGAGAAGATTCATAAATAAATACATACGCTATGAATATTGCATGAGATATATTTTAGTCACGGGCCGGTGGCTTTAGCTTATCGTTATAATTTTTCATCAAATTCAATTATAAAATTAGTATAATATTGAATGTAATTTTTTATTATGATGACTAAAATAATTGACTCTTAGTTTGAATTTTATTTAAAAGAATTATAATCTTATGAATTATATTACCGTAATGCTCTTAATGATATATATGATCATTATTCATTTATATCTCAGTTACAAATTTGAATTGAAATGGTTGAATATTTTCAATGATAAGGAATGATTACCTAATCCAAGCCAATTTACCCGGCATTTCGATATAATATAATATAATGGATAATTATCATGGGTTAACCACCAAAAACGTCCTCGAATTATTTAAACACTAAGTAATCTATTTTTTGCAAGATACATATTTAATGTTAGATTTTGCAAGATTATCTAACATTAAATATGTATTTCTCAAAAAATATATTAAAGATTGAATTTTGATGCCATTTTTTGTAAGTATGATTAAAAAAATAAGATATTATTATCTTTAAAATTTAGTAATTTTTCGTTGAGTATATATTTTTTTTTGTAATTTTTTATTAACAACCAATAATAAAAAATATATACTTAACAAAAAAGTCACCAAATTTTAAGAATACTAATATTTCATTTTTCTAATCATGCTTGCAAAAAATTTCATCAAAATTCAAGCTCTCAGGCATTTTTTGAAAATACATATTTATTGTTGGACATTTTTGTCGTGTTTTTAAATTATTTAAATACATTTTTGTCGATAGTAAAATCTGGGTATATTTTTGTCATCGTTTGAATAATTTGAGGGTATTTTTGGTGATTAACCCTTATCATCGGCTACTGTAATAATAAATAAGAAGGTAAGTGTACAACACTTTAATGGTACGGATGTAGACGAAGATCAGGGATCTATCAGCTTTGGTGGTGACTGGGTTGGACCTTCGAAGCGGTGGGAGGTGGTACCTGCAAAGACACTCTGACGCACAAATCAAAATAGATTTAAGAGGTGTGGGTGAGAGTTAAGAATATGTAACATACCTAAGGGAGCTTTTGACTCCTTACATAATTTGTGAGCTATTATCTTTATCTTAATTTGTTGGCTAAAGTAATGTAAGTGTTTGAATTTGAATGTTGGTTAGAAATTTATGGTTACTGGACTGCCCGAGTAACCAGGTTGTAGCTATTCTAGAGAGTGTACTTGCTCAGTCTCATCGCTGGAGGAATTCATTCTGTTGTGTGGCTGCGTTTGCGAGCTTAGCACGGGGAGTCGAGTGCCATCCAAGCTTTCCTGGCCAAGATCGGGATTTCATGGGGTGCTTGGTCGTTCCTTCTCCTGTCCATTGAGTTCTAAAGGGAAGGATTGTCCGTCATGGTTTCCCATGCGTCATTATGACATTTAATTCGAGGGGGAAGTTTTTTCGTTTGTTTCTCATTTTACCCTCCATCCTTCCATCCCTTCATTTTTCTTTTGAAATGTGGGGGGGGGGAGGTTTATTTTGTAACCGCTTCTCTTTCTCTTTATATTTCCTTTACTTGTGACCGTTTCTCCTTCTTTCATTTTTCTTTACCTCGAGTGGCCTCCATACTTCCTCTCTAGTGTTGCTTTTGGCTGGGTTTTTGCGCTTTGGTGCATCCGTCGGTTCTGTGCTTTCATTTCCACTTCTTCCGTTTTATTTTTCCTAAAATTTTGGTTGGTACTCCCCTTGTTATTCTGCCTTTTCCTTTTTATTTATATGCTTCTACATTTCCATTTTTTTGGGGTTGTTTTCTGTGTGGATGTAGTAGGAATTTAGGGTGGTGCCACTATTTTGTCATAGCTTCATGATTACGGCAATGGTAGTAAAAATGGGGGGAAGGTTCCATTGTTTTTAGATGTCCTTAGGTGTGTTAGTATGGAATTTGTATGGTTTTCTTCTTCCAGGGAGTGTGCTGACGGTGGTGCCCCCTTTTGTTTTTAGGTTTGGTTCGGTGGAGAACTGAAGGCACTAGGGTTCCCGTTGTCCCGACAGGTGATGATATGGGATTTTACAATCTCGCATAATTATCGGCAAGTGCATTGGGTCGTACCAAGTAACAAACTCACAGTGAGTGTCAATCCCACGAGGATTAATGGATTAAGCAAACAATAATTAATTGATTATTCTAGTTAGACATTCATATTGGGATAATGAGCAATATGTAATTTAAATTATTTGATAAAGAAGTAAATGAAAGCAAAAAAATGACAAAAAAATAAATGACGGGAATGTAAATAAGTAGAAATTAAATTGCAAGAATGTAAATGACTAAAAAGTAAATGGTAAGAATTAGGAATGGAAGGAACATTTGGGATCAAGAGATGTTGCATTCTCAGGATCAATAGCTCTCATCTCAACTTCAATCATGCATTCATTTATCTCTTGGCAAATCATAAATGATTAAATTCCAATGTCTTGATAATTCAATCTCTCTTAACTTAATCAATTTCCAAATTCTTAACCTAAGATTTAGAGCCACACAATTTCGTGAATCAAGTTATGGGTTGATTATATGTCACATATCAATCCCAAACCCAAATTTACAACAATTAGGAGAAATATCTTCAAGCTCATTTTCATGATCCCTTTCTCAAGTTCTCATAGAATTCAAATTGGACTCAAATTATTTCTCAAGACATTTGAATTCTTGAGATTAAGAACAAAGATCTTTTCTAAAGAAACAATGAAAGAAGAATTGAAACTGAAGAATCAAACAAATTAATCCATTAAATTACAACAGAGCTCTCTTTCTCAATGAAGAGAATTAGAAACTCATAACTAAAGAATTACAAAAATGGGTATGAAAGAAAATGGAATAGGAGAAGAGAATAAGAGTGAGGAGAGAGTTCGAAGACTCCCCTCCAAGGTGAGTAATTGTTACTCATCTATCCCTATTTATAGCCTATCATAAATGCAAATTCAAATTCAACTCCAATTACAATTCCAACTAAATTGAGATTAATTCCATGGGCTTGATCCATTTGGAATCTTGGAGAATTGTGGAATGAATAAGGAATTTGAATTCTGGAGGTTAGACATGGTGCAGCATGCAACGCCACAATTATTTCTCAAGGGATGACCCAAATTCAAAGTATGAGGTGCCAGGCGTGGGACGCCAGTTCTATACCATGGGATGCCAAGCTCCCAGGCCTTGAATGGCTCAAAATCAAGTGCATGAAAGTACCAGCCGTGGGATGCCCAACACATTCCGTGGGATGCCAAGACTTGTTTGGTTTCAATTTGGGCTTTGAAGCTTGTTTCTGTTGTGCTTTTGTTGCATGAGGAAGCTATGTGAAACTCCTATCAACTATGGTGTATTAGATTTCATTGGAAAGTTCTTGAAGTTAGATTTCTAACACCGCTAGAATCAAGTCATTTGGACCTCTGTATCTCAAGTTATATTCCTTTGAAGGTGAAGAGGTCAGGCTGCTAGACACTTGTCGTTGGACGCCACTTCCTTTGCATTGAACGCGAACTAGGATTTATGCATACACATAACTTCCCCTTTTGTTTTGTTTTGTACTTGGCTTAGAATGATGATTTATACCCTCAGATTCAGTGTTCACTATGAACAATTATATATCGTTGGGAAGCTCTGGTTGTCTATTTTTCAATGGCACTTGAATCACCTCATTTGGAGCTTTGCAGCTCAAGTTATCTTTTTTGGAATATGAAGAGGTCAATGTTGCACATTCTTTTCGAACTTCTCTTGGGCTTGTTTCCAACGTTTGCTACTTCCTTGCTTCTCCAAAGGCCTCTTTGATTGTCCATCTCCTCCTTTATTCTTATCTAACATCTTTCAATCATTTCCTACACTTGAAAGGATAAAGCAACTCCAAAAAGTATTGATCAAAGCACCAAAAAATCTTAATAAAACTAAGGAAAATCTCTAACTTAATTCAAGAAAAAAATTCCAAAAACATTGATTAAAATCATGAAACTCCTAATAAAAATAATAGATCACTACCTTTATTTAAAGAAATAACAACTAAAAACTACTAAAGATGCGCATGCATCAGGTGGCATTCCCAATGCTTATTATTGGGTGACCTCTGACGTGTGTGGGATGCCTTCTCGGGTTATAGAGGAAGACCTCCAGAAGTTGCTCGATGAGGGCGCGGTGTATTGAGGTGGTGTTCTTGGTATGAATAAGGAGATGGTTCTTGATATGGGCAAAAAGATGATGGTTCCTCATATGACTAGAGAGATGGTGGTTCTTGGTATGAGTAAGGAGATGATAATTCTTGATACATGGAATATGGAACACTAGAGTTTCTTTGGTCTTGACTTTTCCAACTAAAATCCGGGTAGTTCCTCCATCCACAGTAATATAAATCATTCCTTAGGTGGAAGTAGTAACCATGTGATCTCTCTCCATTATTATCCTTAGCACAAAACACAAAACTGAATCAAATGCACCATGTGATAACAGAGAGGAAAAGAAGAAAGAATAAAAAGATTTTTTTTTTGAAATAGAAGAGAAATAGAAAAAAATGTCAAATCTAGGTAATCAATTAACCGGTATTTTGTTAATCATAATTAATCCCCAGCAACAGGGATAAAAACATTATGCGGATTTTAAAAACAGAAAACACTGGCAAGTGCACCGGGTTGTACTAAGTAATAAACTCACGGTAAGTGAGTGTCGATCCCACGAGGATTAACAGATTGATAAAACAATAGTCAACCGATTAATCTAGACAATCAAATTAGGGTTTCAGGAAGCTTTAAACATAAATAGCAATTAAACAAAAGCAAACAATGAGTGTTGAAAGGTAATATCATTAAAAGAGTTAAGGTTTTAGAGATGTTAGAAATTCCAGATCAATACTTTTCACTTTCCACCTTGATCATGCAAAGATACCTTTATGGCAAATCATTAGTAATCAAACCTCGATCCCTTGGTGATTCAATTTCTCTTTAACCTAATTAATCTCTAATCCCTTAGTCAATTATTTAAGAAAAGAGTGTTCACTGATTCATAAACCACACAATTCATAAGAATCTCCCCTAGTTGATTCGATGTCACTTATCAAGTCTAGTTTCAAAACTTAAGAGTTGTGAGAATTAGTTTTCAAGCTTAATTCAATTAATCAACTCTTCCAAGAGATTAAGAGAATTTAGGTCAGAGTTGTGATAACATTCACCAATTCTCGTTGCACTTGTCTTCAATTTTTAGTTCCTCCTTGTGCTTTTGCTTCTCTTTTTCTAACATTTTCCTAAAAGAATCATGAAACCAAGAAAATCAAAGTAGTAATAAAATATCCTTAAAAATAATATAATTATCAAGCAAAAGTAATAACTTTTCTATAACAAATGCCAATGAAAAGTGCTTGAGATACTCATGCATCACTCATCTGTCGATTATATAGCCAACTCGACGTGTCCGGTAGTGAACCCTGGACAGTCCCTAAGCGCACTTCCCCAAGAGTCTATGCATATATTCATAATCATTCATCAATCATTTTTCATCTCATTGGGGAAATCCGGGGAGTTAAAGTGTCCGGTCACAACTTGCGACGAAGGATCAACAGAATCTCAAATATCAACCCGGAGTAAGTGGAACCGACCCACTGTATCTACCTATGGAATTTCGTGACTCAGATAAAGTTTTAAATCATATATCATTCTCAACCAGAAGCAAGTGTGGGTGAACCACTGCATCTACTCTGGGAGGCTCAAACCATAACCGGGAGCAAGTGAAACAACGCCACTGCATCTACCCTGGCATGTATATCTCAATCAGAATCATTTTCAACATCAATTTTATTATCAATCTCATTAACGATCTCCCCTTCAATCTCATTTCAATTTATATTCAATAGTAATCAAACTCATTCATCATCATCCTTCATTATCATAATTAAGTACCACTAATCATCATAATCATCCTCATCATACGTCACCTCACATTTTGTTCATTTTCTCTCAATACACCAACTCATTTCTTTAGGTCCCATTTCTAACTCCTCCATCCTTAATCACGTCAGCATGATAAACCCCATTTTTAGGGTTTATCTTGTGCTTAATCTAGTGAATTTTACCCATTACTCTCATACTTATTCATACAATTCGCATGTTTTACATTTTCCTTCCTGATTTTGTGCTATGATTGAAAACATGCTTCTTTGGCCTTATATTTGCTAATATTAATCCTCTCTTATTACCATTCGATATCTTGATATGTGTGTTAAGTGATTTCAGAGTTTATAGGGCAGGAATGGCTTAGAGGATGGAAAGGAAGCATGCAAAAGTGGAAGGAATACAAGAAACTAAAGGAACTGCTAAAGCTGTCCAGCCTAACCTTCTGGTACTAAATCGACCATAACTAGAGC
The DNA here is from genome assembly GCF_003086295.3 of Arachis hypogaea. Classification (NCBI taxonomy): domain Eukaryota; kingdom Viridiplantae; phylum Streptophyta; class Magnoliopsida; order Fabales; family Fabaceae; genus Arachis; species Arachis hypogaea. The sequence continues at coordinate 104,991,044 of NC_092050.1, forward strand.
TACAGAGGTCTAAATGAGACGGTTCCAGTTGCGTTAGAAAGCTAACATCCGAAGCTTCACAATGATATATCATTTGTCATAGCTGCCCCGAAGATAGGTGACGCGCATGCATCACCTGTCGAAAACTCAATCCACGCGAATGCGTGGACGACGCTCACGCGTGACTTTGCAGCAACCTGTACGTATCAGAAATTGCTGGGGGTGATTTCTGGGCTGTTTCTAACCCAGTTTTCGACCCAGAAAACACAGATTAGAGGCTATAAAGTGGGAAAATCGATCCATTCATTCATACAACAAATACAACATTCATTATTCATAATTTTAGGTTTAGATGTAGTTTTAGAGAGAGAGAGGCTCTCTCCTCTCTCTTAGGTTTTAGGATTAGGATTTCTCTTAATTTTAGGATTGCTTCTTCTCAATTCCAGGTTCAATGTTCTTTTAAATTATTAATGCAAAGAGTACTTTTTCATTTAATTTTATTGTTTATTTAATTGCTTCTAATTTATTTCAATTATCATTTATCTTTTCTATTTAAAACTCCCAACAATAAAGATGACATGCAAGATGGCAGAGTAGACTCCCAACTTGACATAGGGGTTGATTAAGAGGAGACACTTGAGTTGGAATGCTCAAGTGGATAGTTAAATTGGAAGTTGTTGGCTAATTCTCTATTTACTAACGCTAAACCTTCACAAGGGAGAGGACTAGGATTTGCGAATAAGAGTTAGCTCAATCACTTGACTTTCTTTTATTTAGTAAGGGTTAACTAAGTGAAAACAACAACCTCTTTATACTACACTTGAGAGAATTCCAACAAGGATAGAACTTCCAATTAATTATTTTTCCATTCAAGGCTTTTTAATTAGCATATATAAATCTCTTTCAATTTTTATTCCGTTAATTTACAATTATTTATTTCTGTTATTCAACTCTTAAAATTTCTCAGAAAAAAAAAAACCCATAACCAATAATAAATACACCTCCCTGCAATTCCTTGAGAAGACGACCCGAGGTTTAAATACTTCGGTTATAAATGTTATTGGGTTTGCTTTAGTGACAAACAATTTTTTTTGTACCAAAGGATTCTTTGTTGGTTTAGAAACTATACTTGCAACGAGAACTTATCTGCAAAATTCTTTACCAACAGAAATTGTAATCGTCAAAATGGAGCCATTGCCGGGGAATTGCAAACGTGTGCCTTATTATTGGTTATTGTAAATATTTGCTTTTTTGTTTATTTTTTTTAGTGTTTCTAGTTTTAGGAGTTTATTTTCATTAATTTTTATTAATTTTTATTTTCTTTAGCTACTATGAATTCTCACCCCTCTGGTTTCAAGTTTGGTTCCAATGTTGTTGTAAGGAATGGAAGCTATAATGAGAACAGGCATCAAGGTTGGAAGAATCAAAGATGGGAGGAGCCACAAGAATTTGATCAACCCTCTTGGCAACAACCCCCTCCAATGCACTATAATCAACAACCATTCTGAGGTGCGTACCAAGATGATAGATATGGTGGACCCCCTTGTAGTTACCAGCAAGCTCCATCATATGCCAATGAACCACCTCCTTAACATACCTTTGAACCACCAAACTCACAAGCCAACCACAACCATTCACCTCCACATGACCCTAAACCTTATGCACCCCAATTCCAATCCAATTATCCCCAAGAACCACCACTTCCATATGCACCATGTCCATATCCATCGACCCAAGAATCACATGCTCGCCTCAAGGAAACAGTAGATCAATTTCATGCAACCCTTCATCAACTAGAGCAAGTAATAAATCAATTAGCTTCCCAACGTTCGGACACTCAAGGAACACCCATGGCTTCATGTGGAGAATCTAATGAAGAACGTAGCATGAAGGAGACACTAGAAACTCCGGTGGACAGTAAGGATCATGACTTTGTATTGGAACAAGTAGAGGAAGCCGGAATTATTGAAGAGGAAGAAGTGGTCGAAGACTTAGGAGATGCGGAACGTCCATGGGAAAGCCCAGTCATAGAGCCCCCTTCTAAGGAGTTTGAATTTGTTGTTGAGGAGGGTGTACAACCTCCAAGGCATATCATGGTTGAAGACTTTGAAGGGGATGATCAGGAGATGGATTCAATCATTGATGAATTCTTATCTACATTTGAATCCTCTCCCATTGGACTTGACATGGAGATTAAAGAAGAAGAAGCACAACCTCCCATGCCCTTGGTAAACAATAAAGAAGAGATCGAATTGGAAGAAAGCTACCAAGAGGAAGAGGTTGATATTGAAGAAGCTTGCAAAGAGGTGGAAGTTGTCAAAGAAGAGCCCAAGGGAATGGAGCTGGAGATCACCCTGCCAAGGTTGTTGGAGACCTCTCCTCCAAAGCCATCACCATCCATCCCTTCATTCAAGTGGGTAAATCTCTCATCTCTAAGCTTAATTAGCTCACTTGAATATGGTTTACTTGAGACAGATGGTCAACTTAGAGCTCTTTGTGGCATTAAGAGTAAGAGGGAGATGGTTAGTGGTTGGCAACACAATCCTAGGTTCATTGTGGTAGGAAGCTCATGGCTGAATTATCATGGTTGGAAGAATATTCAATTGTATGGGTCTAGGAGGCTGTTTGGATGTCTCCGTGAGAATTTCGATTGCTTACCACCCGGTTGGAACAAAGATGGTCAACAAGAATACGGGTGCAAAAGCAAGGTTTGGGACCCCAGAATTCAGTCTAGCAATCAACACTCTTGGGGCCTTGTCACTTGCTTTGACTTGCTTGAAGGCTTTATACGCCTAGTTTGGGATCCCGGAGGCCATTGGAATCACAAACATTGGTGGAGATTCCTGGATGAGTTCAAACACAAGCCACCATAACAGGGAGCTCATCAAATGTCCAACTTAAGGACTTTAACTAAAAGTGCTAGGTGGGAGACAACCCACCATGGTATTATCTTCTATTTTTATCCTTAGTTTTATTTTATTATATTTTTATTCTTAGTTTTATTTTGTTTTGTTTTATTCTTAGTTTTATTTTATTCTATTTTTCATTCGTGTTCATTCATAATTTCTACATAGTTATCTGCATTCTGCATACTGCATAAAAAAAAAGGGGCACACGACGCGCAAGCGTTGCTGACGCGTCCGCGTCATAGGTGCTTTCGCAACAAGAAGAAAAGAAGCAGAGAGTTGTGTGGGAGAGTGGCTGAAGGCGTGCCTAAGGCACAAAACACGCCCACGCATGTGCGTCCCTGACGCGTCCGCGTCAATTGCAAAATCAGCCTTCCACGCGTACGCGTGACCCTACAAATCGGCGTAAAGAGGTGTCAGGCCGAAAATTGTGCTGGCCTGGTACGGGCACTATGCCCAAGGCACAAAATCACCCACGCGCACGCGTCCCTGACGCGTGCGCGCCATTTTTAAATTTTGACCACCCACGTGTACGCGTGGATGACGCTTACGCGTCACATGGTTTATGCAGTTTTCACGCGCACGCGTGCCCTGCGCGCTCGCATCGCGCCCCGTTTTTAATTTCCCTCCCTTTTTATTCTATCTTCTCTCCTTTTTTCTTCTTCTTCATCTCTTTAACTTCTCATCCTTCTTCACTTTCGTTCTATTTTACTTAATTTATTTGCATATTTTCATTCATTTCATTTTAATTGTATGCATGTTTTTATTTTCTTTTCTATGTTTATTATTTTTCTATTGGTGTTAAATGTTCTTATTCCACTATTGCATTTCTATTGCATTCTTTTGGTGCTTAGTGACTTGTTTTCCACTATTGGGTATTATTATTCATAAGTCAATGCTAATCTTTTATGATACTTGTACTCCTCTTGCATTTATATGAACTTATACTGTCTTTCATTACCCACACTCCTCCCCTTTGTTGAAAATTTTGCACCACTGGTATGCGATGTGCTTCTATTGTTTTCTCACTTGCATGTTGTAGCTACCATGTAATTGAGACCCTCATTATTTTGCATTAACCCACCCAGACTTTATTTATTTTTTAACCTTATTTCTGGGTTACTTTTTCTTTTTTTTCCTCTTCTTTCAGGCTGGCCACCGAGAAAGGGAAAGAGAAACTTCTCTATGGGGCAACAGACAAGTCCATCTACACAATCTCTAGAGAAAAGCATCAGTTGTAGCAGCCCATCCACTTGTACATCTCAGCATGCACCGAGGATGGTGCAATCTTTAAGTGTGAGGAGGTCGATACCGATCTCCATGGGTTAGTTATTTTCTTCTCAACACCCACGTTTTATTTTCTTTGTTAGTTCATTGTTGCATTTGCATGTTTGCTTGATTTTGTGCATATTTTACCACTACTTGGTTAAAGTAATATTTTCTTTTTCAAGAAATCTTTTATAGCATTTCACTAATTTGAATCAAAATTTTTATTGAACTTGTTTGAAGAAATATTATATTGGAATAAGGTTTAGAGCTCGAACATACAAAACCAGTGAGCTTTTTGAGCCTATTTGATTGGTTGCATTTTATCAACCAATATTTTATTTTTGGTGTGTGTTATCCTCTCTAAAATTGTGATCTTTGTCTTGCTTAATTCTATATTTCCATGGTTTGATGTATGCATATACTTATATGATTGAGGCCTTATTTCACTAAGCTTACATACCCATATGGTCTTACCTTTAATTATCACTTGCAAACTGGGGCACGAAATTGCGATCATCAATAATGGCGCCAAAGACTTGGTGCTCTCAAACGTGAATCACACTTTGTCACAACTTCGCACAACTAACCAGCAAGTGCACTGGGTCGTCCAAGTAATAAACCTTACGTGAGTAAGGGTCGATCTCACGGAGATTGTCGGCTTGAAGCAAGCTATGGTCACCTTGTAAATCTCAGTCAGGCGGATTTAGATGGTTATAGAGAATTGATAATTAAAACATAATTAAGATATAAACTAGGATAGAGATACTTATGTAATTCATTGGTGAGAATTTCAGATAAGCATATAGAGATGCTTTCGTTCCTCCTGAACCTCTGCTTTCCTGCTGTCTTCATCCAATCATTCCTACTCCCTTCCATGGCAAGCTTATGCAGGGCATCACCGTTGTCAATGGCTACATCCCGTCCTCTCAGTGAAAACGGTCCAAAATGCGCTGTCACCGCACGGCTATTCATCTGTCGGTTCTCGATCATACTGGAATAGGATTCAGTCATCCTTTTACGTCTGTCACTACACCCAGCACTTGCGAGTTTGAAGCTCGTCACAGCCATCCCTTCCCGGATCCTACTCGGAATACCACAGACAAGGTTTAGACTTTCCGGATCTCAAGAATGGCCACCAATAATTCTAGCCTATACCATGAAGGCTCTGATCCCATGGAATGGAAGGCTCGGTTGTCAGGCGAGGCAACCATGCGTCATGAACCAGAAGGCTAAGAGATATGCACTTAAGCGATTGCAAGTAGAATGGAGGTGGTTGTCAGGCACGCGTTCATGGGTGAGAATGATGATGAGTGTCACAGATCATCACCTTCCTCAGGTTGAAGAACAAGTGTATATCTTAGATAAGAAATAGGCTTGAGTTGAATAGAAAAACAATAGTACTTTGCATTAATTCATGAGGAACAGCAGAGCTCCACACCTTAATCTATGGTGTGTAGAAACTCTACCGTTGAAAATACATAAGTGATAATGGTCCAGGCATGGCTGAATGGCCAGCCCCCATAAAGGTCTAAGATAGCCTAAAACTGATCAAAATAGATCCGAAGATGTAAATACAATAGTAAAAATTCCTATTTATACTAAACTGGTTACTAGGGTTTACAAAAATGAGTAAATGATGCAGAAATCCACTTCCGGGGCCATCTTGGTGTGTGCTTGGACTGAGCATTGAGCTTTACACGTGTATAGGCTTCTCTTGGAGTTGAACGCCAGTTTGTAACTTGTTTCTGGCGTTTAACTCCACTTTGCAGCCTATTTCTGGCGTTTAACTCCAGAATAGGGCAGGAAGCTGGCGTTGAATGCCAGTTTACGTCGTCTAAACTCGAGAAAAGTATGGACTATTATATATTTCTGGAAAGCCCTGGATGTCTACCTTCCAACGCAATTGAGAGCACGCCATTTGGAGTTCTGTAGCTCCAGAAAATCCACTTTGAGTGCAGGGAGGTCAGAATCCAACAGCATCTGCAGTCCTTCTTCAGCCTCTGAATCTGACTCTTGCTCAAGTCCCTCAATTTCAGCCAGAAAATACCTGAAATCACAGAAAAACACACAAACTCATAGTAAAGTCCAGAAATGTGATTTTTATTTAAAAACTAATAAAAATATACTAAAAACTAACTAAATCATACTGAAAATCATGTAAAAACAATGCCAAAAAGCGTATAAATTATCCGCTCATCACAACACCAAACTTAAATTGTTGCTTGTCCCCAAGCAACTGAAAATCAAATAGGATAAAAAAAGAGAATATACTATAAATTCCAAAATATCAATGAAACCTAGCTCCAATCAGATGAGCGGGACTAGTAGCTTTTTGCCTCTTGAATAGTTTTGGCATCTCACTTTATCCATTGAAGTTCAGAATGATTGGCATCTATAGGAACTTAGAATTCAGATAGTGTTATTGATTCTCCTAGTTCAGTATGTTGATTCTTGAACACAGCTACTTTATGAGTCTTGGCCGTGGCCCTAAGCACTTTGTTTTCCAGTATTACCACCGGATACATACATGCCACAGATACATAATTGGGTGAACCTTTTCAGATTGTGACTCAGCTTTGCTAAAGTCCCCAATTAGAGGTGTCCAGGGTTCTTAAGCACACTCTTTTTTTTTTTGCTTTGGACCTTGACTTTAACCACTCAGTCTCAAGTTTTCACTTGACACCTTCACGCCACAAGCACATGGTTAGGGACAGCTTGGTTTAGCCGCTTAGGCCAGGATTTTATTCCTTTAGGCCCTCCTATCCACTGATGCTCAAAGCCTTGGATCCTTTTTACCCTTGCCTTTTGGTTTTAAGGGTTATTGGCTTTTTTTCTCTTGCCTTTTGGTTTAAAGAGTTTTTGGCTTTTTCTGCTTGCTTTTTCTTTTTCTCTCTTTTTTTTTCGCCATTTTTCTTTTCTCTCTTTTTTTTCGCAAGATTCTGTATTCACTGCTTTTTCTTGCTTCAAGAATCATTTCTATGATTTTTCAGATTATCAAATAATATTTCTCCTTTTTCCTTATTCTTCAAGAGCCAACATATTTAACATTCATAAACCACAATATCAAAAGACATATGCACTGTTCAAGCATTCATTCAGAAAATAAAAAGTATTGTCACCACATCAAAATAATTAAACTAGTTTCAAGGATGAATTCGAAACCATGTACTTCTTGTTCTTTTGTAATTAAAGCATTTTTCATTTAAGAGAGGTGATGGATTCATAGGACATTCATAGCTTTAAGATATAGACACTTAGACACTAATGATCATATAGTAAAGACACAAACATAAATAAACATGAAGCATAGTAAACGAAAAACAGAAAGTAAGAACAAGGAGATTAAGGAATGGGTCCACCTTAGTGAGGGTGACGTCTTCCTCTTCTTGAAGAACCAATGGTGCTCTTGAGCTTCTCTAGTCTCTTCCTTGTCTTTGTTGCTCCTCCCTCATAGCTGATGAGCGGATATTTTATACGCTTTTTGGGGATAATTTCATATAGTTTAGAGTGTGTTTTAGTTAGTTTTTAGTCTATTTCTAGTAGTTTTTAGGAAAAATTCATATTTCTGGACTTTACTATGAGTTGTGTGTTTTTCTGTAATTTTAGGTATTTTTCTGGCTGAAATTGAAGGAGCTGAGCAAAAATCTGATTCAGGATGAAAAAGGACTGCTGATGCTGTTGGATTCTGACCTCCCTGCACTCAAAGTGGATTTTCTGGAGCTACAGAACTCGAAATGGCATGCTTCCAATTGCGTTGGAAAGTAGACTACCAGGGCTTTCCAGCAATATATAATAGTCCATACTTTGCACAAGGATAGACGACGTAAACTGGCGTTCAACGCCAGTTCTCTGCCCAATTCTGGCGTCCAGCGCCAGAAAAGGATCAAAAACTGGAGTTGAACGCCCAAACTGGCATAAAAACTGGCGTTCAACTCCACAAATGGCCTCTGCACGAAATCTCAGCCTCAGCACACACCAAGTGGGCCCCGGCACACCAAGTGGGCCCCAGAAGTGGATATCTGCATCATCCATCATAGTCCACTCATATTTTGTAACCCTAGGCTACTAGTTTAGTATTTAAACAACTTTTAGAGACTTATTTTGTATCTCATGACATTTTCAGATCTAAACTTTGTATTCTCTGACGGCATGAGTCTCTAAACCCCATTGTTGGGGGTGAGGAGCTCTGCTGTGTCTCAATGAATTAATGCAAGTATTTCTGTTTTTCATTCAAACACGCTTGTTCCTATCTAAGATGTTCATTCGCGCTTAACTGTGATGAAGGTGATGATCTGTGACATTCATCACCTTCCTCAACCCACGAACGTGTGCCTGACAACCACCTCCGTTCTATATCCGATTGAATGAGTGTCTCTTAGATTCTTTAATCAGAATCTCCGTGGTATAAGCTAGAACTGATGGCGGCATTCATGAGAATCCGGAAAGTCTAAGCCTTGTCTGTGGCATTCCGAGTAGGATTCAAGGATTGAATGACTGTGACGAGCTTCAAACTCCTGAAGGCTGGGCGTTAGTGACAGATGCAAGAGGATAGTAAATCCTATTCCAACCGGATCGAGAACCAACCGGTGATTAGCCGTGCTGTGACAGAGCGCGTGAGCGTAGTTTTCACTGGAAGGATGGAAGGTAGCCATTGACAACGGTGATCCACCAACACACAGCTTGCCATAGGAGGACGTGCGTGCGTGAATCAGAAGACAGAGGAAAGCAGAGATTCAAAAGACAAAGCATCTCCAAAACTCCAACATATTCTCCATTACTACACAACAAGTAACTTTTAATTTATGCTCTACTGGTTATTCATAATTCAACTGATAAACATAATTGACTTCCTGACTAAGATTTACAAGATAACCATAGATTGCTTCAAACCAACAATCTCTGTGGGATTCGACCCTTACTCACGTAAGGTATTACTTGGACGACCCAGTGCACTTGCTGGTTAGTGGTACGAGTTGTGAAAAGTGTGATTCGCAATTTGTGCTACCAATAGCTCTTTGATCTTCTCTAATTTCATGGAGGATGATGGAGTGCTCTTGGTGCTCCATCCTTAGTTGTCCCATGTTGGAACTTAATTCTCCTAGGGAAGTGTTGATTTGGTCCCAATAGTTTTGTGGAGGAAAGTGCATCCCTTGAGGTATCTCAGGGATTTCATGGTGAGGAATTTCCTCATGCTCTTGTTGAGGTCCATAAGTGGGCTCTCTTGTTTGCTCCATCCTTTTCTTAGTGATGAGCTTTTGAGATGAATCTCTCCATCTCCCATGACTCCGAGGTGGAAGCTTTTGCCTTCCCTTTCCTCTTTCTAGAGGTTTCTCTGGCCTTAGGTGTCATAAATGGTTATGGAAAAACAAAAAGCAACGCTTTTACCACACCAAACTTAGAAGGTTTGCTCGTCCCCGAGCAAAAGAAGAAAGAAAGTAGTAGAAGAAGAAGAAAATGGAGGAGATGGAAGGAGAAAGTGTATTAGGCCAAGGGGGGTTTTAGGTGGTTATGATGTGTGAAAAGGAAGGAGTGAAGGGTTGAATTTTAGTGGGTGTGTGTAGGTGGGTTGTATGATGGTTTTGGAGGAGTAATGGAGGTGATTGGTGGAGGTTATTTTGGGAAAGGTGTGAGGAGGAGAGGAGAAGAGGTGTGGTAGGTGGGGATCCTGTGGGGTCCACAGATCCTGTGGGGCCAAGGACTTAACATCCCTGCTCTAATTAGGCGTGTAAAATGCCCTTGCTGTGCAATCATGGCGTTTAACGCCAGACTGCTGCTTGTTTCTGGCGTTAAACGCCCAAATGTAGCCTGTTTCTGGTGTTTAATGCTAGGTAGATGCTTGTTTCTGGTGTTAAACGCCAGCTTGGTGCTTGTTTCTGGCGTTTAAATGCCAGAATGCTCCTCCTCCAGGGTGTGCTATTTTTAATGCTGTTTTTCATTCTATTTTTTTGATTTTTCAGTAGTTTTTGGGACTCCACATGATCATAAACCTAATAAAACATGAAATAACAAAAAGAAAATAAAATAGATATGATTAAATAATATTGGGTTGCCTCCCAACAAGCGCTTCTTTAATGTCAATAGCATGACAGTGAGCTCTCATGGAGCCACACAGATAATCAGAGCAAGGTTGGAACCTCCCAACACCAAACTTAGAGTTTGAATGTGGGGGTTCAACACCAAACTTAGAGTTTGGTTGTGACCTCCCAACACCAAACTTAGAGTTTGACTGTGGGGGCTTTGGTTGACTCTGCAGTGAGAAAAGCTTTTCATGCTTCCTCTCCATGGTTACAGAAAGAGATCATTGAGTTTTAAATACAAGGTTGTTCTCATTCAGTTGAAGGACCAATTCTCCTTTGTCCACATCAATCACAGCTCTTGCTGTGGCTAGGAAGGGTCTTCCAATGATGATGGATTCATTCTCGTCCTTCCCAGTGTTTAGGATTATGAAATTAGCAGGGATTTAAAGGCCTTCAACCTTTACTAACATGTCCTCTACTTGTCCATAAGCCTGTTTTCTTGAGTTGTCTGCCATCTCTAATGAGATTCTGGCAGCTTGCACCTCAAAGATCCCAATTTTCTCCATTACAGAGAGTGGCATTAAGTTTATTCCTGACCCCAGGTCACACAGAGCCTTCTCAAAGGTCATGGTACCTATGTTACAGGGAATTCGAAATTTACTAGGATCCTGTTTCTTTTGAGATAATTTCTGTCTATCCAATGCATTTAGTTCATTGGTGAGCAAGGGAGGTTCAGCTTCCCAAGTCTCATTACCAAATAATTTGGCATTCAGCTTCATGATTGCACCAAGGTACTTAGCAACTTGCTCTTCAGTAACATCTTCATTCTCTTCAGAAGAAGAATACTCATCAGAGCTCATGAAGGGCAGAAGAAGGTTCAATGGAATCTCTATGGTCTCTAGATGAGTCTCAGATTCCTTTTGTTCCTCAAAGGAAAACTCCTTATTGGTTACTGAACGTCCCAGGAGGTCTTCCTCACTAGGATTCACGTCCTTCTCCTCCCATGTAGGTTCGGCCATGATGGTCAAATCAATGGCCTTGCACTCTCTCTTTGGATTTTCTTCTGTATTGCTTGGGAGAGTACTAGGAGGAGTTTCAGTGACCCTTTTACTCAGCTGGCCCACTTGTGTCTCCAAATTTCTAATGGAGGACCTTGTTTCATTCATGAAACTTAAAGTGGCCTTAGATAGATCAGAGACTATATTTGCTAAGCTAGATGGATTCTGCTCAGAATTCTCTGTCTGTTGCTGAGTGGATGATGAAAAAGGCTTGCTATTGCTAAACCTGTTTCTTCCACCTTTATTAAAGCCTTGTTGAGGCTTTTGTTGATCGTTCCATGAGAAATTTGGATGATTTCTCCATGAGGGATTATATGTATTCCCATAGGATTCCCTGATGTAATTCACTTCTGCTATTGCAGGATTCTCAGGATCATAAGCTTCTTCTTCAGAAGATGCCTCTTGAGTACTGTTGGATGCAGCTTGCAATCCATTCAGACTCTGAGAAATTATATTGACTTGCTGAGTCAATATTTTATTCTGAGCCAATATGGCATTCAGAGTATCAACTTCAAGAACTCCCTTCTTCTGAGGCATCCCATTACTCACAGGTTTCCTTTCAGAAGTGTACATAAACTGGTTATTTGCAACCATGTCAATGAGTTCTTGAGCTTCTGCAGGCGTTTTCTTTAGGTGAATGGATCCACCTGCAGAATGGTCCAATGACATCTTTGATAACTCAGACAGACCATCATAGAATATATCCAGGATGGTTCATTTTGAAAGCATGTCAGAAGGACACTTTTTGGTCAGTCCCTTGTATCTCTCACAAGCTTCATAGAGGGATTCACCTTCTTTTTGTCTGAAGGTTTAAACATCCACTCTAAGCTTGCTAAGCTTTTAAAGCGGAAAGAACTTCGCTAAGAAAGCCGTGACCAACTTATCTCAAGAGTTCAGGCTATCTTTAGGTTGAGAGTCCAACCATATTCTAGTTCTTTCTCTTACAGCAAACGGGAAAAGCATAAGCCTGTAGACCTCGGAGTCAACCCCATTGGTCTTAACAGTATCACAGATCTGCAAGAATTCAGTTAAGAACTGAAAAGGATCTTCTGATGGAAGTCCATGAAACTTGCACTTCTGTTGCATCAGAGAAACTAATTGAGGTTTAAGCTCAAAATTGTTTGCTCCAATGGCAGGGATTGAGATGCTTCTTCCATGTAAGTTGGAATTTGGTGCAGTAAAGTCACCAAGCATCTTCCTTGCATTGATATTATTTTCGGCCATGTCTCCTTCTTTTTCAAAATTTTCAGTAAGATTTTCTCCAGAGAGTTGTGCTTTAGCTTCCATTAGCTTCCTCTTCAGAGTCCTTTCAGGTTCAGGATCAGCTTCAACAAGAATGTTCTTATCCTTGTTCCTGCTCATATGAAAAAGAAGAAAATAGAAAAGAAAATATGGAATCCTCTATGTCACAGTATAGAGATTCCTTCATGTGAGTAGAAGAAGAAAGGAATAGAAGAAGAGAAATTCGAACACCAAGAGGAAGAGAGGGTTTGAATTTTGAGATGAAGAGAAGTGTTAGTAAATAAATAAATAATTAGAAGGAGATGAGAGAGAGAAAAATTTTCGAAAATAATTTGAAAAGAAAAGAAGAATATTTTTGTTTTTAATTTAAATTTAAATTTAAAATTCGAAAATAAGAAGGAAAAATGAAACTAATTTAAATTGAAAATTAAAACAATTAGTTAATTAAAATTGAATTTTGAAAAAGAGGGAAGTAATTTTCGAAAATTAGAGAGAGAGAGAGTTAGTTAGGTAGTTTTGAAAAAGATAAGAATCAAACAAAAAGTTAAGTGGTTAATTGAAAAAGATTTGAAAATCAAATTTTGAAAAGATAAGAAGTTAGAAAAGATTTTGAAATTAATTTTTGAAAAAGATATGATTGAAATTTATTTTGAAAAAGAAATTTAAAAAGATTTGATTTTGAAAATTAAAGTTGATTACTTGACTAACAAGAAACTAAAAAGATATGATTTAAAATTTAAAGATTGAGCCTTTCTTAATAGGCAAGTAACAACTTGAAAAATTTTTGAATCAATTACATTAATTGTTAGTAGTGATTTTGGAAACATGAAATAAAAATAAGAAAAAGATTTTGAAAATTTATTTTAAAAATTTTCGAAAATTATGAAAGAAAAATGAAAAAGATTTGAATTTTGAAAAAAATTTGAAAAAGATAGAATTTTTAAATTGAAAATTTGATTTGACTCATAAGAAACAACTAAATTTTAAAAAGTTTTGAAAAGGTCAACTCAACTTTTCGAAAATTATGAGTGAAAAAGGGAAAGATATTTTTTTGATTTTTGAATTTTAATGATGAGAGAGAAAAACTTTAAAAAGACTCAATGCATGAAAATTTTGGATCAAAACAAGAAAAATATGCAAGAACACTTCGAATGTCAAGATGAACACCAAGAACACTTTGAATGTCAAGATGAACATCAATAACATGTTTTTGAAAATTTTTAAGAAAAGAAAAACATGCAAGAAACTAAACTTAGAAATTTTTAATGTTGAGACACTAACAAATTGAAAATGCATATGAAAAACAAGAAAAGATGCAAAACATAAAAATGCAAAAATCAAACAAAGCAAATCATCAAGAACAACTTGAAGATTATGAAGAACACCATGCATGAGTTTCGAAAATTAAAGAAAATTATAAAAGCATGCAATTAACACCAAACTTAAAATTTGTCACTAGACTCAGACAAGAAACATCAAATTATTTTTTTGATTTTATGATTTTATTAAAATTTTTTGGTTTTTTTTTGAAAATTAATTGGAAAAAGAAAAATAAGGATTTCAAAATTTTTAATATGAATTCCAGGAATCACGCAATATTAGTCTAAAACTCCGGTCCAGGAATTAGACATGGCTTACTAGCCAGCCAAGCATTCAGTGAAAGCTCCGGTCCAAAACACTAGACATGGCCAATGGCCAGCCAAGCTTTAGCAGACATTGCCTACCTCCCATGTATACAACAACTATGTGTGTAACTGCCAAATGGGTGAAGATCAACATGCTCTTGTGATGATAAGTTGAAACCCCAGTCCAAAAGATTAGACATGGCTTACAGCCAGCCAGGATTCAACAAATCATCATGAAACACTAGAATTCATTCTTAAAAATTCTAAAGAAAAAATATATTTTTGAAAATATTTATTTTTTTTTGAAGATTTTTCAAAAATAAAAATAATAAAAACAAAAAACTTAAAATTAAAATAAAATCACCTAACTGAGCAACAAGATGAACAGTCAGTTGTCCAAACTCGAACAATCCCCGGCAACGGCGCCATAAACTTGGTGCACGAAATTGCGATCATCAACAATGGTGCCAAAGACTTGGTGCTCTCAAACGTGAATCACACTTTGTCACAACTTCGCACAACTAACCATCAAGTGCACTGGGTCGTCCAAGTAATAAACCTTACGTGAGTAAGGGTCGATCCCACGGAGATTGTCGGCTTGAAGCAAGCTATGGTCACCTTGTAAATCTCAGTCAGGCGGATTTAGATGGTTATAGAGAATTGATAATTAAAAAATAATTAAGATATAAACTAGGATAGAGATACTTATGTAATTCATTGGTTAGAATTTCAGATAAGCGTATAGAGATGCTCGTCACAGCCATCCCTTCCCGTATCCTACTCGGAATACCACAAACAAGGTTTAGACTTTCCGGATCTCAAGAATGGCCGCCAATAATTCTAGCCTATACCACGAAGACTCTGATCCCATGGAATGGAAGGCTCGGTTGTCAGGTGAGGCAACCATGCGTCATGAACCAGAAGGCTAAGAGATATGCACTTAAGCGATTGCAAGTAGAACGGAGGTGGTTGTCAGGCACGCGTTCATGGGTGAGAATGATGATGAGTGTCACGGATCATCACCTTCCTCAGGTTGAAGAACAAGTGTATATCTTAGATAAGAAATAGGCTTGAGTTTAATAGAAAAACAATAGTACTTTGCATTAATTCATGAGGAACAGCAGAGCTCCACACCTTAATCTATGGTGTGTAGAAACTCTACCGTTGAAAATACATAAGTGATAATGGTCCAGGCATGGCCGAATGGCCAGCCCCCATAAAGGTCTAAGATAGCCTAAAACTGATCAAAGATAGATCTGAAGATGTAAATACAATGGTAAAAAGTCCTATTTATACTAAACCAGTTACTAGGGTTTACAGAAATGAGTAAATGATGCAGAAATCCACTTCCGGGGCCCACTTGGTGTGTGCTTGGGCTGAGCATTGAGCTTTACACGTGTATAGGCTTCTCTTGGAGTTGAACGCTAGTTTGTAACCTGTTTCTAGCGTTTAACTCCACTTTGCAGCCTGTTTCTAGCGTTTAACTCCAGAATAGGGCAGGAAGCTGGCGTTGATTGCCAGTTTGCGTCATCTAAACTCAGGCAAAGTATGAACTATTATATATTTCTGGAAATCCCTGGATGTCTACTTTCCAACGCAATTAAGCGCGCGCTATTTGGAGTTCTGTAGCTCCAGAAAATCTACTTTGAGTGCAGGGAGGTCAGAATCCAACAGCGTCTGCAGTCTTTCTTCAGCCTCTGAATCTGACTCTTGCTCAAGTCCCTCAATTTCAGCCA
Organism: Arachis hypogaea; assembly: GCF_003086295.3. Lineage (NCBI taxonomy): Eukaryota > Viridiplantae > Streptophyta > Magnoliopsida > Fabales > Fabaceae > Arachis > Arachis hypogaea. Next base: position 105,006,876 of record NC_092050.1, read on the forward strand.
GAAAATACCTGAAATCACAGAAAAACACACAAACTCATAGTAAAGTCCAGAAATGTGATTTTTATTTAAAAACTAATAAAAATATACTAAAAACTAACTAAATCATACTGAAAACCATGTAAAAATAATGCCAAAAAGCGTATAAATTATCCGTTCATCACAAACCAATGTTGAGCCTATTATACCCCATTGTTCTTTACTTTAGCTCATCACTAAATCTAAGCGGAAAATAATAATGTCCTTAATTTGAATTCTTGGCTAGTTTAGACTAGTGAGAGTACTCATGAATTAAGTGTTGGGAAAAGTGGGTTTGGAAACATTTGGTTTGAGAATTGAGTATGTTAGAATTTTCTGAAAATGTGAAAGAAATGTTTAGGACATGTTCATGCATTCAATAATTTAATCATATGCATTGAAAAAAGCAAAAGAAAAAAAATATAGATATATATAAAAAAAGAAAAGGAAAAGAAAAATAAAGGAGAAAAAGAAAAAAAAAAAGGAGCAAATAAATAAAAGGGGACAAAATGCCCCAAAGTAAGTAGTGAAAGCAATGCATATATGTTGTACTCAAATTTAGAATGCATGAACATGTGGAAAACATGGTTAATGGATAGTTAGATGTGGTATTATGATTACATGGATTGTTTAAAGTTAGGTGGAAAGTTTAAGTTAGTTAAGGATTCAGATTTTAGTCCACTTGACCAAATACAATCCTACCTTGACCCTAACCCCATTACAACCCTTAAAAGACCTCTTGATATGTGTATTGTGCATCAAATTTGTGTTGATTGGTAGAAGAAGAGCAAGCCTTAGAAAGCAAGATTAGTAGAGAATTGAGAGACTCGAACCTTAAACACATGAGTGATTAGAGTGCATACACTTCCAGTGAGGGTTCGATGCTCGATTCTTTGTTCCCGGCTTTCACGAGCTATTTTCTTTTGTAAGTTTACATGTACTTTATTTTTTGATTTGAATTAGTGAAATCCAGTTCATATTTGTTCTTAAAGGATTTGTTTACTTTTAACCAAGTAGGAAAAAGCATTCCGCATTTAGTTGCATTCATAGGTTGCATTTCATACTTTCCACCATTCCTCTTCACTCTTTTATAGCTTCTCTTGAGCTTAGCATGAGGACATGCTAATGTTTAAGTATGGTGAGGTTGATAAACCCCATTTTTAGGGTTTATCCTGTGCTTAATCTAGTGGATTTTACCCATTACTCTCACACTTATTCATACAATTTGCATGTTTTACATTTTCCTTCCTGATTTTGTGCTATGATTGAAAACATGCTTCTTTGGCCTTATATTTGCTGATATTAATCCTCTCTTATTACCATTTGATGTCTTGATATGTGTGTTAAGTGATTTCAGAGTTTATAGGGCAGGAATGGCTTAGAGGATGGAAAGCAAGCATGCAAAAGTGGAAGGAAAACAAGAAACTGAAGGAACTGCTAAAGCTGTTCAGCCTGACCTTCTGGTACTAAATCGACCATAACTTGAGCTACAAGGGTCCAAATTAGGCGGTTCCAGTTGTGTTGGAAAGCTAACATTCGGGGTTTCGCAACGATATATAATTTGCCATAGCTGCTTCGAAGATAGGCGACGTGCACGCGTCACCTGGCGAAAACTCAATCCACCCGAACGCGTGGACAATGCTCACGCGTGACTTTGCAGCGACCTGTACGTATCAGAAATTTCTGGGAGTGATTTTTGGGCTATTTCTGACCTAGTTTTCAGCCCAAAAAACACAGATTAAAGGCTATAAAATGGGGGAATTGATCCATTCATTCATACAACAAATACAACATTTATTATTCATAATTTTAGGTTTAGATGTAGTTTTAGAGAGAGAAAGGCTCTCTCCTCTCTCTTAGGTTTTAGGATTAGGATTTCTCTTAATTTTAGGATTGCTTCTTCTCAATTCCAGGTTCAATGTTCTTTTAAATTATTAATGCAAAGAGTACTTTTTTATTTAATTTTATTGTTTATTTAATTGCTTCCAATTTATTTCAATTATCATCTCTCTTTTCTATTCAAAACTCCCAACAACAAAAATGACATGCAAGATGGCAGAGTAGACTCCCAACTTAACATGGGAGTTAATTAAGAGGAGACACTTGAGTTGGAATGCTCAAGTGGATAGTTAAATTGGAAGTTGTTGGCTAATTCTCTATTTACTAACGCTAAACCTTCCCAAGTGAGAGGACTAGGATTTGCGAATAAGAGTTAGCTCAATCACTTGACTTTCCTTTATTTAGTAAGGGTTAACTGAGTGAAAACAACAACCTCTTTATACTACACCTGAGAGAATTCCAACAAGGATAGAACTTCCAATTAATCATTCTTCCATTCAAGGCTTTTTAATTAGAATATATAAGTCTCTTTTAATTTTCATTGCGTTAATTTACAATTATTTATTTCTTTTATTCAACTCTTAAAATTTTTCAGAAAATAAAAACCCATAACCAATAATAAATACACCTCCCTGCAATTCCTTTAGAAGACGACCCGAGGTTTAAATACTTCGGTTATAAATTTTATTGGGTTTGCTTTAGTGACAAACAATTTTTTTTGTACGAAAGAATTCTTTGTTGGTTTAGAAACTATACTTGCAACGAGAACTTATCTATAAAATTCTTTACTGATAGAAATTCTAATTGTCACAGCACTAGACTCTTATCGGGGTTTATAAAAGTTTAAAAGGCTAAAAGAATGATTAAGAATTCAAAAATTAAGTTTTACAAAACTGGGTGGTTATGTGTACGCAAGCTTCATGCAAACGCCTCAATTGTACGCATGAGTGCAAAAATGGACATAGTCGCGTACACAGACCACCTTCATATACGTAAGAAGTTTGGGTAGTAGAGCTCGCTGGTGCGGAAATTTAGATACCCACAGCCTAATCGGCAAGTGCACCGGGTCATCCAAGTAATACCTTAGGTGAGTGAGGGTCGATCCCACGAAGATTGTCAGACTGAACAACAATGGTTATCCAATTGGCTTAGTTAGGCAAACTGAAAATGTTGTTTGATGGTGTAATTCGCATAAAACAATAGACAAGAGAATAAAGAAAGCAAATAAGAGGTTTAATGTAAAAACAGTGAGAGAAATCAATTAAGGCTTCGGAGATGTTTACTTTTCTGGATTAAAAGTTCTTACCAACTATTTTAACAATGAATGTTTCAATTCATGGCAAACTGTAAATGACTAACCCTAATCTCTTAGTGATTTAGCCTCCTCTAACCTTCATTAACCGCCACTCTTGTGGTCACTTAATTCCGATTTTTAGAGGGTTAAGTTCAAAACTAGTTTATGGCCACAAAATCCCTAATTATCCAAAGCTAACAGGATTATATGTCACATATCCTAATTAGTTCATGTAATTAGCAATTTAGAAAGAATTTGTTTTCAACCTGTTGTTCAAGCGAGATAACTCTCTCAAGAATCACACGAACTCATGTAGAATAAGGGTCATACTCTCGTTCCACCCATATTCATAAGATTAAGAACGAAAACAATCCTTAAAATTGAATAAGTACATTAATTAAAATAGAAATGCAATAGTCTTAATCCATAGAAATAAACGAAGCTCATAACCTTAACCAAAGAGATTTAGTTACTCATGGCTTACAGAGAAAACTAGGATTCTTCCATAAGTGTGTTGTGCAGAAGAGAGAAAAATCAAGATGCCCATAAAGAGTGAATCTTTTTCCTTTTATACGAACCTAATTTGATTTAGAAATAAAATAATAATAATAAATCCTAAAACTAAAAGATATTATTTGTAAATAAAAATTATAAAAAGAAAATAAAATATTACTAATAAATGCTAAATCCACTTGAGATGCCCAAAGAGAGTGAATTCGGATTGCCTGGCCTGGCCCTAAATGCCAGAAGGGCATTTAATGCCTTAGAGGGGACATCAACAATTCTGAATTGTGGCTCTACTGGCGCTAAACGCCAGTTGGGTGTTTAGCACCAAGGGGGGATGCTTTCAGCTTCTCTTTTTTAGCTCAAAACTCTGTCAAATTGCTTCGAATTTTACCTAAAATCATAAAAACAGTAAAATAACTCAAAGTAGCATCCAAATAGGATTTTTGCACTAAAATTAAGTAAAACTAAATAGAATCTAACTAAAAACAACTGAAAAATGATAAGAAAAAGGGTATAAAATGCTCACGCATCACAACACCAAACATAAACTGTTGCTTGTTCTCAAGCAACCAAAAATAGTGTAGGACCAAGAAGAGAGAAAATGCATAAGACTTGAGTTGTCAATTACTCTCAGGTCTAGTTATTGATTGGGGCTGATGACACTCTAACTCTGAATAGCTTTGGCATCTCAGTATTCTTTGAAGCTTATAAATATTGGTATCTTTTAGAACTAGAACCCGGATGGTATTATAGATTCTCTTCTTTAGGCTCTAATTGATTCTTGAAATAAGAACACCACAAGCACTTAACTGGGGAACTCCTTGAGTTCTAATTTTTCTTTTTACTTCTCCCAGACAGTGGTGCTCAGAGCCTTTGGCATACTCTGTAACAGTAATGGGTCACGACTTTAAGTGCTCAGTCTCAAGGGTTACTTGACACTTTCACACCACAAGTATATGGTTTGGGAAAACCACTCTTTTGAGCTTTAGACAGTTTTGACCCTCCTAACCATTGACACTCAAAGCCTTGGACCTTTTTCTTTTGTTTTTCTTTTCTTTTTTGTTTTGCTGTTAGTTTTGCTTCAAGAATCAATTTCTTACTCATTACGGAGAAGCAATAATACTTTTCTAAGTTACTGTTCCTCAAGAACTAATATTCTAAACTCCAATATCAAATATGCACAGTTAATTCATGCATTCAGAAATAGAGATAATGCCATCTCATGCATTTTACTACTCTTTTTTTTTTATTTAAGCTTAGTGAGAAATACATGAGACATCTTTTAAAGATAAACATAAAGTGTTAAAATAAACAACTAACTAGAAAGCAAGAAAATCCTACTAGTGATCATGCAAACTTAGAATAGAAAATAGGGCATAGAGTGAAATACTGAAAAACAGAAATAAAATAAAGGAAGGGAGAATGAAACTCAACCACCTGAGTCATGGTGGCTGCTGCTCCCTCCGTGGAATCGTCTTTGACGCTTCAGCTCCTCTATGTCGTGCCCCTGCCTCCTCTGCTCCTCCACCAGCAGAGTGACACTGATGCTCAATCATCAGCTGATCCACAGAAGATGTCAACTCCCCTATGGATGTGGTCAACTGGTCCCAATAGTCATGGAGAGGGAAATAAACTCTCTGAGACATCTCCGGAAGATCCTGTGGAGGCGGTGGAACTGGCTCCTACTGTGGTCCATGCCCAAGCTCTCTAGCATGAACATGCTCTATACTATTCATAGTGATTGGCCTATCAATGTCGATCGGGATATCTCCATCAATGTAAGCTCCAGCTACTGCACATAGGCAGTAGATAAGGTATGGGAAAGCCAGTCTTGCAGAGGTGGATGCCTTGTTAGCTATCCTGTAGAACTCCTGAGGGGGTCACTTCATGCGCCTCTACCTCGTTGCCGAGCATGATACAATGAATCATCATTGCTCGCTCAACTGTAACCTCAGAATAGTTACTCGTAGGGAGGATGGAGCATTGGATGAACTCCAACCATCCTCGAACAACTGCCTTGAGGTCATGCCTACCCAGCTGGTTTGGCAGACCTCTTGAATCCCTCCTCCACTGAGCTCCGGGGAGGCAATTGTCAGCAAGAATCTGATCCAACTTCTGGTCACTGTTGACCGTCCAAGTGTATGAATGAGGGTCCTCTCTGGACAGTGGTGATTGTAGTGCCACCTTCACACTCTCTGGGCTGAAATCCATGATATGCCCTCTGACCATGGTGCACCAATTCGTCGGCTCCGGGTTCACACCACGGACATGCTTGTAAGTCACCCAAGCATTGGCGTAGAACTCCCACACCATCAATGCTCTAACCTCAGTTATGGGGTTGGCTAGAATTTCCCAACCCCATCTCAAAATTTGATACTGGATCTCCGGGTACTCCTCCGGCTTCAGATTGAAGCGGACCTTAGGAATCACCTTCTTCTTGTGCACCACCTCATAAAAAGGATCCTCATGTGTCTTAGACAAGAACCGGGTGAAGTTCCATGGGTTGGAGGTGGGAGCCTTCTCTTTCCTCTTTCTTGAGGAGGATTCTCCAGTCTTGGGTGCCATGGAGATAGTAAAATGAAGAAAAAGTGGAGCGCCCAATGGTGCACGAAATTGCGATCATCAACAATGGCGCCAAAGACTTGGTGCTCTCAAACGTGAATCACACTTTGTCACAACTTCGCACAACTAACCAGCAAGTGCACTGGGTCGTCCAAGTAATAAACCTTACGTGAGTAAGGGTCGATCCCACAGAGATTGTCGGCTTGAAGCAAGCTATGATCACCTTGTAAATCTCAGTCAGGCGGGTTCAAATGTTTATAGAGTTTTGATAATTAAAACATAATTAAGATATAAACTAGGATAGAGATACTTATGTAATTCATTGGTGAAAATTTCGGATAAGCATATAGAGATGCTTTCGTTCCTCCTGAACCTCTGATTTCCTGTTGTCTTCATCCAATCATTCCTACTCCCTTCCATGGCAAGCTTATGCAGGGCATCACCGTTGTCAATGGCTACATCCCGTCCTCTCAGTGAAAATGGTCCAAAATGCACTGTCACCGCACGACTATTCATCTGTCGGTTCTCGATCATACTGGAATAGGATTCAGTCATCCTTTTGCGTCTGTCACTACGCCCAGCACTCGCGAGTTTGAAGCTCGACACAACCATCCCTTCCCGGATCCTACTAGGAATACCACAAACAAGGTTTAGACTTTCTGGATCTCAAGAATGGCCGCCAATAATTCTAGCCTATACCACGAAGACTCTGATCTCATGGAATGGAAGGCTCGGTTGTCAGGCGAGGCAACCATGCGTCATGAACCAGAAGGCTAAGAGATATGCACTTAAGCGATTGCAAGTAGAACGGAGGTGGTTGTCAGGCACGCGTTCATGGGTGAGAATGATGATGAGTGTCACGGATCATCACCTTCCTCAGGTTGAAGAACAAGTGTATATCTTAGATAAGAAATAGGCTTGAGTTGAATAGAAAAACAATAGTACTTTGCATTAATTCATGAGGAACAGTAGAGCTCCACACCTTAATCTATGGTGTGTAGAAACTCTACCGTTGAAAATACATAAGTGATAATGGTCCAGGCATGGCCGAATGGCCAGCCCCCATAAAGGTCTAAGATAGCATAAAACTGATCAAAGATAGATCCAAAGATGTAAATACAATAGCAAAAAGTCCTATTTATATTAAACTAGTTACTAGGGTTTACAGAAATGAGTAAATGATGCAGAAATCCACTTCCGGGGCCCACTTGGTGTGTGCTTAGGCTGAGCATTAAGCTTTACACGTGTAGAGGCTTCTTTTGGAGTTGAACGCCAGTTTTTAACCTGTTTCTGGCATTTAACTCCACTTTGCAACCTGTTTCTGGCGTTTAACTCCAAAATAGGGCAGGAAGCTGGTGTTGAACGCCAGTTTTTATTATCTAAACGCGGACAAAGTATGGAATATTATATATTGCTAGAAAGCCTTGGATGTCTACTTTCCAACGCAATTGAGAGTGCGCCATTTGGATTTCTGTAGCTCCAGAAAATCGACTTTGAGTGCAGGGAGGTCAGAATCCAATAGCATCTGCAGTCCTTCTTCAGCCTCTGAATCTGATTTTTGCTCAAGTCCCTCAATTTCAGCCAGAAATTACCTGAAATCACAGAAAAACATACAAACTCATAGTAAAGTCCAGAAATGTGATTTTTATTTAAAAACTAATAAAAATATATTAAAAACTAACTAAATCATACTAAAAACTATGTAAAAACAATGCCAAAAAGCGTATAAATTATCCGCTCATCACAACACCAAACTTAAATTGTTGCTTGTCCCCAAGCAACTGAAAATTAAATAGGATAAAAAGAAGAGAATATACTATAAATTCCAAAATATCAATGAAACTTAGCTCCAATCAGATTAGCGGGACTAGTAGCTTTTTGGCTCTTGAATAGTTTTGGCATCTCACTTTATCCATTGAAGTTCAGAATGATTGGAATTTATAGGAACTTAAAATTTAGATAGTGTTATTGATTCTCCTAGTTCAGTATGTTGATTCTTGAACACAGCTACTTTATGAGTCTTGGCCGTGGCCCTAAGCACTCTGTTTTCCAGTATTACCACCGGATACATACATGCTACAGACACATAACTGGGTGAACCTTTTCAGATTGTGACTTAGCTTTGCTAAAGTCCCTAATTAGAGGTGTCCAGGGTTCTTAAGGACACTCTTTTTTTGCTTTGGACCTTGACTTTAACCGCTCAGTCTCAAGTTTTCACTTGACACCTTCACGCCACAAGCACATGGTTAGGGACATCTTGGTTTAGCCGCTTAGGCCAGGATTTTATTCCTTTAGGCCCTCCTATCCACTGATGCTCAAAGCCTTGGATCCTTTTTATTACCCTTGCCTTTTTGGTTTTAAGGGCTATTGGCTTTTTGCTCTTGCCTTTTGGTTTAAAGAGCTTTTGGCTTTTTCTGCTTGCTTTTTCTTTTTCTTTCTCTTTTTTTTTCGCCATTTTTCTTTTCTTCTTTTTTTTTCCATAAGCTTTTGTATTCACTGCATTTTCTTGCTTCAAGAATCATTTTCATGATTTTTCAGATCATCAAATAACATTTCTCCTTTTTCCTTATTCTTCAAGAGCCAACAATTTTAACATTCATAAACAACAAATTCAAAAGACATATGCACTATTCAAGCATTCATTCAGAAAACAAAAAGTATTGTCACCACATCAAAATAATTAAACTAGTTTCAAGGATGAATTCGAAACCATGTACTTCTTGTTCTTTTGTTTTTAAAGCATTTTTCATTTAAGAGAGGTGATGGATTCATAGGACATTCATAACTTTAAGGCATAGACACTTAAATACTAATGATCATGTAATAAGACACAAACATAAACATAAAGCATAGTAAACGAAAAACAGGAAAATAAGAACAAGGAGATTAAGGAATGGGTCTACCTTAGTGAGGGTGGTGTCTTCCTCTTCTTGAAGAACTAATGGTGCTTTTAAGCTCCTCTATGTCTCTTCCTTGCCTTTGTTGCTCCTCCCTCATAGCTCTTTGATCTTCTCTAAGCTCATGGAGGATGATGGAGTGCTCTTGGTGCTCCATCCTTAGTTGTCCCATGTTGGAACTTAATTCTCCTAGGGAGGTGTTGATTTGCTCCCAATAATTCTGTGGAGGAAAGTGCATCCCCTGAGGCATCTCAGGGATTTCATAGTGAGAAATTTCCTCATGCTCTTGTTGAGATCCATGATCTCTTGTTTGTTCCATCCTTTTCTTAGTGATGGGCTTGTCCTCTTCAATGAGGATGTCTCCCTCTATGTCAATTCCAGCCAAATTACAGAGGTGGAAGCAATTGACTTCCCTTTCCTCTTTCTTGAGGATTCTCTGGCCTTATGTGCCATTGATGGTTATGGAAAAATAAAAAGCAATGCTTTTTACCACACCAAACATAAAAAGTTTGCTCATCCCCGAGCAAAAGAAAAAAGAAAGAAGGAGAAGAAGAGAAAGAATGGAGGAAAGGGAGAGAGGTGTGTATTCAGCCAAGGGTATGAAGAAAGGGTTGTGTTGTGTGAAAATGAAGAAGAAAAGAGGGGTTTATATAGGGGTGGGGGAAGGTTTAGGGTTCGGCCATTAGGGTTGGGTTTGGGAGGGAAAAGAGTTTGAATTTTGGAGGTAGGTGGGGTTTATGGGGAAGAGGGGATGGATGTGAATGGTGAAGATGTGATGGGGAAGAGTGATTGAGGTGATTGGTGAAGGGTATTTGGGGAAGAGAGTTATGAAAGGGTGTGAAGAGGAGAAAAAAAGTGGTGGAGATCCTGTGGGGTCTACAGATCCAGTGGGGCCAAGGACTTAACATCCCTGCTCCAATTAGGCGTGTAAAACGCCCTTGCTGTGCAATCCTGGTGTTTAACGCTAGGTAGATGCTTGTTTCTGGCGTTAAATGCCAGACAGATGCTTGTTTCTGGCGTTTAAATGCCAGAATGCTCTTCCTCCAGGGTGTGCTATTTTTAATGCTGTTTTTCATTCTATTTTTGATTTTTCAGTAGTTTTTGTGACTCCACATGATCATCAACCTAATAAAACATGAAATAAAAATAAAAATAAAATTAAATATAATTAAATAACATTGGGTTGCCTTCCAACATGCACTTCTTGAATGTCAATAGCTTGATAGTGAGCTCTCATGGAGCCTCACAGGGAATCAGAGCAAGGTTGGAACCTCCCAACACAAAACTTAGAGTTTGAATGTGAGGGTTCAACACCAAACTTAGAGTTTGGTTGTGGCCTCCCAACACCAAACTTAGAGTTTGACTGTGGGGGCTTTGGTTGACTCTGCAGTTAGAGAAGCTTTTCATGCTTCCTCTCCATGGTTACAGAAGGAGATCCTTGAGTCTTAAACACAAGGTTGTCCTCATTCAGTTGAAGGACCAACTCTCCTCTGTCCACATCAATCACAGCTCTTGCTGTGGCTAGGAAGGGTCTTCCAAGGATGATGGATTCATCCTCATCCTTCCCAGTGTCTAGGATTATGAAATCAGCAGGGATGTAAAGGCCTTCAACCTTTACTAACATGTCCTCTACTTGTCCATAGGCCTGTTTTCTTGAGTTGTCTGTCATCTCTAATGAGATTCTGGCAGCTTGCACCTCAAAGATCCCAAGTTTCTCCATTACAGAGAGTGGCATTAAGTTTATTCCTGACCCTAGGTCACACAGAGCCTTCTCAAAGGTCACGGTGCCTATGTTACAGGGAATTAGGAATTTACCAGGATCCTATTTCTTTTGAGGTAAGTTCTGCCTATCCAATGCATTTAGTTCATTGGCGAGCAAGGGAGGTTCATCTTCCCAAGTCTCATTACCAAATAATTTGGCATTCAGCTTCATGATTGCACCAAGGTACTTAGCAACTTGCTCTTCAGTAATGTCTTCATTCTCTTCAGAAGAAGAATATTCATCAGAGCTCATGAAGGGCAGAAGGAGGTTCAATGGAATCTCTATGGTCTCTAAATGAGCCTCAAATTCCTTTGGTTCCTCAAAGGGATACTCCTTATTGGTCACTGAACGTCCCAGGAGGTCTTCCTCACTAGGATTCATGTTCTTCTCCTCCCTTGTAGGTTCGGCCATGATGGTCAAATCAATGGCCTTGCACTCTCTCTTTGGATTTTCTTCTGTATTGCTTGGGAGAGTACTAGGGGGAGTTTCAGTGACCCTTTTACTCAGCTGGCCCACTTGTGCCTCCAAATTTCTAATGGAGGACCTTGTTTCATTCATGAAACTGAAAGTGGCCTTAGATAGATCAGAGACTATATTTGCTAAGCTAGATGGATTCTGCTCAGAGTTCTCTATCTGTTGCTGAGTGGATGATGGAAAAGGCTTGCTATTGCTAAACCTGTTTCTTCAACCAATATTAAAGCCTTGTTGAGGCTTTTGTTGATCCTTCCATGATAAATTTGGATGATTTCTCCATGAGGGATTATAGGTGTTTCCATAGGGTTCACCCATGTCTGCTATTGCAGGGTTCTCAGGATCATAAGCTTCTTCTTCAGAAGATGCCTCTATAGTACTATTGGATGATTCCTTCAATCCATTCAGACTCTGAGAGATCATATTGACTTGCTGAGTCAATATTTTATTCTGAGCCAATATGGCATTCAGAGTATCAATTTCAAGAACTCCCTTCCTCAGTGGCGTCCCATTACTCACAGGATTCCTTTCAAAAGTGTACATGAACTGGTTATTTGCAACCATGTCAATGAGTTTCTGAGCTTCTGCAGGCATTTTCTTTAGGTGAATGGATCCACCTGCAGAATGGTCCAATGACATCTTAGATAATTCAGACAGACCATCTTAGAATATATCCAGGATGGTCCATTCTGAAAGCATGTCAGAAGGACACTTTTTGGTCAGTTGCTTATATCTCTCCCAGGCTTCATAGAGGGATTCACCGTCCTTCTGTCTGAAGGTTTGAACATCCACTCTAAGCTTACTAAGCTTTTGAGGAGGAAAGAACTTGGCTAAGAAAGCCGTGACCAGCTTATCCCAAGAGTTCAGGCTATCCATAGGTTGAGAGTCCAACCATATTTTAGCTCTGTCTCTTACAGCAAACGGGAAAAGCATAAGCCTGTAGACCTCGGGATAAACCCCATTGGTCTTAACAGTATCACAGATCTGCAAGAATTCAGTTAAAAACTGAAAAAGATCTTCTGATGGAAGTCCATGAAACTTGCAATTCTGTTGCATCAAAGAAACTAGTTGAGGCTTTAGCTCAAAATTGTTTGCTCCACTGGCAGGGATTGAGATGCTTCTTCCATGTAAGTTGGAATTTGGTGCAGTAAAGTCACCAAGCATTTTCCTTGCATTGTTATTATTTTCGGCCATGTCTCCTTCTTTTTCGAAATTTTCAGTCAGATTTTCTCCAGAGAGTTGTGCTTTAGCTTCCCTTAGCTTCCTCTTCAGAGTCCTTTCAGGTTCAGGATCAGCTTCAACAAGGATGCTCTTATCCTTGTTCCTGCTTATATGAAAAAGAAGAAAACAGAAAAGAAAATATGGAATCCTCTATGTCACAGTATAGAGATTCCTTTATGTGAGTAGAAGAAGAAAGGAATAGAAGAAGAGAAATTCGAACACCAAGAGAAAGAGAGGGTTCGAATTTTAAGATGAAGAGAAGTGTTAGTAAATAAATAAATAATTAGAAGGAGATGAGAGATAGAAAAATTTTCGAAAATAATTTGAAAAGAAAAGAAGAATATTTTTGTTTTTAATTTAAATTTAAAGTTAAAATTCGAAAATTAAAAAAAAGAAAAATGAAATGAAATTAAATTAAAATTCAAAACAATTAGTTAATTAAAAAGGAAATTTGAAAAAAAAAGAGGAAGGTGATTTTCGAAAATTAGAGAAAGAGAATTAGTTAAGTAGTTTTGAAAAAGATAAGAATCAAACAAAAAGTTAAGTTGTTAATTGAAAAAGATTTGAAAATAAAATTTTGAAAAGATAAGAAGTTAGAAAAGATTTTGAAATTAATTTTTGAAAAAGATGTGATTGAAATTTATTTTGAAAAAGATTTGAAAAAGAAATTTAAAAAGATTTGATTTTGAAAATTAAAGTTGATTACTTGACTAACAAGAAAATAAAAAGATATGATTTAAAATTTAAAGATTGAGCATTTCTTAATAGGCAAGTAACAACTTGAAAAATTTTGAATCAATCACATTAATTTTTAGTAGTGATTTCGGAAACATGAAATAAAAATAAGAAAAAGATTTTGAAAATTGATTTTAAAAATTTTCAAAAATTATGAAAGAAAAATGAAAAAGATTTGCATTTTGAAAAAGATTTAAAAAAGATAGAATTTTTAAATTGAAAATTTTATTTGACTCATAAGAAACAATTAAATTTTAAAAACTTTTGACTTGATCAAATCAAATTTTCGAAAATTTATGAGAAAATAAGGGAAAGATATTTTTTTTATTTTTGAATTTTTAATGAAGAAAGAGAAAAACACAAAAAAGACACAAGACATAAAAAATTATGAATCAAAACAAGAAAAATATGCAAGAACACTTTGAATGTCAAGATGAACACCAAGAACACTTTAAAGATCATGATGAACATCAAGAACTTATTTTTTAAAATTTTTAAGAAAAGAAGAACATGCAAGACACCAAACTTAAAAATTTTTATTCTCTAGACACTAACAAATTGAAAATGCATATGAAAAACAAGAAAAGGCACAAAACATAAAAATGCAAAGATCCAACAAAGCAAATCATCAAGAACAACTTGAAGATTATGAAGAACACCATGCATGAGTCTCGAAAATTAAAGAAAATTATAAAAGCATGCAATTGACACCAAACTTAAAATTTGACACTAGACTCAAACAAGAAACATCAAATTATTTTTTTGATTTTATGATTTTATTAAATTTTTTTTGGTTTTTTTTTCGAAAATTAATTGGAAAAAGAAAAATAAGGATTTTAAAATTTTTAATATGAATTCCAGGAATCATGCAATATTAGTCTAAAACTCCGGTCCTGGAATTAGACATGGCTTACTAGCCAGCCAAGCTTTCAGTGAAAGCTCCAGTCCAAAGCACTAGATATGGCCAATGGCCAGCCAAGCTTTAGCATACATTGCCTACCTCCCATGTATACAACAACTATGTGTGTAACTGCCAAATGGGTGAAGATCAACAAGCTCTTGTGATGATAAGTTGAAACCCCGGTCCAAAAGATTAGACATGGCTTACAGCCAGTCAGGATTCAACAAATCATCATGAAACACTAGAATTCATTCTTAAAAATTCTGAAGAAAAAATATATTTTTGAAAATATTTATTTTTATTTTTTTTTCAAAAATAAATAAAAGTAAAAAGCTTAAAAATAAAATAAAATTACCTACTCTGAGCAACAAGATGAACCGTCAGTTGTCCAAACTCGAACAATCCCCGGCAACGGCGCCAAAATTCCATGGCAAGCTTATGCAGGGCATCACCGTTGTCAATGGCTACATCCCGTCCTCTCAGTGAAAATGGTCCAAAATGTGCTGTCACCGCACGACTATTCATCTGTCGGTTCTCGATCACACTGGAATAGGATTCAGTCATCCTTTTGCGTCTGTCACTACGCCCAGCACTCGCGAGTTTGAAGCTCGTTACAGCCATCCCTTCCCGGATCCTACTCGGAATACCACAGACAAGGTTTAGACTTTCCGGATCTCAAGAATGGCCGCCAATAATTCTAGCCTATACCACGAAGACTCTGATCTCATGGAATGGAAGGCTCGGTTGTCAGGCGAGGTAACCATGCATCATGAACCAGAAGTCAAAGAGATATGCACTTAAGCGATTGCAAGTAGAACGGAGGTGGTTGTCAGGCACGCGTTCATGGGTGAGAATGATGATGAGTGTCACGGATCATCACCTTCCTCAGGTTGAAGAACAAGTGTATATCTTAGATAAGAAATAGGCTTGAGTTTAATAGAAAAACAACAGTACTTTGCATTAATTCATGGGGAACAACAGAGCTTGATAAACCACTATTTCATGGTTTATCTTGTGCTCAATTGAGTGGTTTTTATTAACTCTTTACCCACTTATTCATACTATTCGCATGGTTTTACATTTGCCTTCATAATTATGTGCTTTGATTGAAAACATGCTTCTTTGGCCTTAAGTTCCCTATGTTTAATCCTCTCTTATTACCATTAGATGCCTTGATATGTGCGTTAAGTGATTTCAGAGATTACAGGACAGGAATGGCTTGGAGGATGGAAAGGAAGCATGCAAAAGTGGAAGGAATACAAGAAGTTGAAGGAACTGCAAAGCTGTCTAGCCTGACCTCTTCGCACTAAAATAGTCATAACTTGAGCTACAGAGGTCCAAACGATGCGGTTCCAGTTGCGTTGGAAAGCTAACGTCTGGGGCTTTGATTTAATATATAATATACCATATTTTCTCTGGGGCCCTGGATGGGACAATCAAAGATGTGAGGAGCCACAAGGATTTGATTAACCCTCTTGGCAACAACCACCTCCAAGGCACTATCAACAACCATTCTATGATACGCACTAAGACAATGGTTATAGTGGACCTCTTCGTGGCAATCAATACCCACCACAAAATACCTATGAACCTCCTCCTCCACGTAATTTTGAACCACCATACTCACAAGCCCCTTCCCACCATTCACTTCCATATGACCCTAACTCGTATCCACCATACCAACCACCTTATAAGCCAAATGAACCATACACAAAACCACCCCCATTCCAACACAACTACTCTCATGAACCACCACCTCAAAATACACCATCTCTTTATCATTATCAAGATAAACCACCTTCCTACCATGAACCCTTTCTCCCAACAAATGAACCCTCCTATCCACCACAAACCTCCATGGAGAAAGCACTTACCGATCTAAACTCTACTATACAAGCTCTCTTCGCCCAAATCAGACCACCAAATACCTTCAACAATCAACCCTCAAGCTCTAGTGCACTTCCTTTTCAACCACAGAATGATCTCCCCATCCCATCACCACCATCCATGGAAGAGCACTCACATCCATCAATCCAAGAGCGACATGATCCCAATGATGCTATTGACATGGAACAAGAGAGAATGGATCATCTTCACGAATCTATACTTCATAAGGAGCTAGAGGAGGCCCTAAAGGTGAAGGTAGTAAAGACCCTTGAAGTCGAAGGAGTGGTTGAAGAATTAGTGAAGGAAGACATCAAGGAGGAGTCTGATTTTGTCTTAGAGCAAGAGGAGGCCCAAAATGTGGAGATAGGAGAGACCCTGGAAGATGAAAGAATAGTTGAAAGGAGTTGTCATGGAAAGAAAATCATCAAGGATGAGTACAATTTTATATTAAAACTACTGGACAAAGCAGTAATTATTGAAGAGGAAGAAGTGGTTCAAGACCTGGGAGATGCTGAACCTCCATGGGAAAGTCAAGACATAGAGCCTCCTTCCAAGACAGTTGCATTTGATGTTGAGGAGGGTGTACAACCTCCAAGGCATGTCATGGTTAAGGAATTGGAAGAGGTCGATCAAGAGATGGAGATTCAAGAAGAAGAAGCACAACCTCCCATGACCTTGGAAAGTAGTGAAGAGGAGATTTAATTGGAAGAAAGCTACCAAGAGGAAGAGGTTGAAATTGAAGAAGCTTGCAAAGAGGTGGAAGATGTCAAAGAAGAGCACAAGGAAGTGGAGCTTGCAAGTTCATTAGAGACACCTCCCCCAAGGCCATTACCATCCAACACAACATTCAAGTGGGTAAAATTCTCATCCTTGACCTTTACTTTCCCACTTGAATATGGGCTACTAGAGATGGATGGTCAACTTAGAGCTCTTTGTGGCATTAAGAGTAAGAAGAAGATGGTTAGTGGTAAAAATTGTCCTGCAAGGTTCATTATGGTTGGAAGCTTTAAGTTTAAACGCAAAGGTTGGTGTAGAGCTCAATTGAATGGGTCTGGGAAGTTGTTTGGACGCTTCAGTGAGAATTCTAAGGCTGAACCACCCGGATGGAATCATGATAATCAACTTGAAGACTAGTGTAGAAACAAGATTTGGGATCCATGAATATATGAGGATCAATTTTGGGAGCTCAAAGCTTGTGAAGAACTCCATCAAAGCCTGAGGAATTTACTTGGTATTGATAGAGCTTATTGGAAGTCCAAGCATTGGTGGAAGTTTCAAGATGAGTTCAAGCACAAGCCGCCATGACAAGGAGCTCAGAAAATGTCCAACTTAAGGACTTTAACTAAAAGTGCTAGGTGGGAGACAACCCACCATGGTATGATCGCTTCTTTTTCAATTTTATTTCGTGTTGTTTGTTTTTATTTTATTTTATTGAACTTGGAAGTATTCATAGCATCTACATTAGCACTGCATATTGCATACTTCATAATTGCATATAAAAAAATAATAAAAAAAAAACACGCACGCGACGTGGCAGCGTCGCTGATGAGCGGATATTTTATACGCTTTTTGGGGATAATTTCATATAGTTTTGAGTATGTTTTAGTTAGTTTTTAGTTTATTTCCAGTAGTTTTTAGGAAAAATTCATGTTTCTGGACTTTACTATGAGTTGTGTGTTTTTCTGTAGTTTCAGGTATTTTTCTGGCTGAAATTGAAGGAGCTGAGCAAAAATCTGATTCAGGCTGAAAAAGGACTGCTGATGCTGTTGGATTCTGACCTCCCTGCACTCAAAGTGGATTTTCTGGAGCTACAGAACTCAAAATGGCGTGTTTTCAATTGCGTTGGAAAGTAGACATCCAGGGCTTTCCAGCAATATATAATAGTCCATACTTTGCACAAGAATTGACGACGTAAACTGGCGTTCAACGCCAGCCTTCTGCCCAATTCTGGCGTCCAGCGCCAGAAAAGGATCAAAAACTGGAGTTGAACGCCCAAACTGGCATAAAAACTGGCGTTCAACTCCACAAATGGCCTCTGCACGAAATCTCAGCCCCAGCACACACCAAGTGGGCCCCAGAAGTGGATCTCTGCATCATCCATCATAGTCCACTCATATTTTGTAACCCTAGGCTACTGATTTAATATTTAAACAACTTTTAGAGACTTATTTTGTATCTCATGACATTTCAGATCTAAACTTTGTATTCTCTGACGGCATGAGTCTCTAAACCCCATTGTTGGGGGTGAGGAGCTCTGCTGTGTCTCGATGAATTAATGCAAGTATTTCTGTTTTCCATTCAAACACGCTTGTTCCTATCTAAGATGTTCATTCGCGCTTAACTGTGATGAAGGTGATGATCTGTGACATTCATCACCTTCCTCAACCCACGAACGTGTGCCTGACAACCACCTCCGTTCTATATCCGATTGAATGAGTATCTCTGAGATTCCTTAATCAGAATCTCCGTGGTATAAGCTAAAACTGATGGCGGCATTCATGAGAATCCGGAAAGTCTAAACCTTGTCTGTGGTATTCCGAGTAGGATTCAAGGATTGAATGACTGTGACGAGCTTCAAACTCCTGAAGGCTGGGCGTTAGTGACAGATGCAAAAGGATAGTAAATCCTATTCCAACCGGATCGAGAACCAACCGGTGATTAGCCGTGCTGTGACAGAGCGCGTGAGCGTAGTTTTCACTGGAAGGATGGAAGGTAGCCATTGACAACGGTGATCCACCAACACACAGCTTGCCATAGGAGGACGTGCGTGCGTGAACAAGAAAACAGAGGAAAGCAGAGATTCAGAAGACAAGGCATCTCCAAAACTCCAACATATTCTCCATTACTGCACAACAAGTAACTTTTAATTTATGCTCTACTGGTTACTCACAATTCAATTGATAAACATAATTGGCTTCCTGACTAAGATTTACAAGATAACCATAGATTGCTTCAAACCAACAATCTCCGTGGGATTCGACCCTTACTCACGTAAGGTATTACTTGGACGACCCAGTGCACTTGCTGGTCAGTGGTACGCGTTGTGAAAAGTGTGATTCGCAATTTGTGCTATCAAGTTTTTGGCGCCGTTGCCGGGGATTGTTCGTGTTTGAACAACTGACGGATTATTTTGTTGCTTAGATTAGGAAAAATCTTTCTTTTTTTTTGGTTTAGAGTCTTTTATTAATTACCCCTTGTTAAAATACTTTAAACTTATAGCTCAGTTATTTAGAACGTGGTGTTTATGTTCATGATAATTGGCTATCATATTTTAAAAAAAAAAAAAAAAAACCTTTTTCAAAAATAATCTTTCTTAAAATTTTTAAAGGTCCCATAACTCAATTGGCTAGAACATTAATTTGATTGGGTTAGAATCTTTTATACTCTTTTCAAAACCTTCTTTTTCAAAAATAATTTTTCTATTAAACCCTGTGCCAAACTTTAAGTTTGGTGTTTTCAAAAATAATCTTTCTTAAAATTTTTGAAGGTCCCATAACTCATTTGGCTAGAGCATTAATTTGATTGGGTTAGAATCTTTTATACTCTTTTCAAAACCTTTTTTTTTTAAAATATTTTTTATTAAATCTTGTGCCAAACCTTAAGTTTGGTGTTTTCTTGTTGATTCCCTTTTGATTTTCGAAAATTTTGGTTTGGTTTTCTAAAAATTTCAAGTTTGGTGTTCTTCATTCATGTTCTTGTGTTCTTGTGAGTCTTCAAAGTGTTCTTGAGCTTCCTTGTGTCTTGATCTTAAAATTTTTAAGTTTGGTGTTCCTTGGTGTTTTCCCTCCAAATTTTTCGAAAACAAGGAGCATTAGATCTAAAAATTTTAAATCTTGTACTATCTTATTGTTTTTCTCTCTCCTCACTAAATTCAAAAAAAAAATAAATATCTTTTCAAAATATCTCTTCTAAGTTCCTAACTTCTTATCTTTTCAAAATTTGTTTCAACTAACTAACTAACTTTTTGTTTGTTTCTTAACTTTTTCAAAACTACCTAACTAACTCTCTCTCTCTAATTTTCGAAAATATCTTCCCTCTTTTTCAAAAATTTCGTTTTTTTTACTAATTATCTTTAATTTTTTTTTACGAAAAAAAAAATAAAAAATAAAAAAAATAAAAAAAAAATAAAAAAAAATTTATTTCAAAATTCAAATTCTTTTTGGTTATTTTATTTTATTTAAGTATTTACTTCTTATAAAATAAAATAAATAAAAAGATAAATCAGTCCAAGTTATATCCATAGATCCATCATGGACATAAGTGGAGATGGACAGTCCAGGAGGACTTTGGGGTCATATTCTAACCCCTCTACTGCTTCATATGGGAGTAGCATCTGCATACCCTCCATTGGAGTTAGTAGCTTTGAGTTGAATTCTCAGCTCATTATCATGGTGCAGCAAAGTTGCCAGTATTCCGGTCTTCCACAGGAAGAACCTACAGAATTTCTGGCACAATTTTTACAAATTGCTGACACTGTACATAATAAGGAAATAGATCAGGATGTCTACAGACTATTACTGTTTCCATTTGTTGTAAAAGATCAAGCTAAGAGGTGGTTAAATAACCAACCTAAGGCCAGCATAAGGACATGGAAACAGCTGACAGAAAAATTCCTGAATCAATATTTCCCTCCAAAAAGGATGACACAGCTGAGGCTGGACATCCAAGGCTTTAAACAAGGAGATAATGAATCTCTTTATGATGCCTGGGAGAGATACAGAGAGATGCTACGAAAATGCCCCTCTGAAATGTTTTCAGAGTGGGTTCAGTTAGACATCTTCTACTATGGGCTTGCAGAAGGAGCTCAGATGTCTTTAGATTACTCAGCTGGTGGATCTATCCATATGAGAAAGACAATTGAAGAAGCTCAAGAGCTCATTGATACAGTTGCCAGGAATCAACATCTGTATCTAAGCAGCAACCCTTCCATGAATGAAGAGGTTAAAACAGTAACTGCTGAATTCAGTACTGTAAAACAAGCTGCTAAATTCAACCAGCAATTAGATTTTCTAACAAAGCAGCTAGCTGAATTCAAAGACAGATTACAGGAGACAAGGATAGCTAATATACATATGGAAGAACAGTTTAAGCAAACAAAGCAGCAGCTATCAAAGCAAATAGCAGAAGAATGCCAAGCAGTGCAATTAAGAAGTGGGAAAACATTAAATACCCCACCTCAAGGCATCAAAAATTCAAGAAACGAGCAACCCACCAAATATCCCCCTGAGGACAGTAAGAGCCCAGGGAAAAATAATTCTGGCACTAAAACGCCAGAAAATGGGTGGAAGGCTGGCGCTGAACGCCCAGACCATGCCCAAAACTGGCGTTCAGCGCCAAAAACAAGGCAGGATTGGCGTTCAACGCCAGAAATGAGCAAGAATCTGGCATTGAACGCCCAACAGGGGCACATTTCTGGGGCTCAGGCGCCAGGAACAGACAGTGAGTTGGCGTCTAACGTCACTCCAGCTTCTGACTCTGGTACGCAATTGCCAGTGAGGGATCAGACACACACAAGTGCTGATAACAACCCCTCTAAAAAGGCTCCTCTAACCACTAAGGTTGAGGATTATAAAGCCAAGATACCTTATCCTCAAAAACTCCGGAAAGAGGAGCAGGATAAGCAATTTGCTCGCTTTGCAGATTATCTAAGGACTCTTGAAATAAAGATTCCATTTGCAGAGGCACTTGAGCAAATACCTTCTTATGCCAAGTTCATGAAAGAGATCTTGAGTCATAAAAAGGAGTGGAGAGAAACAGAAAGAGTTCTCCTCACTGAAGAATGCAGTGCAATCATTCTGAAAAGCTTTCCTGAAAAGCTTAAAGATCCTGGGAGTTTTCTGATACCATGCATATTAGAAGGTGATTGCACCAAGATAGCTTTATGTGATCTTGGGGCAAGCATCAACCTGATACCTGCATCCACTATCAGGAAGCTTGGCTTAACTGAAGAAGTTAAACCAACCCAAATATGTCTCCAACTTGCTGATGGTTCCACTAAATACCCATCAGGCGTGATTGAGGACATGATTGTCAGAGTTGGGCCATTCGCCTTTCCCACTGACTTTGTTGTGCTGGAAATGGAGGAGCACAAGAGTGCTACTCTCATTCTAGGAAGACCCTTCCTAGCAACTGGACGATCCTTCATTGACGTCCAACAGGGGGAAATAACCCTGAGAGTCAACGATGACGAGTTCAAGTTGAACGCTGTCAAAGCCATGCAGCATCCAGACACATCAACAGACTGCATGAAAGTTGACCTTATTGACTCTTTGGTAGAAGAGATCAACATGGCTGAGAGTCTCGAATCAGAGTTGGAAGACATCTTTAAAGATGTTCAGCCTGATTTGGAGGATTCAGGGGACCTGAAAGAGCCTCTGAACTTTCTTCTGAAAGAGGAAAAACCTCCTAAACCAGAGCTCAAGCCACTGCCACCATCCTTGAAATATGCATTTCTAGGAGAAGGTGACACTTTTCCAGTGATCATAAGCTCTGCTTTAAATTCACAGGAAGAGGAAGCACTTATTCAAGTGCTAAGGACACACAAGACAGCTCTTGGGTGGTCCATAGGTGACCTTAAGGGCATAAGCCCAGCTAGATGCATGCACAAAATCCTATTGGAGGATAATGCCAAACCAGTGGTTCAACCACAGAGGCGGCTAAATCCAGCCATGAAGGAAGTGGTGCAGAAAGAGGTCACCAAATTACTGGAGGCTGGGATTATTTATCCTATTTCTGACAGCCCCTGGGTGAGCCCTGTTCAAGTCGTCCCAAAAAAGGGAGGCATGACAGTGATTCATAATGAAAAAAATGAACTGGTTCCTACAAGAACAGTTACAGGGTGGCGCATGTGTATTGACTACAGAAGGCTCAATACAGCCACCAGAAAGGATCATTTTCCTTTACCATTCATAGACCAGATGCTAGAGAGACTAGCAGGTCATGATTCCTACTGCTTTTTGGATGGCTACTCAGGCTATAACCAGATTGCAGTAGATCCCCAGGATCAAGAGAAAACAGCATTCACATGTCCATCTGGAGTGTTTGCTTATAGAAGGATGCCCTTTGGGCTATGCAATGCACCTGCAACCTTCCAGAGATGCATGCTCTCTATTTTCTCTGATATGGTGGAAAAATTTCTGGAAGTCTTCATGGATGACTTCTCAGTATATGGAGACTCATTCAGCTCCTGTCTTGATGACCTAAAACTTGTTCTGAAAAGATGCCAAGAAACCAACCTAGTTTTAAATTGGGAAAAGTGTCACTTCATGGTGACTGAAGGAATTGTTCTTGGGCATAAAATCTCAAACAAGGGAATAGAGGTGGATCAAGCAAAAATAGAGGTAATTGAAAAATTACCACCACCTGCCAATGTTAAGGCAATCAGAAGCTTTCTGGGGCATGCAGGATTCTATAGGAGGTTTATAAAGGATTTTTCAAAAATCGCAAAACCTCTAAGCAATCTGCTAGCTGCTGACACACCATTTGTGTTTGACACAGCATGCCTGCAGGCGTTTGAAACGCTGAAAGCTAAGCTGGTCACAGCACCAGTCATTTCTGCACCAGACTGGACATTGCCATTTGAGTTAATGTGTGATGCCAGTGATCATGCCATTGGTGCAGTATTGGGACAGAGGCATGACAAGCTTCTGCATGTCATTTATTATGCTAGTCGCGTTCTAAATGTTGCCCAGAAAAATTACATAACCACAGAAAAAGAACTACTTGCAGTGGTTTACGCCATTGACAAGTTCAGATCATACTTAGTAGGATCAAAAGTGATTGTGTATACTGACCATGCTGCTCTTAAATATCTACTCACAAAGCAGGATTCAAAACCCAGGCTCATCAGATGGGTATTGCTTCTGCAAGAGTTTGATATAGAAATAAGAGACAGAAAAGGGACAGAGAACCAAGTGGCTGATCATCTGTCCCGGATAGAGCCAGTGGAAGGGACGTCCCTCCCCTTCCTTGAGATCTCTGAGACGTTCCCTGATGAGCATCTATTTGCCATTCAGGAAGCACCATGGTTTGCCGATATTGCAAACTATAAAGCTGCAAGGTTCATACCCAAGGAGTACAATAGAATACAAAAAAAGAAACTAATTACTGATGCAAAGTACTACTTGTGGGATGAGCCCTATCTCTTTAAGAGATGTGCAGACGGAATCATCCGTAGGTGTGTCCCCAGAGAGGAAGCACAGAGAATCCTATGGCATTGCCATGGATCTCAATATGGAGGCCATTTCGGAGGTGAGCGAACAGCCACCAAGGTTCTCCAATGTGGCTTCTATTGGCCCACACTCTATAAAGATTCCCGAGAGTTTGTACGTAATTGTGACAGTTGCCAAAGAGCTGGTAATCTGCCTCATGGGTACGCCATGCCTCAACAAGGAATCTTGGAAATAGAGTTGTTTGATGTATGGGGAATTGACTTCATGGGACCTTTCCCACCATCATACTCAAACACTTATATTCTGGTGGCAGTTGACTATGTATCAAAATGGGTTGAGGCTATTGCCACACCCACCAATGATACTAAAACAGTGCTGAAGTTCCTCCAGAAACATATCTTTAGCAGGTTTGGTGTCCCTAGAGTGTTAATCAGTGATGGGGGCACTCACTTCTGCAATAAACAGCTTTACTCTGCCATGGTTCGGTATGGAATTCGCCACAAAGTGGCCACTCCATATCATCCACAAACCAACGGGCAAGCTGAAGTCTCTAACAGAGAATTAAAGAGAATCCTGGAACGGACAGTAAATACCCGTAGAAAGGATTGGGCAAGGAGCTTGGATGATGCTCTGTGGGCTTACAGAACAGCATTCAAGACCCCTATAGGGACCTCTCCATACCAACTCGTGTATGGTAAGGCATGCCACTTGCCCGTGGAACTGGAACATAAGGCCTATTGGGCAACCAGATTCCTAAACTTAGATGCCAAATTAGCAGGAGAAAAACGATTGCTCCAGCTAAATGAGCTAGAGGAATTCAGATTCACAGCTTTCGAAAATGCCAAGCTTTATAAAGAAAAATAAAAAAAATGGCATGACAGAAAGCTGTCATCTAGAATCTTTGAACCAGGACAGAAGGTCCTGTTGTTTAACTCTAGACTCAGGCTATTCCCCGGGAAACTGAAATCCCGGTGGAGGGGACCATACGTGATTACAAGTGTGTCACCATATGGTTATGTGGAGCTTCAGGATATTGATTCTGATAAGAAGTTCATTGTCAATGGACAGAGAATCAAGCATTATCTTGAAGGCAACACTGAGCAAGAATGCTCAAGGCTGAAGCTAGATTAAAAGCTCAGCAAGGTCCAGCTAAAGACAATAAAGAAGCGCTTGCTGGGAGGCAACCCAGCCATGGGGCAACAATCCTCCAAGCATTTTGCCCTATTTCTATCTTTATATTTTATATATAGTTCATTGACAACAAGGTAAATAATCATTTACAGAAGACCTCGGCACACAAAACAGAGTAAAAGAGCTCAATGGCAAGAAAACGCCAATAAAGGGGCATTTTGGGCGTTCAGCGCCCAAAATGGGCATCCACTGGGCGCTGAACGCCAGTAATGGCAGCATTTGGGCGTTCAGCGCCAGGAATGGCCACCCACTGGGCGTTGAACGCCAGTAATGGCAGCAACTGGGCGCTGAACGCCCAGGAGATCAGCATTTGGGCGCTGAACGCCCAAACACAGGACAGGGAGGAGCCATTTCCAGTGATTCCACACGAATTTCCAATTTAATTTTAAATTTGAATGCTTCAATGCATGATTTTTACATAAATATATCAAGAACCCTGATTTCTAAAATCCTTAATTTTTAAAATCCATTTTTCCAAATTCAATCCAACTCTTTTCAAAATCTTTTCTGAAAAATCTATCTTTTTCAAAATCTATCTTTTTCACTCAAAAATATTTTCAACTAATCCATATCTTTTTCAATATCTTTTTCATATTATCTTTTTCAAAATCTAAAATTATCTTTTTCAAAAAAAACTATCCTATCTTTTTAAAATTAAACTATATCTTCTATCTTATCTTTTTCAACTCAATCTTTTTATCTTATCTCCTCCAATTTTTCGAAAATCCACCCCTCCCCCCCTTTAAATTGGGTTCGGCCTCCCCCCTCCTTCATCAACAAGTGCTACTCAATCTCCTTCTATCCCTCTCCTTTCTTTTCTTTTGCTTGAGGACAAGCAAACCTCTAAGTTTGGTGTGTTTTTCCGAAATCACTAAGATCATGGCTCCCAAAGGGAAACAATACACTCCTAGAGACAAGAAAGAGAGCATTCCAAAACCACTTTGGAATCAAGGGAAGTTCTTATCTAAAGAACATTCAGACCATTATCTTAAAGTAATGGGTCTGAGATCAGTGATCCCGGAAGTGAGATTCGATCTGAAAGAAGATGAATATCCGGAGATCCAGGAGCAAATTCGAATCAGGAACTGGGAAGTCCTAGCTAATCCTGAAACGAAAGTAGGAAGGAACATAGTCCAGGAGTTCTATGCTAATATGTGGCAGACTGACAAGCAAAGACTATCTGGAACAGCCTGCTACCAATTTCGGACCATGGTCAGGGGAAAGATTGTTCATACCACCCCTGACAAGATCAGAGAGATACTAAAGCTACCTCAGCTAAAGGATGATCCAGACTCCTTCAACAGGAGGATGATGAGAGCAGACATTGGCCTGAATAAAATTGGAGAGGACATCTGTATTCCTGGAGCCAGGTGGACCACCAACACAAAGGGCGTCCCAAATCAACTCAAGAGGGAGGATCTCAAACCAGTTGCCAGAGGATGGCTGGACTTCATTGGGCGTTCTCTGTTGCCCACCAGCAACCGTTCTGAAGTCACAGTTAAAAGAGCAGTGATGATTCATTGCATCATGATGGGAAAGGAAGTGGAGGTTCATCAGCTGATTTCAACAGAGCTCTATAAGATTGCTAACAAAAATTCAAGAGAGGCCAGGTTGGCTTATCCAAGCATGATTTCTCTGCTCTGCAAGGACGCTGGAGTCAAGATGGGAATAACTGAATATATCCTAATTGAAAGGCCAATCACCAAAGCATCAATGGAGAGACAACAAGCACAGGAGGATCCTATAAAGAAAAGAGCACAGGAATTCCTTCCAGAGATTCCTCAAGCAGAATATTGGGAACATCTTGAGACGTCTGTCACCAAGATACAGGAAGCTATGGAGCAAATAATAAAACAACAAAAGGAACACAGTCAAATGCTAACCCATATGCTTAAAGAACAAGAGGAGCAGGGACGTGACTTAAGGGAACTGAAGCGCCAAAAATCTTCTGTGATACCAAGCCTCCCAAGGATCAGAGGAACCCCCATACCCCCAGATAAAGGTTGTTAATTTCCAATTTCTGCCTTAACTCTGTGACAGTGTCCTTATAAAAAGTTTACCTTAGACGTCATATAGTAGTAATTAGTCTATTTTGATTTTATCTCCAATTAAGCTATAGTTTATTTTTCTCATCATCAGCAAACATGAATAAAATAGTAGATCTTTTAAATAAGAAGCAATAAAATTTCGAGTTTTAATAAGAGAAATTCTAATTAGTTAAATGTGGTGGCAATGCTTTCTGTCTTCTGAATGAATGCTTGAACAGTGCATATATCTTTTGAATTTGTTGTTTAAGACTGTTAAATATGTTGGCTCTTGAAAGAATGATGAACATGAGACATGTTATTGAGAATCTAAAAAATCATAAGAATGATTCTTGAAGCAAGAAAAAGCAGCAAAGAACAAAGCTTGCAGAAAAAAAAAAAAAAAGAGAAGAGAGAAAGAAAAAAAAAAGAGAAAGCAAGCAGAAAAAGCCAAAGCCCTTAAAACCAAAAGGCAAGGGTAATAAAAAGGATCCCAAGGCTTTGAGCATCAGTGGATACGAGGGCCAAAAAGGAATAAAATCCTGGCCTAAGCGGCTAAATCAAGCTGTCCCTAACCATGTGCTTGTGGCGTGAAGGTGTCAAGTGAAAACTTGAGACTGAGCGGTTAAAGTCAAGGTCCAAAGCAAAAAGAAGAGTGTGCTTAAGAACTCTGGACACCTCTAATTGGGGACTTTAGCAAAGCTGAGTCACAATCTGAAAAGGTTCACCCAGTTATGTGTCTGTGGCATTTATGTATCCGGTAGTAATACTGGAAAACAAAGTGCTTAGGGCCACGGCCAAGACTCATAAAGAAGCTGTGTTCAAGAATCCTCACACTGAACTAAGAAAATCAATAACACTATCGGAATTCTGAGTTCCTATAGATGCCAATCACTCTGAGCTTCAATGGATAAAGTGAGATGCCAAAACTGTTCAGAAGCAAAAAGCTACTAGTCCCGCTTATCTAATTAGGATCTGAGCTTCAATCAAAAACTCTGAGATATTATTGCTTCTCAACCTATTAGTCTTCTATTTTATTTGTCTAGTTGCTTGAGGACAAGCAACAGTTTAAGTTTGGTGTTGTGATGAGCGGATATTTTATACGCTTTTTGGGGATAATTTCATATAGTTTTGAGTATGTTTTAGTTAGTTTTTAGTTTATTTCCAGTAGTTTTTAGGAAAAATTCATGTTTCTGGACTTTACTATGAGTTGTGTGTTTTTCTGTAATTTCAGGTATTTTTCTGGTTGAAATTGAAGGAGCTGAGCAAAAATCTGATTCAGGCTGAAAAAGAACTGCTGATGCTGTTGGATTCTGACCTCCCTGCACTCAAAGTAGATTTTCTGGAGCTACAGAACTCGAAATGGCGTGCTTTTAATTGCGTTGGAAAGTAGACATCCAGGGCTTTCCAGCAATATATAATAGTCCATACTTTGCAAAAGAATTGACGACGTAAACTGGCGTTCAACGCCAGCCTTTTGCCCAATTCTGGCGTCCAGCGCCAGAAAAGGATCAAAAACTGGAGTTGAACGCCCAAACTGGCATAAAAACTGGCGTTCAACTCCACAAATGGCCTCTGCACGAAATCTCAGCCCCAGCACACACCAAGTGGGCCCCAGCACACCAAGTGGGCCCCAGAAGTGGATCTCTGCATCATCCATCATAGTCCACTCATATTTTGTAACCCTAGGCTACTGATTTAGTATTTAAACAACTTTTAGAGACTTATTTTGTATCTCATGACATTTTAGATCTAAACTTTGTATTCTCTGACAGCATGAGTCTCTAAACCCCATTGTTGGGGGTGAGGAGCTCTGCTGTGTCTCGATGAATTAATGCAAGTATTTCTGTTTTCCATTCAAACACGCTTGTTCCTATCTAAGATGTTCATTCGCACTTAACTGTGATGAAGGTGATGATCTGTGACATTCATCACCTTCCTCAACCCACGAACGTGTGCCTGACAACCACTTCCGTTCTATATCCGATTGAATGAGTATCTCTGAGATTCCTTAATCAGAATCTCCGTGGTATAAGCTAGAACTGATGGCGGCATTCATGAGAATCCGAAAAGTCTAAACCTTGTCTGTGGTATTCCGAGTAGGATTCAAGGATTGAATGACTGTGACGAGCTTCAAACTCCTGAAGGCTGGGCGTTAGTGACAGATGCAAAAGGATAGTAAATCCTATTCCAACCGGATCGAGAACCAACCGGTGATTAGGCGTGCTGTGACAGAGCACGTGAGCGTAGTTTTCACTAGAAGGATGGAAGGTAGCCATTGACAACGGTGATCCACCAACACACAGCTTGCCATAGGAGGACGTGCGTGCATGAACAAGAAAACAGAGGAAAGCAGAGATTCAGAAGACAAGGCATCTCCAAAACTCCAACATATTCTCCATTACTGCACAACAAGTAACTTTTAATTTATGCTCTACTGGTTACTCACAATTCAATTGATAAACATAATTGGCTTCCTGACTAAGATTTACAAGATAACCATAGATTGCTTCAAACCAACAATCTCCGTGGGATTCGACCCTTACTCACGTAAGGTATTACTTGAACGACCCAGTGCACTTGCTGGTCAGTGGTACGCGTTGTGAAAAGTGTGATTCGCAATTTGTGCTATCAGTCGCTGATGCGTCCGCATCACCAGTGCGTTGTGAAGAAAAGAAAGTAAACGGAAAGTCACGGGAAAGCATGGTTGGAGGTGTGCTTTAGGCACAAACATGCCCACGCATCCGCGTGACCCACGCGGCCGCGTCATTTGGAAAAATAGCCTCCCACGCGTCCGCATCACCCACGCGAATGCGTGCTCTAACAAATCGACGTAAAAACGGGTGTATGGCAGTATGTTGGGCTGGAATGGGGCTGGACTCGTGCTGGATGCCCAAGCCCTCCCACGCGGCCACGTCGTTTTCCAAAAATTGGCCATCCACGCGATCGCGTCAACCACGTGACCGCGTCACCCAAAAATTTGGCAAAAAGAGTTTCGAACAGAGAGTTGTGTGAACGCGAGGCTGCACTCGCGCTAATGGCACAAATCACTCCACGCGAACGCGTGACCCACGCGTCCGGGTCACTTCATAGAAGCGCTATCCGCATGAGCGCGTGACCCACGCGCTCGCGTCGCCTGCGCCGCGCAACTTATCCAGATCAGCGCCAATTATCTTGTCTTTTCTTTTCTAATCCTAATTTCTTCTATCTTTTCTTCTTTCTTTCTTACTTTATTTCTTTCTCTTCTCATTCCTTTTCACCTTCATTATATTTTACTCAATTTATTTGCATATTTCATTCATTGCATTTTAATTTAGTGCATATTTTTCTTTTCTTTTCTAAATTCATTATTTTTCCTTTGGTGTTGATTTTCTTATTTAACTGTTGCATCTTCTCTTGAATTATTTTGGGTGCTTAGTGACTTGTTTTATTCTGGTTAGGTAATATTATTTAAATCAATGCCAATCTTTTATACCTGTATTACTTTTACATTGACATGAATTTATATTATCTCTCCTTACCCACACTCTCTTCCCTATTGTTGTAAATTTTTGCACTCTTGATTTGCCATGTACTTCTACTGTTTTCTCACTTGCATATTGTAGCTACCATGTAATTGAGACCCTCATTATTTGGCATTAACCCAACCATATTTTATTTTATCTTTATTTCTGGGTTACTGTTCTTCTTTTTCTCTTCTTTCAGGTTGGCCACCGAAGACAGAAAAAGGGAGAAACTTCTAAAAGGGGAGATAAACAAGTCCATCTGCACAATCCTTGAAGAAAAGCATCAGTTGGAACAACTCGTCCACATGCACATCTCAGCATGCACCGATCTCCATGGGTTAGTTACTCTTCTATCTCAACACCAGTAGTTTATTTTCCTTGTTAGTTGTTGCATTTGCATGTTTGATTGCATGATTATTTGATTTTGTGCATATTTTACCACTTGGTTGAAGTAATATTTTCTTTTTCAAGAAACCTTTTAGAGCATTTCACTAATTTGAATAAAATTTGATGTTAAACTTGTTTGAAGAAATATTATACTGGAACATAGTTTAGAGGTTGAACACACAAAACCAGTGAGATTTTGAGCCTATTTGATTGGTTGCATTTTATCAACCAAAATTTTATTTTTGGTGTGTGTTGCTCTCTCTAAAATTGTGATTTTTGTCTTGCTTAATTCTATATTTCCATTATTTGATGTATGCATACACTTACATGATTGAGGCCTTTATTTCACTGAGCTTACATACCCATATGGCCTTACCCTTTTCATTATTCTTTGCAAACCAATTTTGAGCCTATTTTTACTCCTTTGTTCTTTACTTTAGCACATCATTAACTCTAAACGAAAAACAATAATGTCCTTAATTTGAATCCTTGGTTAGCTTAGACTAGTGAGAGTGCTTATGATTTAAGTGTGGAAAAATTGGGTTTGAAAACATTTGGTTTGAGAATTGAGTATGTTAGAATTTTTTGAAAATGTGAAAGAAATGTTTAGGACATGATTCATGCATCCAATAATTTAATCATATGCATTGAGAAAAATAAAAGAAAAGAAAAAAAATATATATATATAATAAAAGAAACGAAAAAAAAATATATATATAAAAGAAGTGAGAAAAAGAAAAGAAAAAGAGCAAATAAGTAAAAGGGGACGAAATGCCCCAAGTTAAGTGATGAAAGCAATGCATATGTACTGTACTCAAAATCGGATGCATGAATATGTGGAAACATAGTTAATGGGCAGTTAGATTTTGCATTGTAATTACATGGATTGTCTTAAGTTAGGTGGGAAAAATTTAAGTTAATAAAGGATTCAGATTTTAGTCCACTTGGCCAAATACAATCCTACCTTGACCCTAACCCCATTACAACCCTTAAAAGACCTCTTGATATGTGTTTTTGTGCATTAAATTTTTGTTGATTGTTAGATGAAGAGCAAGCCTTAGAAAGCAAGGTTAGTAGAGAATTGAGAGAATCGAAACCTTAAACACATGAGTGATTAAAGTGTACACTTCCGGTGAAGGTTCGATGCTCGATTCTTTGTTCCTGGCTTTCATGAGCTATTATCTTCTGCAAGTCTATTTGTACTTCATTATTATATAATTTGAATTAGTGGAATTTGATTCATATTTGTCTTGGAGAACTTATTTACTTTTAACCAAGTAGGTAGAAACATCTTAGCATGTAGTTGCATTCATATAGATAGGTTGCATTTTATACATTTTACCATTCTTCTTCACTACTTTATAGTTTCTCTAGAGCTTAGCATGAGGACATGCTATTGTTTAAGTATGGAGAGATTGATAAACCACTATTTCATGGTTTATCTTGTGCTCAATTGAGTGTTTTTATCAACTCTTTACCCACTTATTCATACTATTCGCATGGTTTTACATTTGCCTTCATAATTATGTGCTTTGATTGAAAACATGCTTCTTTGGCCTTAAGTTCCCTATGTTTAATCCTCTCTTATTACCATTAGATGCCTTGATATGTGCATTAAGTGATTTCAGAGATTACAGGACAGGAATGGCTTGGAGGATGGAAAGGAAGCATGCAAAAGTGGAAGGAATACAAGAAGTTGAAGGAACTGCAAAGCTGTCCAGCCTGACCTCTTCGCACTAAAATAGTCATAACTTAAGCTACAGAGGTCCAAACGATGCGGTTCCAGTTGCGTTGGAAAGCTAACGTCTGGGGCTTTGATTTGATATATAATATACCATAGTTTCCCTGATGTTAGGTGACGCGAACGCACGCTCCACGTGGACGCGTCACAATGACGAAAATCAGCGTGGCAGATTTCTTCTCCAGCGATTTCTAGGCTGTTTTCGACCCAATTTGTGGCCTAGAAAACACAGATTAGAGGCTATAAAGTGGAGGAATCCATTCATTTATATACATCAGCTCATAATTCATAATTTTTAGTTTTAGATGTAGCTTTTAGAGAGGGAGGCTCTCTCCTCTCTTTTAGGATTAAGATTTCTACTTTTATGCTGTTGAGTTGGATATTACTACCTCCATTGAGGACTTTATTATTCTAGTTTGTTTTCTATTTCCTTACTCTTTGATATCTTTAATCCTTATTCAGAGTTACAATTGGAAAGCTTTTATGACATTATTAATGCAAAGAGTATTTTTCTATTTACCCCATTATTTGTTTGATTATCCTCAAGTATTTATTCAGTCATTTATTATATGAAATTGGCATCCATGTCAATGGAGTAGGTTCCCAACTTGATTTTGGAGTTGATTAATATTTGGAGACCCTTGAGTTGAATTACTCAAGAGTTAAATTGTAATTGGGTTTATTGTTGGCTAGCTCTCTAGTCACTAACGCTAATCCTTCCCAAGGGAGAGGATTAGAACTTGTGAATAGAAGTAGACTTCCAACTTAATTGTCTTTCTTTTGCTTTACTTGGTAAATGATAACTAAGTAGAAGCAACCTTTAATTATCAATTGATCTAGAGAAAAATCCAACAAGGATAGAACTTCCGATTAATCTCTCCTAATCAAAGCTTTTTATTTAATTACATAAAATCTCTTATTTATTTTTATTGCTTTAATTTATAATTATATCTGTGCCCATTGCCCAAACTCCAAAACCCCAATTTACAAGACTCATAACCAATAATAAGAACACCTCCTTGCAATTCCTTGAGAAGACGACCCGAGGTTAAATACTTCGGTTATCAATTTCAAAGGGGTTTGTTACTTGTTACAACCAAAACTTTTGTAAGAAAGGAATTCTTGTCGGCCTAGAAGCTATACTTACAACGCAAATTTATTGTGAAAATTCTAGATCGCGCGAGAGTTTCTCTCTTCAGAGCTCCACACCTTAATCTATGGTGTGTAAAAACTCTACCGTTGAAAATACATAAGTGATAATGGTTGAGGCATGGCCGAATGGCCAGCCCCCATAAAGGTCTAAGATAGCATAAAACTGATCAAAGATAGATCCGAAGATGTAAATACAATAGTAAAAAGTCCTATTTATATTAAACTAGTTACTAGGGTTTACAGAAATGAGTAAATGATGCAGAAATCCACTTCCGGAGCCCACTTGGTTTGTGCTTGGGCTGAGCATTGAGCTTTACACATGTAGAGGCTTCTCTTGGAGTTGAACGCCAGTTTATAACCTGTTTCTGGCGTTTAACTCCACTTTGCAACCTATTTCTAGTGTTTAACTCCAGAATAGGGCATGAAGCTGGCGTTGAACCCAAGTTTGCGTCATCTAAACTCAAGCAAAGTATAGACTATTATATATTTCTGGAAAGCTCTAGATGTCTACTTTCTAATGCAATTAAGAGCGCACCATTTGGAGTTCTGTAGCTCCAGAAAATCTACTTTGAGTACAGGAAGGTCAGAATCCAATAGCATCTGCAGTCCTTCTTCAGCCTCTGAATCTGATTTTTGCTCAAGTCCCTCAATTTCAGCTAGAAATTACCTGAAATCACAGAAAAACACACAAACTCATAGTAAAGTCCAGAAATGTGATTTTTATTTAAAAACTAATAAAAATATATTAAAAAATAACTAAATCATACTAAAAACTATGTAAAAACAATGCCAAAAAGCGTATAAATTATCCGCTCATCACCTAACACAAAACTTAAAAGGTTTGCTCATCCCCGAGCAAAATAAAAAAAGAAAATAGAGAAAAGAAATAGAAGAAGTGAAGGAGGGGGGCTATGGCGTTGGCTAAGATGGATGAAGAAAAGGGCAATGGAGAGTGTGTATAGTGAAGAGTAAGTAAGAGACGATAGTAATTGGAGATGTGGTGAAAGTGAAGGGGAAGTGAGTTATTTATAGGTGGGGAAGGGGGAAGTTCGGTTATGGGGTATGGGTGGGGAGGACATTGAATTTGAATTTTGGGTTGTTGGGAGGAGAGATAGATGGGATAGATGAGAGTGGACAGGGTGGAGTAGGAGGTGAGTTGAGAGAATCAAGGGATTTGATGGTTTATGGAATGGATGAATGTGGATGAAAAAGTGGGAAAGGAGGAGAGATAATGGATAAGTTTGAATGGTTTAGGTGGTTGGGAGTTAGGGTTTAACCATTGGCCGTTACACCTCATTCATTCTCGAAATCTGCATGCTGGGCGCTAAACACCGGTTCTGGCATTTAGCGCCAGTAGAGGATCATATATTTTTTTTGGGGGGGGATGAGCACCCTGGCGCTAAACGCTGGGGCTAGTGTTTAGTGCCCCAAGGGGGGTGCCAAATCTTGAAGAAAACGCCCATATTGGGCATTAAACGCCTACATCCTTATTCCCTCTCTGGCACTAAATGCACTCCCTGGCCTTTAGCACCACTGCTCTGCTCCTCTTCTGGTGCTAAACTCCCTCCATGGCATTTAGTGCCCAACATTCTTGCTCCAAAGTGTTCTATTTTTCAGTCTGAGTCTCCCTGTCCCTGTTCTAAGTGCTGTACACGATCACAAATATTAAGAAACCTAAGAAAACTCTAAAGATTAATGAAAAATAAAATAAAACTCCAACTGAAATAAAACTGATATAAAACAAAAATAAACTAAAGGATACTTGTGGTCGGGTTGCCTCTCAACAAGCGCTTCTTTACTGTCACTAGCTTGACGGGCAGCTTCTCTAAGGAGGAGGATCATAGGGGCTCATATCTTCACCCCTCATTGTGAAATTATTCCCTGTGCTATCATGAATTAACTCAACATGCTCCAGAGACAGAATCCTATTCACCGTATGTGGTATGACCAGACTTCTAGTGAATACCACCTTCATGCTAGGTGAGAAGTCCTTAGTAAAGATCTTCTTGTTCCTCCAGCCCTTGGGTACCTTCTTCTTGGGGCCTTCCTCCTTAGTGAGTGGTGAATGTCCAACACCAAACTTAGGTTTGATGTCAGGAGGAATTGTATGGCTTTCCACCAAGGGAGAAGGTTTAAGCATTGAGCTCTGTATGTAAGAACCTGATAAACCCTATTTGTAGGGTTTATCTTGTGCTTCATTTAGGAGATTTTATCACCTTTTACCCACATTTATTCAATGAAATAGCATGGTTTCATTATTGTCTCCTAATTTATGCTTAAGTATGAAAACATGCTTTCTAGCCCTTAATTAGCTAAATTTAATTCACCTTTGATTACACTAGATGCCTTGATTTGTTTGTTAAGTGATTTCAGGTTGAAACGGCTAGGAATGGATCAAGGGAATGGAGAGGAAAGCATGCAAAGTGGAGAACACATGAAAAAGCCAAAGATTTGGATATCTTCATCCACACGCACGCGCACCGTACGCGCACGCGTGGATTGCGAAAACGCAAGGGACGCGCATGCGTGCTGTACGCGTACGCGTCGGTGGCCACACATGATATTTTAATACAAAACGTGCCCAGCGATTTTGAGGAGCTGTGGGGGCCAGTTTGCAACCAACTTTGGCGCCCAAAATGCTTTAAAGGACCAAGGATTGAGGGGAAACATATCTTTTGGCTCATTTTTATACATTAGGATTAGTTTAGAGTAGTTTTAGAGAAAGAAGCTCTCACTTCTCTCTAGAATTAGGAGTAGGTTAGATCTAGCTTAGAATTTCTTAGATCTAGGTTAATTTCATGCTTTGATTCACTTTTCCTTTATCAATTCTTCTTCTTCTACATCTCTTCTCTCTAGTTTAGCATTTAATTCTTGTAATTATCTACTTTTATGTTCATGCACTTTTGTTCTTCTATTTCTCTTTAATGCAATTTATGTTTTCATGTTCTTTTATTGTTGATTTGATTTGTTGATTGTTTAATTCCTTGCAATTGAGTAGTATAGATTTACATTCCTTGCAATTTTACTATGTTTTTCTTTTATGTCTTCCAAGTGTTTGATGAAATGCTTGAGAAGATTTTAGAGTAGATTTTGTTCCTCTTGGCTTGGGAAGGTAACTTAGGAACTCTTGAGTTACTAATGTCCAAGTGATTGACAATTGGGAGGCATTATGGACTTGGATTGACATAGCTCATTTGAATTTCCTTTATTAGTTAGAGGATGACTTAATGAGGTTGATCCTTGCCAATTCTCATGTTGTGGTTAGTGATTAGGATAGAGATCCTTGACCACCAAACCTTGCCAAGACCTTCCTAGTTGTTAGTTTATTTTCCTTGTCATTTATATTTCTTGTCTAAAATCTCAAAAACTCCAAACACAACTCATAACCAATAACAAGAACACTTTATTGTAATTCCTAGGGAGAACGACCCAAGGTTCAATACTTCGGTTTATAAATTTAGGGGTTTGTACTTGTGACAAACAATCTTTTGTATGAAAAGATTATTTGTTGGTTTAGAAACTATACTTGCAACGAGAATTTATTGTGAATTCTAAACCGTCAAAAGTCCAATCATCAGTACCTCCTTTTCCAAAGAGTGGTGGAGGTTTAAAACCTTGAACACCAAATAATCTTCCCATAGCCTCAGCACCATTTCACCTCTCTTATCATCAATTAGGGCTCTTCCAGTGGCTAGGAATGACCTTTCTAGGATGATAGTGTGGTGCGCGAAAATGAAACTCGCACAACTAAACCAGCAAGTGCACTAGGTCATCCAAGTAATACCTCAGGTGAGTGAGGGTCGATCCCATGAGGATTGCCGGATTGAGCAAGCTATGGTTATCCTAAAAATCTTTGTTAGATGAATAGAAAGTTGATTGTTGTTGTTGTAGGCACATAAACAAAATAATAAGGAAAGCAATAAGGAATTGATGTAAAAACAATAGTGAGAAATCAGTTAAGGCCTCGGAGATGCTTGTTCTTCTGGATTAATACTTCTTACTGACTACTTTAACAATGAGTGATTCATTCAATGGTAAGGCTGTAAGTGATTAAGCCAGGGGCAGTGGTCATTAATCTATTCTTATCCAAACCAAACGCCCGAACAGGTCAGTCAATTTGGATGAGGGTGAAGCTCATTGGTGAGCATGTACGCAAACCCTATACTTTCGTATAACTGTAGTACCAGCAAGTGCACTGGGTCGTCCAAGTAATACCTGAGTGAGTCAGGATCGATCCCATGAGGATTGTGGTTTGAAGTAAGATATGGTTATCTTGCAGGTCTTAGTCAGGCGGATAGAAGAATTGGATTTGGAAGATGGAATTATAATGATAACCTTAAAACCTAGATGAATATCTGTGATGGATGAGGCTTGGAGTTGCTTTGTCTTTCTGAATTAACTCTGGTATTACTGCTCTCTTTGCTTGTGAGTGATTTCTTCAATTGCAGGCTGTATGTGATTGACACTGGTTTGAGCAGCTACCAATACTCCTCCAGATCTGAACCCTAGGTTTAGTGCGGATCCATTCTGATTGAGGGTGAAGCTCGTACAGTTCATTCTCTTTAATGATCCTACTCAAAATGCCACAGATAAGGTCAGATCTTTTGGATTAGAGAATGTTGCACCTTGGGTTCTAGCCTCTACCACAGAGACCCTAATCTCCCCGAAAATTGGTTGAACTGATGTCTCGAGAAGTCCCCAACGAAGTCATGGATTAGCTGTCTGAGAGACGTATATTCAAGCTAGTGGTTCATTATTATCCGATGAAACACGCACTCTGAACCCAAGTAGAATGTGATAACCTTATGCCAGTTCAACACATTCTTATTGATGAGGAACGAATATACATCTTAGAATTAATCAAACACAGATCAAAGAGAAACCGTAATACTTTTATTAATTCATAGGATTCAGCAGGGCTCCTCCCCTGAACCTAGGAGGTTTAGAAACTCATACTGATGTGAAAAACAAAGTAATACACAAAAATATGCTGAATGGTAGTATATTATTCGAATGATTATGTAAAATACACTTTAAATACTAAACAAATGATTAGTAAGGGTAAAACAGTCTATTTAGTGCTAAAATCCACTTCTGGGGCCCACTTGGTGAGTGTTTGGGCTGAGTTTTGATGAGATCCACGTGCTATAAGGTCTCTTGGGCATGGAACACCAGCTAGGGGGTCCTCTTTGGGCGTTTGTACATTGGTCTCTGCTCTTTGGGTGTTGGATGCCTAGAAGGGAGCAGGTGGCTGGCGTTGAACGCCAATTTTGGGCCTCCTAATCCGAAGCAAAGTATGAACTATTATATATCGCTAAAAGGCTCTAGAAGTCAGCTTTCTATAGCCGTTGAGAGCGCACCATTTGGACTTCGATGGCTCCAGAAAATCTCTTCCAAATGCAAGGAGGTCACATCCGGACAGCATCTGCAGTGCTTTCTCTGTCTCTGAATCAGACTTCTACTCCAGCTCCTCAATTTCAGCCAGAAAATACCTGAAATTGTCCAAAAACATAAAAACTCATAGTATAATCCAAAAATATAATTTTAGCACTAAAACTATAAAAACCTAATAAAAACTAAACAAAATATGCTAAAAACTATATGAAAATAATGCCAAAAAGCGTATAAAATATCCGCTCATCACTCACACAATTCAATCTCTGATGATTCTACTCAAAATGCCACAGACAAGGTCGGATCTTCCGGATCGGAGAATGAAGCTCTATGATTCTAGCCTTAGCGCAACAGGGACCTCAATTTCCCATGACTAACAAAATTTCATGTCACGTATCCCAATTAGCCCAAATAACTTGTTGGAACATGTGATGTACTCTCAAGCTGTAGCTCAATACTATCCTGGTTAGGATTTGTAAAGAACTGATGTAGAATAAGGGGTCATACTCTCGTTCTACCCAAAATTCATAAAGATGAAGAAAAACAATACATCATAGAATGGAATCAAACATATATTAGAGTAGAAAAGTAATAATATTAATCCATAGGAATGAGCAGAGCTCCTATCCTTAACCTAGGAGGTTTAGCCGCTCATATTATATAGAAAATAAACTGTGATAAGTTTTGAGAGGCTGAAGATTCTAAACATCAGTGATCTTCGCTTATATATACTAATCTAATAATTAAAAATTATAAAAATGAAATAAACTAAGCAGAAAGGTGCGAAAATCCACTTATGGGCCCAGTTGGTGAGTGTTTGGGCTGAGCTGGCATCTAACTTGGATGAGTGGGTGTTGAACCCCCACTAGGGGTGTCCACACTACTTCCACGCTCCCTTGGTGGCATTGAATGCCAGTTTAGGCGTTCAACTTGGGAGGTTGGTCCTGTTTGGGCATTGAATGCTAGAAAGAGGGTAAGTTGGGCATTCAACGCCCATTTTGGGCAATCGTCTCCAAAGAAAAGTATAGATTATTATATATTGCTGAAAAGCCCTGGAAGTTATCTTTCCAACGCCATTACGAGCGCGTCAATTGGACCTTGGTAGCTGAAGAAATGCTCGTTTGAATGCATGGAGGTCAGGATTTGACAGCATCTGCTATCCTTTCTTTGCTTCTAAATCAGACTTTGTCAAAACTTGCCATTTTCACCCAAAAATCACCTAAAATCATAGGAAAACCATAAAAACTCAAAGTAGTATCGAAAATGTGAATTTTACACTAAAACTTACTACAACATAATAAAACTTAATAAAATGTACTGAAAACACTAAGAAAATAAACCTAAAAAGGGTATAAAATATTCGCTTATAATAGTGTCATCTGTATCCTCTCCCATGTCAAGTATCACAAAATCTGCAGGGAGGAAGAGGCCTCCAACCTTGACCAGGACATTTTCTGCTTATTCGTGCTCCTGCTTTTGGAACTTGTCAGCCATCTCCAATGCTATCCTAGTAGGTTGTGCCTCTTGAACTCTCAGCTTCTTCATCACAGACAGAGGCTTCAAATTTATGCTTGAACCAAGATCACACAGTGCTTTCTCAAAAGTAATAGTCCCAATGGTACAAGGAATCAGGAAGCTTCCAAGGTCTATCATCTTCTTGGGTAGCTTTGATGAATCCATATTTGACGATATATTTTGGTTTGATTTGAATGGATTTCATCATATAAACCCACATTTATTCATCCAAATAGCATGCTTTTATGTTCTCTTCCTTAATTGAGCTTAATTGTGAAAACATGCTATTTTGTGCTTATTTTAATCACTTTTATCCCACTTTTATTCCATTCGATACCCTGATGGTTTTGATGAGTGATTTCAGGTATAATTGGTTGGAATGGCTTGATAAGAGTGGAAGAAAAACATGGAAGAAGGAGAAAACATGAAGAAAACAAAGGAGAAGCACACGTTGGAGTGTGCATGCGAACAACCCTTTGTGCGTACACACAAGAAGAAAATCAGCATGTGTGCGTACGCACACACCTGTGTGTACGCACACATCCCAGCACGTGACTCACTCAATGGAAATCACTGGGAGCGACTTCTGGGCCTCCAGAGCCCCGTTTTTGGACTTTCTGAAGCTGATTCTTCCTATATCAAAGAAGGCATCACTCCATGTGAAAGGGGAGGGGGGAGAAATTAGGGTTAGTTTAGCATTATGTAGGTTGTTTTCTAGAGAGAGAAGCTCCCCTTTCTCTCTAGAACCTAGAGTTTCTTAGTTTAATTTCTTGTAATTTCTATGTTTATTTCTTGTTTTCATCTAGTTTCTTCTATCTTTTTTTGTTTTATTGTCTTAATTTCCTTATGTTACCTTGTTATTTTCTCATTTTCCTTGCTTTTTATGTTTATGCACACTCTTGTTATTTTAATTTACATTTAATGTAATTTATGTTTCATGTCATTTAATGCTTTATTGAGTTGCTATCTTTACTTTCCTTGCTTGGTAGTTGTAGCATTTATTGCTTCTTGTCATTTTATCATGCTTTCCTTTCATGCCCTCCAAGTGTTTGACAAAATACTTGTTTGGGTTTTTGCCTAGTTTTTCCTGCTCTTGGTTGGGAAATTGGATGATTGGGTGAAATTGAGTTGTGGATGTCCATTCCGCATTGTGTGAGGATTGTTAATTGGTTTGGTTTCTGATGAGACGCAGAAGCTGGTGAATTAAAAATTATTAAAAATGGTTACATTGCAAGTATAGTTCTTAATTCACCGAAAATCTGCCTATCAATTTAGAAATATGTCACAGAGAATTAAATTAAAAATTACTGGGAGTTTTAAGTCCCAGGTCGTCTCCCAACGAGTTCCAGAAAAGTGTGCTATCTTATTAATCAGATGTTCAAAGAAGTTGAGCTAAGCAAATTGGAATGTGAATTGAGGAAATTT
The DNA here is from genome assembly GCF_003086295.3 of Arachis hypogaea. Lineage (NCBI taxonomy): Eukaryota > Viridiplantae > Streptophyta > Magnoliopsida > Fabales > Fabaceae > Arachis > Arachis hypogaea. Next base: position 105,049,473 of record NC_092050.1, read on the forward strand.
AATTAATATGAATAAAAGCCTTGACTGGGAGTTGATTGGTTGAAATTTCTACTATTGATGGAGTGATTGTAAAATTAATTTATAATTAATGGTTGTTCTGTTTGGTTATCCTTTACTAGGTAAGGGAAAGTCAAACAAGTTGGAGTGTCAGATCTGTTCACAAGTTGCAACCCACTTAGTTCAAAGGGATTGGCGTTGGTGACAGGATAGCAATCCAACATTTAACCCAATTACAAATTTTTCCTTCAATCCTTCCAACTCAAGAGTTCCTTTTAATCAACTCCCCATCAAGTAGAGAAACTACTCACGCATTTTAAATAAAGAATCCATAGCACATGAAAGGGAATTAAAAGAAGACATGATTATTGGAATTGAAATTGAATTAAAAAGAAATAATCCTTGCATTAAATAATCATAAAAGTATCTGAATGACAAAATTGAACAAAGCAAAGAACATGGAAGAATAAAATCAAGTTGAGAAAACGAACTAGAATGACGAAGTCTTGATGAGGAAATAACTCTTCTCAATGTTCCAATGCTAAGATCAATTGAAAATTAAAATTCTAAAACCTAGAGAGAAAAACCTAAGAGAGTAAAACTAGATCTCCCACTGTCTCTGAATGAATGTGTTATTTGTTTCTGCATGTTCTCTGACTCTAGTATGCTATTCCAGGCCGAAAACTGGGCCGAAATAGGGTCCAAAATCGTCCCCAACGAATTCTGCAGCTTATGCAGATCGCACATGTCACGCAATCGCGTCATCCATGCGGACGCGTCATTCGCGTTTTTCCTCGCCACGCGTTCGCGTTGTCCACGCTACCGCGTCGTTGCGATTTGCTCTCCTTCACGCGGTCGCGTGAGCCATGCGACCGCGTCACTTCTCGCTGGTTATCTCCTCAAAATTCTTGTGTTTCTTCCAATTTTGCTAGCTTCCTTTCCAATTTCCAACTCATTCATGCCCTATAAAGTCTGAAACACTTAACACACAGATCACGGCATCAAATGGAATAAAGGAGAATTAAAAATAAATATTTAAAGTCTCTAGGAAGCAGTTTTCAAACATGTAATAAATTCAGGAAGGAAATCTAAATGCATGCCAATTTAATGAATAAGTGGGTAAGGATCATGATAAAATCACACAATTAAACACAATATAAACCATAAAATAGTGGTTTATCAGTTTCCCTTGACTCTAAGTGACCCATTAGTGTTGACTAGGACTTAGGGATTGGAATCAATTATGCCCTTTTGACTTATCCTCGATGTAGGATTGACTAATCGGGATTAATTCACACATAATTACCATGTTTGTGGTCCACAACTAGGATAGGAATCCTTAATTACCCACTTCTTGCCAAGAGTCCTTTTTATCATTTAATTTCCATTTTCATTGCCTTTACTTGCTTTCCTTTTTATTTTATTGCAATTTACATTTCTTGCCTCTTACAATCAAAAACCAAAAAATTCCCATAGCCAATAATATGACATTTCATTGCAACTCCTAGGAAAGACGACCCGGAATTTAAAACTCCCGGTTATTTTTGTATTGATTGTGACATTTTTAGATTTACATTTGATTGATGGTCAATTGTCGGGTTAGGAATATACTTACAACGCCAATTCTATTTTAATGGAAAATTCCTAACCTATGAAATTTGGGCATCGTCAAGCTTCCTCTGAATCAGTGCACTGCACTCCTTGGTCAAGACCACAGTTTCATCTCCCTTCAAGGATTTCTTCTTAGAGAATAGTTTTTTCATGAAGGCCATATAGGGAGGCATCTTCTCCAACACTTCAGCAAAAGGAATATTGATGTGTAACTTTTTAAAGATTTCTAAGAACTGAGTGAACTGATCATCCTTGGTCTCCTCTTGATGCTTTTGAGGGTGTGGTACTTCAAGCTCCTGTGCTATCAATGGGGTGTGTAACAATGTGCTTCTAGCCTTGCCTTGAGCCTTTTCTTCCTTCAATTCCTTAGCAACATGTATCTCCTTAGGCTCGGCCTCCTTAGCAATAGTGAGGGCCTTACACTCTTCTCTTGGATTTACCTCTATTTTACTGGGAAGAGTGTTAGGAGGTCTCTCAGGTATCCTCTTACTCAACTGACCCACTTGTACTTCCAAGTTCCGGATTGAAGCTCTTGCCTCTTGCATAAAGCTATGAGTAGTCTTGGAAAGTTCAGCAACCAGTGTGGCTAAGTCAGGAGTGTCTTGGCTCTGAGAAGGGGCTTGTTGTTGCTGAGAGGGCGAGAATTTTCGGTTGTTAAACCTATTTTGATGAGAGCCACCCTGGTTATTGTTGAAATTTTGTTGGGGCTTCTGTGGCTACTCTTTCCATCCAAAATTAGGGTGATTCCTCCATCCCTGATTGAAAGTATTCGAATATGGATCATTGTTGGGATTTCTGGAGGAGTTGCCTATGTAATTAACTTTCTCATTGGTGGGTTGAGCATAGCCATAAGCACCCCCTTGGTTGTAGCTTCCATTCATATCATGGGATGCATCTTGGGTATCGATAGCTGAGACATGCATCCCACTCAAGTGCTGAAAGATCATACTAATTTGATGGGACGTGATCTTGTTCTAAGCTAGGATGGCTGACGTTGGGATTTTTACTAGTAAAGAATTTATAAAAATAGTCGCGTTGTAGATATAGTTTCTAAACCAACATAAATCCCTCCGTACAAACGTTTTGGTTGTCACAAGTAACAAACCTCTAAATAAATTGATAACCGAAGTATTCAAACCTCGGGTCGTCTTCTCAAGGAACTGCAGGGAAGTATGTTCTTATTATTGGTTATGGAGGTTGTAAATTGGGGTTTTGAGAATAAGGAGTGAATAGTTTAATTAGCAATTAAAGTAAATGAAGAACAAGTAATTTAAATGGCAAGTAAAATAAATAGATGACTGTAAATAAACTTTTGGCAAGGTATGAGAAATTAGAGGTCCTATCCTAGCTATCCTTATCAATGATGATGAAAATTGAATCTTAATTCCACTTTGTTAACCTTTACTAAGGCAAAGGAAGGTCAAGGGATTAATTGGTTTGATCTTCAAATCCTATTTATTTCCTAAGAAAAGATTGGAATTATTGAAGTTCAATTTAATTAACAAAGATAACAATTATCAATCATGTTTGAGTTTGATAACTCCTGAGTTACTGATTTCTTAACCAAGACCAAAAGGAGAAAAGTAAATCTACTGGAATAAAAAATGTCTTCATATGGAATAACAACAACATAAATAAAATAAAGCAAGATTAAACTGAAATATCTCAAATAACATTAATTCAAAAGAGTAATCTGTAACATGGAAGAATTCATAAATTAAATTGCAAAAGTAAATAAAAGGGAATATTGAACCTGATAAAGAGATAATACTGAAAGCGAATAAAATCCTAATTCTAAATCCTAATCCTAAAGAGAGGAGAGAGAGGAGAGAACCTCTCTCTAAACTAAATATAAATCATGAAAAACTAACTAAAGTGGAGACTCTCTGTGAATGGATGCATTCCCCCACTTCATAACCTCTGGTCTATGCCTTCTGGACTTGGATTTGGGCCAAAAAGGGCTTCAGAATTTGCTATGAGCATTTTCTACGATTCCTGGTGCGTAGCCTCTGTCACACGTCCGCGTGGGTCACGCGGTCACGTCATTCGGAGTTTTCCTTGTCATGCGGTCGCGTCAGTCATGCGACCGCGTCATATGTGTTTCGCTCGAGGCGCGTGATAAACCACTATTTTATGGTTTATCTTGTACTCAATTGAGTGGTTTTTATCTACTCTTTACCCACTTATTCATACTATTTGCATGGTTTTACATTTGCCTTGCTAACTATGTGCTTTGATTGAAAACATGCTTCTTTGATCTTATATTTGCTTATTATTAATCCTCTCTTATTACCATTAGATGCCTTGATATGTGTGTTAAGTGTTTTCAGATATTATAAGGCAGGAATGGCTTGGAGGATGGGAAGAAAGCATGCAAAAGTGGAAGGAATGCAAGAGGTTGGAGAAATTTGTAAGCTGTCCAGCCTGACCTCTCTGCACTCAAACGGTTATAACTTTAGCTACAGAGGTCCAAACGACGTGGTTCCAGTTGTGTTGGAAAGCTAATGTCCGGGACTTCGATTTGATATATAATAGGCCATGGTTGCTCTGACGCTAGGCAACGCGACCGCGTGCTCCATGCGGCCGCGTCGCAAGTGACGAAAATCAGCAAATCTGAATTTGCAACCAGCGAATTCTGGGCTGTTTCTGACCCAGTTTGCGGCCCAGAAAACACAGATTAGAAGCTATAAAGTGGGGGAATACATCCATTCAGGGAGAGGTTCTCATAATACACAATTTTAGGAGTAGATGTAGTTTTTAGAGAGAGAGAGATGTTCTCTCCTCTCTCTTAGGATTAGGATTTAGGATTTCTCTTAGTTTTAGGAGTAACTCTCGATCCAGGTTCAATATTCCTTTTTCTTCATATTTCTCTTTTACTTTCAGATACTCTAATGCTTTTATTTGTATTTGACTTATGTTGCCCAATTGGCTTATGAACTTTTACATGTTAGATTTTACTGCTTGGAATGTATTTTATCTGAGGTATTCCAGATATTTGTGATTTTAATTTAGCTTTCTACATTCTTGGCTCTGGTTAAGAAATTAATAACTCAGGAGTTATCCAACTCAACAGCATAAGTGTTAATTGTTATCTTGTCAATTGAATTGAACTTCAATAATCCCAATCTTTTCTTTGGAAATAAATAGGATTCGAAGATCAATTTAATTAGTCACTTGAAGATTCAATTTTTATTATCAATGATAAGGATAATTTGGTCTGGACCTCCAATTTCTAATACCTTGCCAAGAGTTTATTTTTATTATTATTATTTTATTTCCTCTGCCATTTACTATTGTTGCTTCTTATCTTATACATTAATAGAACTTGTCATATAACATATTCCCACCTTACTTGCTAATAAACCCCAATTTACAAACTCATAACCAATAATAAGAACATACTTCCCTGCAATTCCTTGAGAAGACGACCCGAGGTTTGAATACTCGGTTATCAATTTCAAAGGGGTTTGTTACTTGTGACAACCAAAACGTTTGTACGAAGGGATTTTTGTCGGTTTAAAGACTATATCTACAACGCGACTATTTTTATGACATTCTTTACTGGCAAAAATCCTAACGTCAAAATGGCGCCGTTGCCGGGGAATTGCAAACGTGTGCCTTATTATTGGTTATTGTAAATATTTGCTTTTTGCTTGTTTATTTGTTTTTATTTTTATTTTTATTTTTGCTTTTCCATAAATTAAGAGGTTATTTGTTTTTATTTAGTTATTAAAAAAAAATTTTTTCAAAAATTTGTTCTTAGTGTTCATCTTGACTTTCAAGTTGTTCTTAGTTGTTTTCTTCGTTTTGATCTAAAAATTTGAAATTTGGTGTCATTTTATTATTTTAAAATATTTTTAATTAATTTTTTCGAAAAATAAATTTCAGATTTTTATTTTTAAAATTTTTATCTTATCTTATCTTATTTCAAAAAAATCAAATTTCAAAATTCAAATTTCAAAATTTTTTTTTCAATTTTCAAATTTCAAAAATTCAAATTTCAAAAATTTAAAATTCAAATTCAAAATTTAATTTTCAAATTCAAATTTTAAATAACCTTTTAATTTCAATTTATTTTTATTTTTGTTTTTAAATTTTTATTAGTTACTATGAATTCTTACCCCTCTCGCTTCAAGTTTGATTCCAATGTTGTTGTTAGGAATGGAAACTATAATGAAAATATGCATCAAAGTTGGAAGAATCAAAGATGGGAGGAGCCACAAGGATTTAATCAACCCTCATGGCAACAACCACCTCCAATGGACCATCAACAACCATTTTGTGATGCATATCAAGGCAATGGCTCTGGTGAGCACTCTTTTAATTATCAACAACCACCACCATATGCCTATGAACCCTTTCCTCAACATAACTTTGGACCACCAAACTCACAAGCCCCTTTCCGCCATTCACCTCCATATGACCCTAACCCTCAACCACCATACAAACCACCTTATGAGCCATATGAACCATATATAGAACCACCCCAATTCCAATCCAGTCACTCCCAACCACCACCACTTTCTTTTGTAGCATGTCCAAGTCTGCCAGTTTCTTCAAAAACTCTGTTTTGTGCTTTCCTTCCATTTTTGTATGTTTCCTTTCCATCCTTTAAGTCATTCCTGCCTTAGAAGATCTGAAACTACTCAACACACGAATCACGGCATCGAATGGAAATAAAGGGTAATCAAAATAATTATTTTTAAGCATAGGAAACATGTTTTTCACATACATCACATAATAAGGAAGGGAAAGTAAAACCATGCAATTAATATGAATAAGTGGGTGAAGGATTGAATAAATCACTCAGATTAAGCACAAAATATATCATAAAATATGGGTTTATCAACCTCCCCACACTTAAACAATAGCATGTCCTCATGCTAAGTCCAAAAGTAATGTTATGTTAAAGTGGTGGAATGCCATGCAATGCAATCTAATCTAAATGCAACTACCTAGATGCATCATGCAATTCTAATTTTTATTCACTTGTATATAAAGCTTGCATGTAGTTGAATTAATTCACATTCTCAAGGAGTCATATATATATATATATATATATATATATATATATATATATATATATATATATATATATATATATATATATATATATAGCCAAACCTTAGATATTTGATAAAGTGCCTTTACAATTGAAATGGGAGGGAAAAACATTTTATAAACTTGCAAGACAATTAATAATTTCAGCAGATATATATGTTAATGAGCTATTGAACCCTCACTGGATTTTGTGTTTACTCTCTAGTCACTCAGTGTTTATTGGGTTAATCACTCTATTCTTCTTTTTATCCTTCCTTTCTATAACTTTGTTCTTCATCTAACCAATCAACAATTATAGAATATAGACATACCAAAAATCATGAGGTCTTTAGTTAAGATTGTAATGGGGCCAAGGTAAATGTAAGGGTATATGTATAAGGCTAAGTGAGCTAATAAGTGAATCCTTAATTAGTCTAAGATCTCACCTAACATACATGTTTTGTAAAGCAAAGCTTCTTTACCTACTTTCCCATATTTTTCCACTTTCGATGTTACATGCTCATGTTTCAATGTTTATTATTTTTATCCCATGTGCATTGCTTTATTTAAAACTTAGGGGATTCTTTTGTGTCCCTTTAATTCAACTACTAAAAAATAACACTTTTTTTTAATGCACATGGTAATTCAATTATTTTGATTTCACATGAGCATGCTTCCCAAAACTTTTATTTTGAATTATTTTATTCTTTTCAACTTTTCTACCTTTTGTTTTTATCATCCATGTTCCCAATAGGTTTCCCGCACTTAAACAATTAAACAATTTCTATCTTAAGCTAACCAAGGATTCAACTTGGGATTTTTAATTTGTTTTTCTGCTTAAGGCTAGTAATGTGGCTGATAGAATAAGAGGGGATTTAAAGGCTCAAGGGGGCTAACAAGGGTGATGTAAAAGGTAGGCTATTTTGGGATAAGTGAGCTAAAATCAAATAATGGCCTCAATCACTCTCTTGGTATGTATTTCTATTCTATAATCGGACATATAGATTAAAACAAAGTAAAGAACATTAGAATAAATAAGAAGGATGGAACACACAGGAATAAAAATTATGGTTTGAATGTAACCATACAATTAAGCTCAAAACTCACAGGCTGTGTGTTCTCTAGCTCAAAAATCATTTATCAATTATGTATTTCATGCAAGTAAAATTAAAAGTTCCCATTATTCTCAATGTAAAACTTAAGGTGGCTTTAAAGTTCTAGTGTTTCTCCTTGATGAAATGTTGTTAACTAACTAACATGTAATGCTATATATACAAGTCGTGTGGAATGTTTCTTATTATGTTCAAGTTCCTAGTTTACTCCCTTTTTATATTTTTCAATTTGAACTGAGCTATCTTATGCTAAAAAGGGGTAAGCTATACTAATTAATCCACAATTTCTATAACTAATAAGTTAGAATTGCAACTAAACTAAATGGCTAAAATATGAACTAAGGTACAAAATGCAGAAATAGAGTAAAAATACATAAAAATAGCAATATATAAGCATTGAGAAAAGAAAAATAAAAATAAAAATAAAAATACAGAAAAGTAGCAAAATAAAATAAAAAGAGTCTGTAGTGGTTCACAGAAAAAAATGTACGCCAGAGATGGCGACCTCCCCACACTTAAAATGAAGCATCGTCCCTGATGCTCACTCAAGCAGGGTGTGAAGAGGTGTCATCACTGGAAGGACGGGTAGCTGGAGTCTCTGTGGTGGTGGTCTGAGGATCTGCCTGCTGCAGAGGAGGTGCTGACTGGATAGGGATCTCGGGGTCTACAGCCTGAATCTGAGGTGGAGCCTCCTGATGTGATGTGGCCTGCTCTGTGTTTGCCTGCGTAGCCTCGCTCTGTGGATGGGTCTCTGCCTCGTGATCATCTGCTTCCTCCTCAGATGCCTCGGATGGTGTGTCAGGCTCGGAGGGGATGTCGCCAGATCGTATCATCAGCTTCAGGTGCTCATAGCGTCGCTTGTTGCGACGCTCCATCTGGTCAAGCCATCGAAACAGGTGGTGCACTAGATGATAGACGGGCTCTGGGGCAGGTGGAGGTGCAGTGGTGGTGGCAGGGGTAGCTATAGAGGAAGAGGGGCCGGCAGATGGTGTGGCTGTCTCAGCAGTAGCAGTGAGGAAAGGAGGTCTGTAGCCCAAAGCCAGAAAGTTCCTGCTGTGAGGGATAATCTTCTTGCATTCTACTGCAGGTGGCTTCTCATCAGCATCCTCCCAAGGCATGTCAGCTCGACGGCCTAGCTGTGTAATCAGATAAGGAAAGGGAAGAGTGCCTCGGACGTGGACCCTGGCCATATAGTATCGGATAAAGCGTGGCAGGTACAGGTCCTTACCCTCCATCACACACCATAGGAGGGTGATCATAGCGGCAGGTATCTCAGTCTCGTGAGTGCTCGGCATGATGAAGTTGCTAAGTATCTGATGCCATAGCCGAGCCTCATCATTCAAGTAAATCTGCTTGATTCCCTTTGGCATGGTAGTGTTCTGACCCATAATCCAAGGAACGGTCGGGTCAAGGGCTATCCTGGCCTTGACTGCATCCCAATCCAACTTCATAAAGTGCATATCCTCCTCAGCTCTTTGATAACCATCCAACTGATCAGATTTAGGCAGAAGTTTCAGAACATCTTCTATGGCTTCTTGAGTGACCAGAATCTGCTTCCCTCTAAGGTTCACTGCATCTAGGGAAGTTTTGAAGTAATTGTAGTAGAATTCCAGGATCCAAGATGCATTGACCTCAGTCAGGTTTCTCTCCAGGAAGAACCAGCCTCTTTGTTTGATCTGATCAGAGGTGTGTTGCTGGAGTTCTTCTGGGATCTTCAAAGTCCTCTCCAGGTATAGGTTCCTAGAAGTTGCAAACACCGGATACTTCAGCTCACAGTATCGGTTTGCAAACTTTACTGGATCAGTAGCAGGGAGTAGCTGGTCGGCCTTCTCCTGCGGGGTAAAGTTTTTCTCCCGCCAGGAGTCATCGTGCATGATATCCATGATGGACATATCGGATTCTCCTCTTTTACGTTTGCCAGTAGTTGTCTTTGCTTTTCCCTTTCTCTGGGTGGCAGACATCCTGAAAAACAGAAAACCAGGATATAATAAAAACAGGAAAACAAATAGGCAAATAGTCAAAAGAAACACAAAGTGGCAGAGGAGCAATAGGATAAGGAAAATAAGTTAAGTAAATGTGCATTAAGGATTGTATAGGAGTTAAAAGTGTAAAAAGAAGAATTCACAATCCAAAATGTAATAGAAGGCATGTTAATTAGGAAAAATTATCAGTATGCCATGGTTAGAAGGTTAAAGAGAAAGTGAAAAACCAAGAAGAGAGAGTATGAAAGGTTAGGTTGGTTAGAATTGAAAAAGAGTGTAAGAAGTTAAAATTAGTGAGTTAGTAAAAAGTGGGTTAATGTAAGTGGCATAATGATAAGTTTCTAAGTAACAAGCATTCACAATTAAAGGCTACAGGTAACTCATAACCAAATAAGGAAATTAGGTTGATGATGTTTCAGATATATATAGAAATAGCAAAATAAATTGGAATCTAAGCATCAAAAATGCAATTTATGAACCAGGAAATCAAAGAGAATAGGAAAGCTTGCCCTGTCATTCATGAATTGGTTTGGTTAAATCTAAGGAAAGCACAGTTGAAAATGCCAAAACCAAGACATGAATGGGAACATTTTACAGAAATTTGGGCAGCATTCCGGCTAAAATTGGATTGTCCCGGAAAATAAACAGCAACAGAATAGTTCATATGAATTAAAATTAAAGCTGCAATTAAATAGTATGAATAAGAAAGAGCATAGCAGCATGAACTTGAAGAGCAGCATATGAAAATTACTAACTTCACAGCAACAGCAGAATTGCAAATTGATAAAACAAGAAACACGAACAGTGCAAATAAACAGACCTAAATCCACTAACCACATCCTAGGCTACCTAACAACCTAGAATCCATTACAACATGCATAACTAACTAGCCTAAATATGAACATAAACAGAAAAATATGAATTAACTAAGAATGGATAGAAGGGTGGCATTCGTCGGAACCTGGTAGGCGAATTAAGGAGAGTGGGGCAGAGAGGTGGCTGGAGATGGTGGCGGTGGTGTCTGGTGTGGCGGAAGAGGGTGGCGCGGCGGCGGTGGCTGCTGTTCGGAGGCAGGGAGGGAAAGGTAGGGGTAATGGGGGTAGGGGGAAATAGGGGAAGGAAGGGGGCGTGGGTGGCACTGGGCGGTGACGGCGGCGCGGTGGTGGTGATCGCGGAGGAGGGCAGGGGCGGTGGCGGAAGGAAGAAGAAGGAAGAAGAAGAAAGAGGAGGGGAAGGAAGGGGTGGGTGGCAGCGGTGTCTGGGTAGTCGGCGGGGTGGCGGTCGTTCGGTGATGGTGGCTGGGTGGTGGTGGTGTGATCGGAGAAGAAGAGAGGAATGAGAAGGGTTTGGGGGGAGGGGGCGCGAATGGTAGGGTTCGCGTGACTGGGGGGTTATAAATTTGAATCCACGCGATCGCATGGGGAACGCGGTCGCGTGGCTGGAGTGAAATGGGGGTCGACGCGATTGGGTGAGTGGCGCGATCGCATGGGATAGCTAAAAGAGTGAATGACGCGATCGCCTGGGGCATGCGATCGGGTCGTTGGAAATTGTGCTAAATGCACGAATCCAGCGTCGTTTCAGCGTAACTCTCTGTCTCTTCTAGGGGTGTTGTGTAATCCATACGACGCGATCGCGTCGCTCACGCGATCGCGTGGGATTGATGTTGTGCAAGTGACGCGATCGCGTGGGCATTTTGTGCAAAACGCACAATGGCCGCACGATTCCAGCCTAACTTTCTGGACGTTGGATCTTTATGCCGATCTCCAGATCACGCGGCCGCGTGAATGACGCGGTCGCGTGGGAAGTGTTTTTCGTAACTTGACGCGATCGCATGAATGATGCGGTTGCGTCGCACACCCTTTTTTTGTGCAAAATGCAGAATGCAATGCTAGTATGAATGTTATGCATGATTCCAGGTTCAATGAAGTAAAATAAAATAAAACTCAAAAATAAACAAAACGGAATAAAATTAAAATTGAAAAAAAGGAACAATCATACTATGGTGGGTTGTCTCCCACCTAGCACTTTTAGTTAAAGTCCTTAAGTTGGACATTGGATGAGCTTCCTATTATGGTGGCTTGTGCTTAAATTCATCCAGAAATCTCCACCAACGCTTGGAATGCTAATAGCCTCCGGAGTCCCAAACTAGGCATGTGAAGCTTCTGAGCAGCTTCAAACAGATTGTCAGGCTCCCGGGGTGATGATTGTCAGCATAGATTCCAAGATCCCAAATTTTGCTTTTAAATCCGCCTTCATCTTGATCTATACTTTTCCATCTGGGCGGTTTAGAAATTAGATTCTCACCAGGATAACCAAACGTTTTCCGAGATCCATCCGATTGATCATGATGCCAATCCGTGCACTTCGAGTTGAAGCGTGGAACCTTATTAAACCTTGTGCACCAGCTCTGAGTACGAGCCATTTCCCACTTACTCTTAAAGCCGCAGAGAGCTCTAAGCTGGCCATCTGTTTCAAGCAAACCATATTCAAGAGGAAAAATACAGTTAAAGGTTAAGGATTGTACCCACTTGAAACTTGTATTGGGTGGTAATGGCCTTGGGATAGGTGGTTCTCGTGGTTCTGTGAGTTCTATTCCCTTGTTCTCTTCTGTGAATTTCTCCACTTCTTTGCAAGATTCTTCAAATGTATCCATGTCCTATCAAAGCCATCTATGTCTTCCTCATCACTTAAGTCATAGACTGGAGGTTGAGAGAAATCTACCTCCGTATCATCTTCGTATTCACTTGGGGAAGATTCTTGGATCTCAGAGAATTCACTCGCGGATGCAAGTTCATTACATAGGGGTTGGGCACTATCCTCCTTAGCATCAATTGTAATGTCCTTGACAGAATTTTCCACAACTCTGGATTCCCATGGAAGTTCAGCGTCTCCTAAGTCTTCAACCAACTCTTCTTCTTTAATAATGACAGCTTCCTCTACTTGTTCCAGGATGAAGCCATGTTCTGTCTTGTCCACTGGAGTTTCTAGTATCTCCTTCATGCTACGCTCTTCGTTAGATTATCCACATGGGGCTGTGGGAGGTCCTTGAATTTTCGAACATCTAAAAGATAATAGACTTACTGCTTGCTCCAGTTGATGAAGGGTTATTTGAAGTTAATATACTGTTTCCTTGAGGCGAACCTCTGATTCTCGGGGTGATAGATTTGGATATGGTACATGGGGAAGTGGTGATGTTTGGGAGTAATTGGATTGAAATCGGGGTAGATGAGGATCATACGGTGGTGAATGGTGAAAAGGAGCTTGTGAGTGTGGTGGTTCGAAGTTATGTTGAGAAGATGGTCTATAAGCACATGGTGGGGCTTCTGGGTAATTACAAGGTTATCCACCATGTCTATTGGCTTGGTATGCATTGTAGAATGGTCTTTGTCCATGATATCTTGGAGGGTGTTGTTGCCTAAAGGGTTGATCAGATCCTCTTGGCTCCATCCATCTTTGATTGTTCTGACCTTGATGCATGTTCCTGTTATAACTTCCATTCCTTTCAATAACATTAGAACCAAACTCAAAGCGAAAGGGGTGAGAATTCATAGTAGCTAATAGAAATAAAAAGGGGAAAATAAAGACAAATAAACAAGTAAAAGAAAAATATTTACAATAACCAATAATAAGGCACACGATTGCAGTTCCCCGGCAACGGCGCCATTTTGACGTTGGAATTTTTGCTAGTAAAGAATTTATAAAAATAGTCGCGTTGTAGATATAGTTTCTAAACCAACAGAAATCCCTTCATACAAACGTTTTGGTTGTCACAAGTAACAAACCCCTAAATAAATTGATAACCGAAGTATTCAAACCTCGGGTCGTCTTCTCAAGGAACTGCAGGGAAGTATGTTCTTATTATTGGTTATGGAGGTTGTAAATTGGGGTTTTGAGAATGAGGAGCGAATGGTTTAATTAGCAATTAAAGTAAATGAAGAACAAGTAATTTAAATGGCAAGTAAAATAAATAGATGACTGTAAATAAACTTTTGGCAAGGTATGAGAAATTAGAGGTCCTATCCTAGCTATCCTTATCAATGATGATGAAAATTGAATCTTAATTCCACTTTGTTAACTTTACTAAGGCAAAGGAAGGTCAAGGGTTTAATTGGTTTGATCTTCGGATCCTATTTATTTCCTAAGAAAAGATTGGGATTATTGAAGTTCAATTTAATTAACAAAGATAACAATTATCAATCATGTTTGAGTTTGATAACTCCTGAGTTACTGATTTCTTAACCAAGACCAAAAGGAGAAAAGTAAATCTACTGGAATAAAAAATGTCTTCAGATGGGAATAACAGCAACATAAATAAAATAAAGCAAGATTAAACTGAAATACCTGATGCCAGGGCATTTTGGCCAGTTTTACTGACCTTTTCTTTATGGTTTTAGGGTAGTTTCATGCACTTTCTTAGGAAATAAGCAAGTTTTGGGTAGAATTTCACTTACATCTTGATTCAAGCAAACATTGTGATTTTTATATGAATATATGAGAATTATGCATAAATTGAATGACAAATTGGATGATGCATATCTCATAACTTGGACTAGAACTTTGATGCACTTTATTGCTTGATTTCAGGACAAAGGAAGCAAGGAAGAACCACGTTAGCAGCCACGTTAGTCTAACTAATGTGACCTCTAACATGGAAGGGGAGCTAGCTTGCAACGTTAATGAGAAAAGTAATTGCCAATAACGTCCTCAGAGCCATCATAGCCCACGTTAATTGCCACGTTAACTACATTAACGTAGTAGTTAACGTGGAAGAAGAAAATGAGGCCAACGTTAGTGACACTCACCTTTGTCACTAACATTGGACCAAGCTCATATTGGCCACGTTAAGAGCCACGTTAACTCAGTTAACGTGGACTCTGATGTAAGGAAACAAAAGAATGGCCAACGTTAGTGACACTCACCTTGTCACTAACGTTGAGCTAAGCCACTTTGAGCCACGTTAGTTGCCACGTTAACTCAGTTAACGTGGAATCTAACGTGGAGGAAGAAAAGAATTGCCAACGTTAGTGACACTCACCTTTGTCACTAACGTTGTGATGAGCCACTATGAGCCACGTTAACTCCCACGTTAACTACATTAACGTGGAAGCTAACGTGAGTAAAAGGGATAATGAGCCAACGTTAGTGACACTCACCTTTGTCACTAACGTTGGAAATGGCTAGCAATACCACGTTAGAAGCCACGTTAACCTAGTTAACGTGAACTCTAACGTGGGAAGTAGGGGTGTTTTGGAACGTTAGTGACAAAGGTAAGTGTCACTAACGTTCTCGAAGATGTGGCAAGCCTACGTTAAGGGTCACGTTAGCCACACTAACGTGAACTCTAACGTAGGGAGAAAGGAGGATTCTCAACGTTATTGGAAAAAGTAAGTCCCAATAACGTGTGCGAAGGACCAAGAGGCAACGTTACTGGTCACGTTGATGCCACTAACGTTGAAGTTAACGTGTATCATCCTTGGGATTGGAACGTTAGTAGAAAAGGTGATTGCCACTAACGTTCTCGAACCCACACTTTCACTTAACGTTAACGCCACTAACGTCCTAAGCTAGAATCCCTGCCCACTTCACACTTTCTCTCTGCAAGTAAAGCTGAGCCTACTGAAGAAGATAACTGCTTCAACTCAAGATCCAAAGGCCCATATCCAAGACTTGAAGAGCCAACTAGAAGATCAGAAGAATAGTATAAATAGGGAGAACTTTGAACTAGAGAGGAGCTTTTTGGGGCATTATTAGAATCACTCTCTGTATTTTACTTTCTCTGTAACTTTTAGTTTAACTTTCAGAATGTACTCTCCATCTATGCTTTTCATTCCCAGAGCTATGAACAACTAAACCCCTTTCATTGGGTTAGGGAGCTCTGTTGTAATTTGATGGATCAATATTAGTTTTCGTTATTCTTCTTCTCTCTTTTCTCTTGATTTTTACTAGAAAGCTTTCAATCTTCACCCAATTGGATAGTTGTCTTGGGAAAGAAGCTATTCATACTTGGATCTCTTCTGAACCTTGGAAGAGGAATGAAGAGATCATGCTAGAAATGCTTTCTCATGTTGGACCAAATTGGGGTTTGGATGGATATAGTGACATATAATCCTACCAACACTTTAATTTGGAAATACATGTGGTATAATCAGTGACCATACTTCATCTCTTCTCATGAGCAATTAGACCAAGGAATTGGCTATTGATCTGATTTGAGAGATTGAGTTACCAAGGAATTGGAATTCAATCACTTAAGATTGCCAAGGAGATCAATGAATGCATTGATTGAGGAAGAGATGAAAATGAACTTGATTCGGAGAATACAACATCTCCTAAGCCTAATGAACTCCCTATTTCTGATCTTTCCCATTCTATTTACTTTCTGCTATTTACCTTCATGCTAAACTCCCATTCCCCATTTAAGATTCTGCAATTTACTTTCTGTCATTTATTTTCTGCCATTTACTTTCCCGCCATTTAATTTCCTGCAATTCTCAACCCAAATTTCTGCATAGCTTAACTAGAACATTCCTCCAATTAAAGTTGCTTGACCAATCAATCCCTGTGAGATTCGACCTCACCCTATTGTGAGTTTTTACTTGACGACAGTTCGGTATACTTGCCGAAGGAAATTTGTTAAAGGACAAGTTTCCATGCATCAAGTTTATGGCGCCGTTGCTGGGGATTGATTTTGTATCAACAATGATTAAATTGGTGGATAACTAGATTGAGCATTTGTTTTTATTTTATTTGATTTAAGTTTATTTGAGTAATTTACTTTCTGTTCAGTTATTTTCTTCCCTTTTCCTTACCCATTTTCTTACTTGTTTACAATTCAGCCACTAACCCACTAACTGTTTGATATATTGCATCACTCACACTAACAACATTTCTGAAGAAGTTACTATCTGCATCTTTCTTTCTTGCGGTTGCCTTGTTGGTTGTATGACAGTTAGAAGAAGCGGGGCTTCAATTTCCTTTGATTCTGAACCTGAGAGGACTTTCCTTAGATTAAGGAGGGAAGCAAGAGGAAAGAGAGTAGTTGGTGCTGAGGATGAGGAGGAGTACTTTGAACCAGATATGGATGAGAATATGGAGAACCATCATGAAGAAGAGACTCACAACCATGGCCGAGAAGGTCTAGCACATTAGGCTGGGCAAGAGAGAAGGGTTCTGGGTTTGTACATCAATCCAAACCCAGGAAATTGTGGAAGTAGCATCCAAAGTCCAACCATACATGCCAACAACTTTGAACTAAAGCCACAGCTCATCACCCTTGTTCAGAACAATTGTTCATTCAGAGGGAGTGTCCAAGAAGACCCCAATCAACATCTAACCACCTTCCTGAGGATATGTGATACTGTGAAGTCTAATGGTGTTCATCCTGACACCTATAGACTACTTCTGTTCCCTTTCTCACTCAAGGACAAGGCATCTAAATGGCTAGAATCCTTTCCAAAGGAGAGTTTAGCAACCTGGGAAGATGTGGTGAACAAATTCTTGGCAAGATTCTATCCTCCTCAACGGATCAACAGGTTGAGAGCTGAGGTACAAACCTTCAGGCAGCAAGATGGTGAGACTCTATATGAAGCATGGGAGAGGTTTAAGGACCTGACAAGAAGGTGCCCACCAGATATGTTCAATGAATGGGTGCAGTTGCACATTTTCTATGAAGGTCTTTCTTATGAATCGAAGAAGGCAGTAGACCACTCATCTGGGGGATCTCTGAACAAGAAGAAGACCATTGAAGAAGCCATAGATGTCATTGAGACTATAGCCGAGAATGACTACTTCTATGCTTCTGAAAGAGGCAACACTAGAGGAGTGATGGAGCTAAACAATGTGGATGCACTACTAGCCCAAAACACGCTTATCACCAAGCAGCTGGCTGATCTTACCAAGAAGATGGAGAGGAACCAAGTAACAGCAATCACCACCTCATCAGCAACCCAAGAGGGAGTGAATACAGAGGCAGAGGATGAGCAAGAACAAGCCAACTACATTGGAAACTCACCTAGGAAAGCACATGATCCATACTCCAAGACCTACAATCCTGGTTGGAGGAACCACCCAAACTTTGGGTGGGGAAATCAACAAGACCAAGACCAAGATCAGAGAGGCCACAACGCCAACAACAATGCAGCCCACCAACATTCCACGCAAAGATCTATCAACACCCACCTAACAACACACCTCAACATCCATACCAAAGCCAAAATGGCCCTTCTCATCCCTCCAACCTCAACTCACCATTATCTGAAGATAGACTCTCAAGGATTGAGACTATACTTGAAGGCATATGCAAAGAGTTTCAAGATAACAAGGTGTTCAAAGAGGAGGTGCGAGCCAGTATGAAGAACCAGGGAGACACCATCAAGAGGCTGGAATTTCAAGTGGGATACTTATCTGAGAAGATTCCCAAACCTACTGATAGCTTCCCAAGTGACACAGAGAAAAATCCGAGAGGTGAAGCAAAGAAAGTCAGATGGGAAGATTGCAAGATGGTTACTATAAGTGATAAAGAGACTGAGGAAGAGCTGAACAACCCACTAGAACAACCTGAAGATACTTCAGCAGGAAAGCAGGGGGAGAATCATCAAGAAACCACAATTACACAGAAGGAGCTGACACAGAAGGAGCTGCTGAGACTCTATGCACCCTTTCCCCACTTACTAAATGGCTGTGTAGAGAAGAGAATATACTCAAGGTTTCTTGACATGTTTGCATCCCTCCATGTAAACATACCATTTATCAAGGCCCTTCAGCGAATGCCCTCATACATTAAGTATATGAAGGAGCTGCTGACCAGGAAAAGCTCACTCAAGAGAAGACAAACAATAGTGATGAATAAGGAGTGCAGTGCCCTCATTCAACCCGAGTTGCCTACAAAAAGGAAGGACCCAGGGAGTTTTCACATCCCCTGTGTCATAGGAGAAACCATGTTTGATAAAGGACTTTGCGATTTGGGAGCAAGCATCAACTTGATGCCTTTATCCCTTATGAAGAGGTTGCAAATCAATGAGATAATACCCACAGATGTAGTCATCAGGCTGGCTGACAAGACTCAAAAACAAGTAGTAGGAGTGGTTGAAAATGTGCTGGTGAAGGTTGGAAACTACTTCCTTCCCAAAGATTTTGTCATATTGGAAATGGAGGAAAGTCATCTCCATCCAATCATATTGGGGAGACCATTCCTAGCCACAGCCAGAGCACTTATAGATGTGGAGCGAGGAGAGCTAATTTTGAGGATCCATGATGAACAACTCACATTCAATATTTTCAAACCCTCACACGAAATAGATCAAGAGAACCAAGAACCAAGAAAAGATCACAGTGAGATACTGATAGAAGAAACAAGCACTGAAGCACAACCAGCACATCTGGGAGTCCCCTTGGTTGAAAAACAAGATAATCAACAGCTGTCACAGCTAGAGAAAACTCAAGTGGAGCCAAAACCACCAGAATCACATGAGACCGGCAACAAAATCTCCACAGGAAAAGAGACCACAAAGAGCAGGATAACAGCAAAGAAGAAGGTACCAAGGAGATGGAGGAACAAGAAGATCCCTACAGAAGATTTCTCTCCAGGAGATAAAGTGATCTCAGCTTACTTTCCAGCTATTCCCTCTAATCTCCCCACCATCCCATCTCAGCTACCTAAAGTCTTTACCATCAACAGAGTTCTCTCCCTAGAACATGTGGAGATCCTTGATGAAGCCAATGGAGATAGATTTACTGTAAGGGGGGATGACTTGAAGCACTACCAACCACCCTGATAAAGGCAGAACATCAAGCTAGTGACGCTAAAGAAGCGCTTCATGGGAGGCAACCCATGTTTTACATGCTTTTAAAAATAGTTAATAATGCAAGGTTCATGAATTTCAAATCAACTTGATATTCACTTGAATGAATCCTTGTGTGCAACATATAGTGAGGAACAAGTTTGGTGTTCAAGGCACACTAAGAGAACATAAATGTAACCCACATCATGTCACTCTTAGGGGCTTTGAACAAATCTTTTACACCACATGGAACCAAACTAAGTTTGGTGTTGCCAATGTTGCATACATGGATGTTGAGTTAGTCAGTTGGTCTGCACTCATGAATAGCACTTAGTTAGTTAAAACAAAAACTTTAAAAATTAGTTAGCCTTTTAATTTTGCCGCCACTTTCTACAAGTGTGTTTTTAATCACATTTCTTTTATTTTGTAGGAGCATTGATGGGGCAATTGAAGGGTTCAGATAACACAAAAGGAAGATACTATACACGTGTCTTCAAGGGGATTGCATTGGGAATGGTTGCCATGCAACATTGGAAGAAGAACAAGCTTGGAAACTGAACCAACCCCATCATAAAGTTGGTGATCCTTGTGCTCACCCATGCTAAACCCCATCCGTCCATCACACAACCGCCCCATCAATCCACACCTTTCATTCACTCATCACTTTCCTATATAAGTGAGTCCTAGTCCGTACTTCCCTTCACATTCCAATTCCCATTCCTTACACTACACACCTTCGGCATCTAAATCCCTTCATCACACCTTGTCCTAACCAACCGAATTCCTCATCTATCCGTACCTTCCACCCTCTTCACACATCAACTCAGACTCATGGCATCATCAAGCTCCAAAAGGCAAAAGAGGAAGGAACCGGTGGAGAGCACCCCTTTCGATGAGAGGAGATTCAAAACTGTATTCCATGAACTCGAATTTGAACGGATAAAGCTCAAGAAGATACTGCCTGAGTTAATATTCCAAATTGACGAGGATGAGTGCCCACAAATTCGAGAGAAGATTGAACAAAGGGGTTGGCAAAGGCTTACGAACCCGGAGGGGAAGATAAATGCAAACCTCATCAAAGAGTTCTATGCAAATGTGGTTAGAGAAGACAAAACTAAGGGCCCCACCTTCAAAAGTTACGTAAGAGGGAGAGAGGTGGACTTCAGCCCCAATGCTATAACAAGGACTCTTCAGTTGAAATCACCACATTTTGATGAGCTTGGTTATCAAGCAAGAGTAAGTAAGAGCCCTGACAATGATGAACTTGAACAAATTGTGAATGACATATGTGTTATAGGAGCTAACTGGGAAAGGTATGCGGATAAGAGACCCAGGTTCATCAAGAGAGGAGACCTCAGCCCTGAAGCCAAGGGATGGTTTGAACTCGTGAAGAGATATATCCTCCCAGCAGTGAACAATTTTGAGGTCAACGTCACTCGAGCTACTATGGTACATTACTTAGTACAAGGTGGAGATATCAATGTGCACGAACTTATAGCTGAGGGGATTCAAGAGTCAGTTGAGAAGATTGATTCGGGTGCCAGGCTTTGGTACCCAAGTACCATCCTCAGACTGTGCACGAAGGCCAAGGTTGTCTTCGAGGATAGCAACCCAGATTGGTTAAATCCTGGGAGGCTAATTACATTTCAGCGTCTAACTCATGTGACACCAGCCCAACAACAAAGAAGACCTCACATAGGAAAGCCAAAACCAAAAGGAGGATCTCACCAAGAAGAGTCTCATCAGGAAGAACACCAACAAGAAGAATATTATGACCCAACCAATTTAAATCTGAATCACATTCAAGGAGCCATTGAAGACTAGGCAAGGAGATATATGGAAGGGAAAGAGCAACAACTACACATTCAAGCCCAAAGGATGGATCGTCAAGAAGAACTCCTCTCCAATTGGATGAATCAACAAGGGGAGTGGCAGAAATAGCAAATGGAACACTACTCCCAGCTCACTCAAGCCATCAATCAGGTGACTGAAAGGCAAGAGCATCAAGACAAACGCCTTCAAGAACTCAACCAACGTCAGCTAGCTCAGACGAAGGCATTCAATGAGTTCAGTGTACTTAATGAAGGACGACAACTACATAGGGAGGAGTTCAACATAAACACTCAAGCCAAGTTGAACTACATGTCTAGTCATATGTATAATCTACACTCTGCAATCCCAAGTATGATGAGGTCCAAAAAGATTTTACAGAACAAGAGGAAAGGAAGGTGAAACAACAGAAGGAAACATTGAAGAAGAAGATGGAAGATGCTGGCTTCTGGAAGAAGTTGATTGGAAAAAGCAAGGGAAGTGGGAGTGCAAGCACTCAAGAAAAATACAAAGAGGACAAACAGGAAGGAGAGCATGAGCACCCCCAAGAGTAAAAGGTGGTGGAGTTCCCTCATTGTCCCATCTTTTTCAAGTTTTAAATAAGGAAAATCATGTATGAAATAGAACATGCTTTCATGGTAGTTTAGGATTTTCAATTCTGTTTTTAGTATTCTCCTTGCTTAGGTCTATGATTACTAGTCAAATTGCCTGTTTTCAATTCCATCTTGCTTATTGTGTTGCTTGTCTCCTTTTGAATCAAATAAAAAGAGATGTTATGAAAGACCAGAGTGGAGTTCAAGTTGTGGAGTAAGTTCTTAGATTGTGGTGTAGTAATCACTTAGCTAAGTTGGTTCACCAACAAGGTGGGAAGGCAACTATCTGTCTTGAATCATATGCTTGAAACACACCCCATGAGGCTAGCTAAATAATAAGATCCTAATAAGAAAAAGGGAAAAGAACAATAAGAGTTGAAAAAGAAAGAAAAGTTAATAAAGGATAAGGCTAGGCACCAAGGGTTTGAACCTTGAGGGATGTGTCTGTGGTGCTCTTATACCAAGGATCTGCTTGGATGAATAAGTTCTTAGGAGTGCTTCATCACTTGGTAACTTGGGTTAACTAACCCAGGATTATCAACTGAAAATCCATTATCAAGAGTAACCTGGCTACAGAACATTTAGTAACCCAAAGAGGTGCTGGACACTGATGAGCGGATATTTTATACGCTTTTTGGGGTTAATTTCATATAGTTTTATATTCTAGTTAGTTTTTAGTTTATTTCCATTAGTTTTTAGGAAAAATTCATATTTCTGGACTTTACTATGAGTTGTGTGTTTTTCTGTAATTTCAGGTATTTTTTTGGCTGAAATTGAGGGAGCTGAGCAAAAATCTGATTCAGGCTGAAAAAGGACTGCTGATGCTGTTGGATTCTGACCTCCCTGCACTCAAAGTGGATTTTCTGGAGCTACAGAACTCGAAATGGCGCGCTTCCAATTGCTCTCGAAAGTAGACATCCAGGGCTTTCCAGCAATATATAATAGTCAATACTTTGCTCATAGATAGATGACATAAACTGGCGTTCAACGCCAGTTCTCTGCCCAATTCTGGCATCCAGCGCCAAAAAAGGATTAAAAGTTGGAGTTCAACGCCAGAAATGGATCCAAACCTGGCGTTGAAGGCCCAAAACAGCCTTATACACGTAAATTGTTTAAGTCTCAGCCCCAGCACACACCAGGTGGGCCCCAGAAGTGGATCTCTGTACCATCTGTCATAGTCTACTCACTTTTTGTAAACCTAGGCTACTAGTTTAGTATTTAAACAACTTTTAGAAACTTATTTTAGATCTCATGACATTTTTAGATCTGAACTTTGTACTCTTTGATGGCATGAGTCTCTAAACTCCATTGTTGGGGGTGAGGAGCTCTGCTGTGTCTCGATGAATTAATGCAAGTATTTCTGTTTTCTATTCAAACATGCGTGTTCCTATCTAAGATATCCATTCGCGCCTAACTATGGAGAAGGTGATGATCAGTGACACTCATCACCTTCCTCAATCCATGAACGTGTGTCTGACAATCACCTCCATTCTACATCAGATTGAATGAATATCTCTTAGATTCCTTAATGAGAATCTCCGTGGTATAAGCTAGATTGATGGCGGCATTCATGAGAATCCGGAAAGTCTAAACCTTGTCTATCGTATTCCGAGTAGGATTCTGGGATTGGATGACTGTGACGCACTTCAAACTCGCGAGTGCTGGGCGTAGTGACATACGCAAAAGGATAGTAAATCCTATTCCGGTAAGACTGAGAACCTGCAGATGATTAGCCGTGCGGTAACAGCGCACTTGGACCCTTTTCACTGGAAGGATGGATGGTAGCCATTGACAATAGTGATCCACCAACACACAGCTTGCCATAGAAGGACGTGCGTGCGTGAATCAGAGGACAAAGGAAAGCAGAGATTCAGAAGACAAAGCATCTCCAAAACTCCAACATATTCTCCATTACTACACAACAAGTAACCTTTAACCCATGCTCTCTTGTTTATTCGCAATTCAACTGATAAATATAATTGACTTCCTGACTAAGAATTGCAAGATAACCATAGATTGCTTCAAACCAACAATCTCCGTGGGATTCGACCCTTACTCACGTAAGGTATTACTTGGAGGACCCAGTGCACTTGCTGGTTAGTGGTACGAGTTGTGAAAAGTGTGATTCACAATTCGTGCACCAAGTTTTTGGCGCCGTTGCCGGGGATTGTTCGTGTTTGGACAACTGACGGTTTATTTTGTTGCTTAGATTAGGAAAAATTTCTCTTTTTTGGTTTAGAGTCTCTTATTATTGTCGTGTTAAAATTTTAGAATTCTTATTTTCTTTTTAAAATATTTTTCAAAAATAATTTTTCTATTAAATCCTGTGCCAAACTTTAAGTTTGGTGTTTTCTTGTTGATTTTTTGGTGTTTTTCGAAAATTTTAGTTTGGTTTTCTAAAATTTTAAGTTTGGTGTTCTTCATTCATGTTCTTGTGTTCTTGTGAGTCTTCAAAGTGTTCTTGAGTCTTCCTTGTATCTTGATCTTAAAATTTTTAAGTTTGGTGTTCCTTGGAGTTTTCCCCCCAAAAGATTTTCGAAAATAAGGAGCATTAGATCTAAAAATTTTAAATCTTATGCTATCTTATTTTTTTTCTCTCTCCTCTTAAAATTTAAAAATATCTTTTCTCTCTATTTTAAAGCATCTTTTTTGAAAATCAATTTTTAAAATTCAGATTTTTTTCAAAACTTCCTAACCACTTTCTCTCTCCTCAATTTTTCGAAAATCTTCACCCATTTTTATTTATCTTTATCTTATTTTTGAAATAAATAAATAAATAAATAAATAAAAATATTTTCTCTATTTTACATCATCTCCCTTTC
Source organism: Arachis hypogaea (assembly GCF_003086295.3). Classification (NCBI taxonomy): domain Eukaryota; kingdom Viridiplantae; phylum Streptophyta; class Magnoliopsida; order Fabales; family Fabaceae; genus Arachis; species Arachis hypogaea. The sequence goes on from NC_092050.1 coordinate 105,074,239, forward strand.
TCCATCATGGACCTAAGCGGAAATGAACAGTCCAGGAGGACTCTGGGGTCATATTCTAACCCCTCTACTGCTTCATATGGGAGTAGCATCTGCATACCCTCCATTGGAGTCAGTAGCTTTGAGTTGAATCCTCAGCTCATTATCATGGTGCAGCAAAGTTGCCAGTATTCCGGTCTTCCACAGGAAGAACCTACAGAGTTTCTGGCACAGTTTCTACAGATTGCTGACACAGTACATGATAAAGAAATAGATCAGGATGTCTACAGGCTATTACTGTTTCCATTTGCTGTAAAAGATCAAGCTAAGAGGTGGTTGAATAACCAACCTAAGGCCAGCATAAGGACATGGAAACAGTTGACAGAAAAATTCCTGAATCAATTCTTTCCCCCAAAACGGATGACACAGCTAAGGCTAGACATCCAAGGCTTTAAACAAGGAGATAGTGAATCTCTTTATGATGCCTGGGAGAGATACAGAGAGATGCTACGAAAATGCCCTTCTGAAATGTTTTCAGAGTGGGTTCAGTTAGACATCTTCTATTATGGGCTTGCTGAAGGAGCTCAGATGTCTCTAGATTACTCAGCTGGTGGATCTATCCATATGAGAAAGACAATTGAAGAGGCTCAAGAGCTCATTGATACAGTTGCTAGGAATCAGCATCTGTACCTGAGCAGTGACCCTTCCATGAAAGAAGAGGTTAAAACAGCAACTGCTGAACTCAGTCCTGTAAAACAAGCTGCTGAATTCAATCAGCAATTGGACTTTCTAACAAAGCAGTTAGCCAAATTCAAAGATAGACTACAAGAGACAAGGATGGCTAATATACATATGGAAGAAGAGTTTAAGCAAACAAAGCAGCAGCTGTCAAGGCAAATAACAGAAAAATGCCAAGCAGTTCAATTAAGAAGTGGGAAAATATTAAATACCCCACCTCAAGGCAGTAAAAAGCTAAGAAATGAGCAAACCATCCAAAATTCACCTGAGGACAGTAAGAGCCCAGGGAAAAGTAATTCTGGAACTAAAACGCCAGAAAATTGGTGGAAGGCTGGCGCTGAACGCCCAGACCATGCTCAGGACTGGCGTTCAATGCCAGAAACAAGGCAGGACTGGTATTCAACACCAGAAATAGGCAAGGATCTGGCGTTGAACGCCCAAAATGGGCAAGATCTGGCGCTGAATGCCCAAAATGGGCACATTTCGGGCATTCAGACGCCAGGAACAGACAAGGAGTTGGCATCTAACGTCACTCCAGTTTCTAACTCTGGCACTCAATTGCCAGTGAGGGATCAGACACACACAAATGCTGATAGCAACCCCTCTAAAAAGGCTTCTTCAACCACTGTAGGCAATAAACCTATAGCAACTAAGGTTGAAGAATATAAATCCAAGATACCTTATCCTCAAAAACTCCGGAAAGAGGAGCAGGATAAGCAATTTGCTCGCTTTGCAGATTATCTCAGGACTCTTGAAATAAAGATTCCATTTGCAGAAGCACTTGAGCAAATACCTTCTTATGCCAAGTTCATGAAAGAGATCTTGAGTCATAAAAAGGATTGGAGAGAAACAGAAAGGGTTCTCCTCACTGAAGAATGCAGTGCAGTCATTCTGAAGAGCTTCCCTGAAAAGCTTAAAGACCCTGGGAGTTTTCTGATACCATGCATATTAGAAGGTCAATGCACCAAGACAGCTTTATGCGATCTTGGGGCAAGCATCAACCTAATACATGCATCCACTATCAGAAAGCTTTGACTTAACTGAAGAAGTTAAACCAACCCGGATATGTCTCCAACTTGCTGATGGCTCCACTAAATACCCATCAGGCGTGATTGAAGACATGATTGTCAAAGTTGGGCCATTCGCCTTTCCCACTGACTTTGTTGTGCTGGAAATGGAGGAGCACAAGAGTGCTACTCTCATTCTAGGAAGACCCTTCCTAGCAACTGGACGATCCCTCATTGACGTCCAACAGGGGGAAATAACCCTGAGAGTCAATGATGATAAGTTTAAGTTGAACGCTGTCAAAGCCATGCAGCATCCTGACACATCAAAAGACTGCATGAAAGTTGATCTTATTGACTCTTTGGTAGAAGAGATCAACATGGCTGAGAGTCTCGAATCGGAGTTGGAAAACATCTTTAAAGATGTTCAGCCTGATTTAAAGGATTCAGAGGACATGAAAGAGCCTCTAAAATTTCTTCTGGAAGAAGAAAAACCTCCTAAACCCGAGCTCAAGCCATTACCACCATCCTTGAAATATGCATTTCTGGGAGAAGGTGACACTTTTCCAGTGATCATAAGCTCTGCCTTAAATTCACAGGAAGAGGAAGCACTTATTCAAGTGCTAAGGACACACAAGACAGCCCTTGGGTGGTCCATAGGTGACCTTAAGGGCATAAGCCTAGCTAGATGCATGCACAAAATCTTATTGGAGGATAATGCTAAACCAGTGGTTCAACCACAGAGACGGCTAAATTCAGCCATGAAGGAAGTGGTGCAGAAAGAGGTCACCAAATTACTAGAGGCTGGGATTATTTATCCTATTTCTGATAGCCCCTGGGTGAACCCTGTCCAAGTCGTCCCAAAAAAGGGAGGCATGACAGTGATTCATAATGAAAAAAATGAACTGGTTCCTACAAGAACAGTTACAGGGTGGCGCATGTGTATTGACTACAGAAGGCTCAATACAGCCACCAGAAAGGATCATTTTCCTTTACCATTCATAGACCAGATGCTAGAAAGACTAGCAGGTCATGATTATTACTGCTTTTTGGACGGCTACTCAGGCTATAACCAGATTGCAGTAGATCCTCAGGATCAAGAGAAAACAACATTCACATGTCCATCTGGAGTGTTTGCTTATAGAAGGATGCCATTTGGGCTGTGTAATGCGCCTGCAACCTTCCAGAGATGCATGCTCTCGATTTTCTCTGATATGGTGGAAAATTTTCTGGAAGTCTTCATGGATGACTTCTCAGTATATGGAGTTTCATTCAGCTCCTGTCTTGATCACCTGAAACTTGTTCTGAAAAGATGCCAAGAGACTAACCTAGTTTTAAACTGGGAAAAATGTCACTTCATGGTGACTGAAGGGATTGTTCTTGGACATAAAATCACAAATAAGGGAATAGAGGTGGATCAAGCAAAAATAGAGGTAATTGAAAAATTACCACCACCTGCCAATGTTAAGGCAATCAGAAGCTTTCTGGGGCATGCAGGATTTTATAGGAGGTTTATAAAGGATTTTTCAAAAATCGCAAAACCTCTAAGCAATCTGCTAGTTGCTGACACGCCATTTGTGTTTGACACAGAGTGCCTGCAGGCGTTTGAAAAGCTGAAAGCTAAGCTGGTCACAGCACCAGTTATTTCTGCACCAGACTGGACATTACCATTTGAGCTAATGTGTGATGCCAGTGATCACGCCATTGGTGTAGTGTTGGAACAGAGGCATGACAAGCTTCTGCACGTCATTTATTATGCTAGTCGCGTTCGAAATGATGCCCAGAAGAATTACACAACCACAGAAAAAGAATTACTTGCAGTGGTTTACGCCATTGACAAGTTCAGATCATACTTAGTAGGATCAAAAGTGATTGTGTATACTGATCATGCTGCTCTTAAATATTTACTCACAAAGCAGGATTCAAAACCCAGGCTCATCAGATGGGTGTTGCTTCTGCAAGAGTTTGATATAGAAATAAGAGACAGAAAAGGGACAGAGAACCAAGTGGCTGATCATCTGTCCCGGATAGAGCCAGCAGAAGGGACGCCCCTCCCCTCTCTTGAGATCTCTGAGACTTTTCCGGATGAGCATTTATTTGCCATCCAGGAAACACCATGGTTTGCCGATATTGCAAACTATAAAGCTGCAAGGTTCATACCCAAGGAGTATAACAGGATACAAAAGAAGAAATTAATTACTGATGCAAAGTACTACTTGTGGGATGAACCCTATCTCTTTAAGAGATGTGCAGACGGAATAATCCATAGGTGTGTGCCTAGAGAAGAAGCACAGAGGATCCTATGGCATTGCCATGGATCTCAATATGGAGGCCACTTCGGAGGTGAGCGAACAGCCACCGAGGTCCTCCAATGTGGCTTCTATTGGCCCACACTCTATAAAGATTCCCGAGAGTTTGTACGTAACTGTGACAGTTGCCAAAGAGTTGGTAATCTGCCTCATGGTTACGCCATGCCTCAACAAGGAATCTTGGAAATTGAGTTGTTTGATGTATGGGGAATTGACTTCATGGGACATTTCCCACCATCATACTCAAACACTTATATTCTGGTGGCAGTTGACTATGTATCAAAATGGGTTGAGGCCATTGCCACACCCACCAATGATACTAAAACAGTGCTGAAGTTCCTCCAGAAACATATCTTTAGCAGGTTTGGTGTCCCTAGAGTACTGATCAGTGATGGGGGCACTCACTTTTGCAATAAACAGCTTTACTCTACCATGGTTCGGTATGGAATTCGCCATAAGGTGGCTACTCCATATCATCCACAAACTAATGGGCAAGCTGAAGTCTCTAACAGAGAATTAAAGAGAATCCTAGAACGGACAGTAAGTACTCGTAGAAAGGATTGGGCACGGAGCTTGGATGATGCTCTGTGGGCTTACAGAACAGCATTCAAGACCCCTATAGGGACCTCTCCATACCAACTTGTGTATGGTAAGGCATGTCACCTGCCCGTGGAACTGGAACATAAAGCCTACTGGGCAACCAGATTCCTAAACTTTGATGCCAAATTAGCAGGAGAAAAAAGATTGCTCCAGCTAAATGAGCTAGAGGAATTCAGATTCACAGCTTTCGAAAATGCCAAGCTTTATAAAGAGAAATAAAAAAAGTGGCATGACAGAAAGCTGTCATCTAGAATCTTTGAGCCAGGACAGAAGGTTCTGCTGTTCAACTCTAGACTCAGGCTATTCCCCGGGAAATTGAAATCCCGGTGGAGGGGACCATACGTGATTACAAGTGTATCACCATATGGTTATGTAGAGCTTCAAGATATTGATTCTGATAAGAGGTTCATTGTCAATGGACAGAGAATCAAGCACTATCTTGAAGGCAACGTTGAGCAAGAGTGCTCAAGGCTGAAGCTAGACTAAAAGCTCAGCAAGGTCCAGCTAAAGACAATAAAGAAGCGCTTGCTGGGAGGCAACCCAGCCATGGGGCATCAATCCTCTAAGCATTTTGCCCTATTTTTATTTTTATTTTTATTTGTTTATATAAAGTTCACTGACACTAAGGTAAAGAATCAATTGCATAAATTCACAGGGTTACAGAAGGAATCTGCATTCAAAACAGAGAAAAAGAGCTCACTGGCAAGAAAACGCCAGTGAAAGTCCATTTTGGGCGTTCAGCGCCCAAAAGGGGCATCCAGTGGGCGTTGAACGCCAGATAAACGCCAGTAAAGATAGCTATCTGGCGTTCAATGCCAGAAAAGGGCAACAACTGGGCGTTGAACGCCCAGGAGAGCAGCATTTGGGCATTGAACGCCTAAAACAAGCAGTGTTTGGGCGTTCAAACGCCAGGATGGCGGGGAGGAGGTAAATTCATTTTTTCTTCATATTTTCCATTTTAATCTTAATTTTCATGCTCCAATTCATGATTTCTTGCATAAACATGTTAAGAACCCTGATTTCTAAAATCCCTAATTTCTAAAAACCCTACCTTAAAAATATCAAATGTATCTTAATCCATAAGCACAAACCCTCTTTTGCAAATTCATTCCAACTCTTTTTCAAATTTTCAAAACAAATCTATTTTTTTCAACTAATATCTTTTTCAAATCTCCACATTATCTTTTTCAAAATATAGATTTATCTTTTTGAAAAATTTTTCATATCTTTTCAATTTTAAACTATATCCTCTCTTATCATATCTTCTATCTTATCTTTTCCAAATCAATCTTTTTATCATATCTTTTCAAAATTTTCGAACCCACCCCCCTCCCTTTATATATGGGTTCGGCCTCTACCCTCCTCCATCAACAATTGCACCTAGCTCTCCTTCTATCCCTCTCCTTTCTTTTCTTTTGCTTGAGGACAAGCAAACCTCTAAGTTTGGTGTGTTTATCCGTGATCACTAAGAGCATGGCTCCTAAGGGAAAACAACCCACTTCAAGAGGCAAGAAAGAGAGCATTCCAAAACCACTTTGGAATCAAGGAAAGTTCTTATCTAAAGAACATGCAGACCATTATTACAAAATAATGGGTCTAAGATCAGTGATCCCGGAAGTTAGATTCGATCTGAAAGAAGATGAATACCCGGAGATCCAGGAACAAATTCGAATCAGGAACTGGGAAGTCCTAGCTAATCCTGAAACGAAAGTGGGGAGGAACATGATCCAAGAGTTCTATGGTAATATGTGGCAAACAGACAAGCAGAAACTATCTGGGACTGCTTTCTATGACTATCGGACCGTGGTCAGAGGAAAGATTGTTCATACCCACCCTGACAGGATCAGGGAGATCTTAAAGCTACCTCAGCTGAAAGATGATCCAGACTCCTTCAATAGAAGAATGATGAGAACAGACAAGGGCTTGGACAAGATTCTAGAGGATATATGTATCCCTGGAGCCAGGTGGACCACCAACACAAAGGGTGTCCCGAATCAACTCAAAAGAGAAGATCTCACACCAGTCGCCAGAGGATGGCTGGACTTCATTGGGCATTCTCTGTTGCCCACTAGCAACCGTTCTGAAGTCACTGTCAAAAGAGCAGTGACGATCCATTGCATCATGATGGGAAAATAAGTGAAAGTTCATCAGCTGATCTCAGCTGAACTCTACAAAATTGCTAACAAAAATTCTAAAGAGGCCAGGTTGGCTTATCCAAGCGTGATTTCTCTGCTCTGCAAGGATGCTGGAGTAAGGATAGGAATAACTGAGTATATCTCAGTTGAGAAACCAATCACCAAAGCATCAATGGAAAAACAACAAGCACAGGACGATCCCATCAAGAAGAAAACACAAGAATTTCTCCTAGAAATCCCTCAATCTGAATACTGGGAGTATCTTGAGACGTCTGTTACCAAGATACGGGAGGCTATGGAACAAATAATAAAAGAACAGAAGGAACACAGTCAAATTCTTACCTATTTGTTTAAAGAACAAGAGGAGCAAGGGCGTGACTTAAGGGAATTGAAGCGCCAGAAGTTATCTCTTGAAGGACCAAGCACCCCACAGATCAGAGGAACACCCACTTCCCAGAATAAAGGTTGTTAAATTCCAATTTCTGCTTTAACTCTATGATAGTGTCATTATAGAAGTTCACTTTAGGAGTCATATAGTAGTAATTAGTATCTATTTTGATTTTATCTCCAATTAAGCCATAGTTTATTTTTCTCATCATTAGCAAACATGAATAAAATAGTAGATCTTTTGAATAAGAGGCAATAAAATTTCGAGTTTTTAACAAGAGAAATTCTAATTAGTTACATGTGGTGGCAATACTTTCTGTCTTCTGAATGAATGCTTGAACAGTGTATATGTCTTTTGAATTTGTTGTTTAAGACTGTTAAATATGTTGGCTCTTGAAAGGATGATGAACATGAGACATATTATTGATAATCTGAAAAATAAAAAAAAATTATTCTTGAAGCAAGAAAAAGCAGCAAAAAAAAAAAAAGCCAATAGCCCTTAAAACCAAAAGTCAAGGGTAATAAAAAGGATCCCAAGGCTTTGAGCATCAGTGGATAGGAGGGCCTAAGGGAATAAAATCCTGGCCTAAGCGGCTAAACCGAGTTGTCCCTAACCATGTGCTTGTGGCGTGAAGGTGTCAAGCGAAAACTTGAGACTGAGCGGTTAAAGTCAAGGTCCAAAGCAGAAAGAAGAGTGTGCTTAAGAACTCTGGACACCTCTAATTGGGGACTTTAGCAAAGCTGAGTCACAATCTAAAAGGTTCACCCAATTATGTGTCTGTGGCATTTATGTATCCGGTGGTAATACTGGAAAACAAAGTGCTTAGGGCCACGGCCAAGACTCATGAAATAGCTGTGTTCAAGAACCATCATACTGAAATAGGAGAATCAATAACACTATCTGAATTCTAAGTTCCTATAGATGCCAATCACTCTGAGCTTCAATGGATAAAGTGAGATGCCAAAACTGTTCGGAAGCAAAAAGCTACTAGTCCCGCTCATCTAATTAGAATCTGAGCTTCACTCAAAAACTCTGAGATATTATTGCTTCTCAACCTATTAGTCTTCTATTTTATTTGTCTAGTTTCTTGAGGACAAGCAACAGTTTAAGTTTGGTGTTGTGATGAACGGATATTTTATACGATTTTTGGGGTTAATTTCATATAGTTTTTAGTATATTCTAGTTAGTTTTTAGTTTATTTCCATTAGTTTTTAGGAAAAGTTCATATTTCTGGACTTTACTATGAGTTGTGTGTTTTTCTATAATTTCAGGTATTTTTCTGGCTGAAATTGAGGGAGTTGAGCAAAAATCTGATTCAGGCTGAAAAAGGACTGCTGATGCTGTTGGATTCTGACCTCCCTGCACTCAAAGTGGATTTTCTGGAGCTACAGAACTTGAAATGGCGCGCTTTCAATAGCTCTCGAAAGTAGACATCCAGGGCTTTCCAGCAATATATAATAGTCAATACTTTGCTCAAGGATAGATGACGTAAACTGGCGTTCAACGCCAGTTCTCTGCCCAATTCTGGCGTCCAGCGCCAGAAAAGGATTAAAAGTTGGAGTTCAACGCCAGAAATGGATCCAAACCTGGCGTTGAACACCCAAAACAGCCTTATGCACGTGAATTGTTTAAGTCTCAGCCCCAGCACACACCAAGTGGGCCCCAGAAGTGGATCTCTGTACCATCTGTCATAGTCTACTCACTTTTTGTAAACTTAGGCTACTAGTTTAGTATTTAAACAATTTTTAGAAACTTATTTTGGATCTCATGACATTTTTAGATCTGAACTTTGTACTCTTTGATGGCATGAGTCTCTAAACTCCATTGTTGGGGGTGAGGAGCTCTGCTGTGTCTCGATGAATTAATGCAAGTATTTCTGTTTTCTATTCAAACATGCGTGTTCCTATCTAAGATATCCATTCGCGCCTAACTATGGAGAAGGTGATGATCAGTGACACTCATCACCTTCCTCAATCCATGAACGTGTGTCTGACAATCACCTCCATTCTACATCAGATTGAATGAATATCTCTTAGATTCCTTAATCAGAATCTCCGTGGTATAAGCTAGATTGATGGCGGCATTCATGAGAATCCGGAAAATCTAAACCTTGTCTGTGGTATTCCGAGTAGGATTCTGGGATTGGATGACTGTGACGCACTTCAAACTCGCGAGTGCTGGGCGTAGTGACAGACGCAAAAGGATAGTAAATCCTATTCCGGTACGACTGAGAACCTACAGATGATTAGCCGTGCGGTGACAGCGCACTTAGACCCTTTTCACTGGAAGATGGATGGTAGCCATTGACAACGGTGATCCACCAACACACAGCTTGCCATAGAAGGACGTGCGTGCGTGAATCAGAGGACAGAGGAAAGCAGAGATTCAGAAGACAAAGCATCTCCAAAACTCTAACATATTCTCCATTACTGCACAACAAGTAACCTTTAACCCATGCTCTCTTGTTTATTCGCAATTCAACTGATAAATATAATTGACTTCCTGACTAAGAATTGCAAGATAACCATAGATTGCTTCAAACCAACAATCTCCGTGGGATTCGACCCTTACTCACGTAAGGTATTACTTGGACGACCCAGTGCACTTGCTGGTTAGTGGTACGAGTTGTGAAAAGTGTGATTCACAATTCGTGCACCAGACACCAAGACCTCAAGGAAAGAAAATAATAAACCATGTGCCTGTGGTGTGCATGTATGGGGGAGAGAGACTTGAGGGAGTAAGTCCTTAGGGGTGCTTCAACACCTAGCATCTTGAACTAACTGGTTCGGGAGTGTTGGCTGAAAGCTTATTTTAAAGAGTCGCCCCCTCACAAAGCACTTAGCCTAAGGATGCAATAAACCCTGAAAACAATAAAAGGATCAATGAATAAAAGTCTCATAGGGTGCAATCAAGTGAGTATTCAAGACATGATAAAGGTCTGAAAGCCAGTGAAGGAATGAACCTAAGTTGCTATACATGAAACTACCATAAAACCAAGGACATGACTTCCACAATAATGACTCATATCTCTTAGCATTTCATTCATCATTCTCTTGTTCCAGTACTTGCTTAGGGACAAGCAAGCTTTAAGTTTGGTGTTGTGATGCCAGAGCATTTTGGCCAGTTTCACTGACCTTTTCTTTATGGTTTTAGGGTAGTTTCATGCACTTTCTTAGGAAATAAGTAAGTTTTGGGTAGAATTTCACTTACATCTTGATTCAAGAAAACATTGTGATTTTTATATGAATTCATGAGAGTTATGCATAAATTGAATGACAAATTGGATGATGCATATCTCATAGAACTTTGATGCACTATATTGCTTGATTTCAGGACAAAGGAAGCAAGGAAGAACCACGTTAGCAGCCACGTTAGTCTAACTAACGTGACCTCTAACGTGGAAGGGGAGCTAGCTTGAAACGTTAATGAGAAAAGTAATTGCCAATAACGTCCTCGAAGTCATCATAGCCCACGTTAATTGCCACATTAACTACATTAACGTGGTAGTTAACGTGGAAGAAGAAAATGAGGCCACCATTAGTGACACTCACCTTTGTCACTAACGTTGGACCAAGCTCATATTGGCCACGTTAAGAGCCACGTTAACTCAGTTAACGTGGACTCTAACGTAAGGAAACAAAAGAATGGCCAACGTTAGTGACACTCACCTTTGTCACTAACGTTGAGCTAAGCCACTTTGAGTCACGTTAGTTGCCACGTTAACTCAATTAACGCGGAATCTAACATAGAGGAAGCAAAGAATTGCCAACGTTAGTGACACTCACCTTTGTCACTAACGTTGGGATGAGCCACTATGAGCCACGTTAACTCCCACATTAACTACATTAATGTGGAAGCTAACGTGAGTAAAAGGGATAATGAGCCAACGTTAGTGACACTCACCTTTGTCACTAACGTTGGAAATGGCTAGCAATACCACGTTAGAAGCCACGTTAACCTAGTTAACGTGAACTCTAACTTGGGAAGTAGGGGCGTTTTAGAACGTTAGTGACAAAGGTAAGTGTCACTAACGTTCTCGAAGATGTGGCAAGCCTACGTTAAGGGTCACGTTAGCCACACTAACGTGAACGCTAACATAGGGAGAAAGGAGAATTCTCAACGTTATTGGAAAAAGTAAGTCCCAATAACGTGTGCGAAGGACCAAGAGGCAACGTTAGTGGTCACGACGATGCCACTAACGTTGAAGTTAATGTGGATCATCCTTGGGATTGGAACGTTAGTGAAAAAGGTGATTGCCACTAACGTTCTCGAACCCACACTTTCACTTAACGTTAACGCCACTAACGTCCTAAGCTAGAATCCCTGCCTACTTCACACTTTCTCTCTGCAAGTAAAGCTGAGCCCACTGAAGAAGATAACTGCTTCAACTCAAGATCCAAAGGCCCATATCCAAGACTTGAAGAGCCAACTAAAAGATCAGAAGAATAGTATAAATAGGGAGAACTTTGAACTAGAGAGGAGCTTTTTGGGGCATTATTAGAATCACTCTCTGTATTTTACTTTCTCTGCAACTTTTAGTTTAACTTTCAGAATGTACTCTCCATCTATGCTTTTCATTCCCAGAGCTATGAATAACTAAACCCCTTTCATTGGGTTAGGGAGCTCTGTTGTAATTTGATGGATCAATATTAGTTTTCATTATTCTTCTTCTCTCTTTTCTCTTGATTTTTACTAGAAAGCTTTCAATCTTCATCCAATTGGATAGTTGTCTTGGGAAAGAAGCTATTCATACTTGGATCTCTTCTGAACCTTGGAAGAGGAATGAAGAGATCATGCTAGAAATGCTTTCTCATGTTGGACCAAATTTGGGTTTGGATGGATATAGTGACATATAATCCTACCAACACTTTGATTCGGAAATACATGTGGTATAATCAGTGACCATACATCATCTCTTCTCATGAGCAATTAGACCAAGGAATTGGCTATTGATCTGATTTGAGAGATTGAGTTACCAAGGAATTTGAATTCAATCACTTAAGATTGCCAAGGAGATCAATGAATGCATTGATTGAGGAAGAGATGAAAATGAACTTGATCCGGAGAATACAACATCTCCTAAGCCCAATGAACTCCCCATTTCTGATCTTACCCATTCTATTTACTTTCTGCTATTTACCTTCATGCTAAACTCCCATTCCCCATTTAAGATTCTGCAATTTACTTTTCGTCATTTATTTTCTGCCATTTACTTTCCCGCCATTTAATTTCCAGCAATTCTCAACCCAAATTTCTGCATAGCTTAACTAGAACATTCCTCCAATTAAAGTTGCTTGACCAGTCAATCCCTGTGGGATTCGACCTCACTCTATTGTGAGTTTTTACTTGACGACAATTCGGTATACTTGCCAAAGGAAATTTGTTAAAGGACAAGTTTCTATGCATCAATACCTCAAATAACATTAATTCAAAAGAGTAATCTGTAACATGGAAGAATTCATAAATTAAATTGCAAAAGTAAATAAAAGGGAATATTGAACCTAATAAAGAGATAATCCTGAAAGCGAATAAAATCCTAATTCTAAATCTTAATCCTAAAGAGAGGAGAGAGTGGAGAGAACCTCTCTCTAAACTAAATCTAAATCATGAAAAACTAACTAAAGTGGAGACTCTCTGTGAATGGATGCATTCCTCCACTTCATAACCTCTGGTTTATGCCTTCTGGACTTGGATTTGGGCCAAAAAGGGCTTCAGAATTCGCTATGAGCATTTTCTGCAATTCCTGGTGCGTGGCCTCTGTCACGCGTCCGGGTGGGTCACGCGGTCGCGTCATTCGGAGTTTTCCTTGTCACGCGGTCGTGTCAGTCATGTGACCGCGTCATATGTGTTTCGCTCGAGGCGCGCGGTCGCGTCAGTCATGCGGCCGCGTCAATGCCTTTTCGCGCTGGCATGCGGCCGCGTTGATAAACCCCATTTTTAGGGTTTATCTTGTATTGAATTTAGAGTATTTTGATGACCTTTTCTAGCATTTAACCTATGAATTAGCATGGTTTTGTTATCTCTCCCGTATTTGTGCTTAGGTGTAAAAACATGCTTTTTAAGCCTTATTTTGATGAATTTTGATTTCTCCTTGATTCCATAAGAGGCCTTGATGTGTTTGCTAGTAATTCCAGGATTGAAATAGGCCAGGCATGGATCAAAGGAAGCAAGGAAGGAAGCATGCAAGTGGAGAGAAGCACAAAAAGCCAAAGAATTGATTACGGCCAAGCACGCGCACGCGCACAAGGCGCTCGCACGCACATTGCGAAATCAGCCAGGGACGCGCACGCGTACCGTGCGCGCACGCGTCGATGTCTGCACATGACTTCATTAAGCCAACACGTGCCTGGCGATTTTGAGGGGTTTCTGAACCCATTTTTGGCGCCAATTGCTGATAGAAAGGAATAAAAGGATCAAGGCCTAAAGGGGAGACATAATAATTGGAGAAGAAGGAAGTGATAGCTTTAGTTTTAAGTAGTTTTAAAGAGAGAAGCTCTCACTTCTCTCTAAGATTAAGATTAGGTTTAGGTTAATATCCCTTCTTATATCTAGGTTTAATTCATGCCTTAATTCAATTCTCCTTTGCCAATTCTTAATCTTCTCCTCTTCCTCTCCCTAGTTATGTACTTTAGTTCTTGTAATTCTTCACTTTGTTTTGGATAGATTGTTGTTTCTTTTATTCCCTTTTAATAATGCAATTTGAGGTAATTCATGATAATTGTGATTTCCTTGATTGTTGTTGTTAATTCTTTACATTCAATTGTAGTTAGAATTCATTCTTGTTGTGATTGACTATACTTTTCTTTTGTGCCTTCCAAGTGTTTGATTAAATGCTTGGTTGGATTTTTGTATAGACTTTGTTCCTCTTGGCCTAGGTAGAGTGATTAGTGACTCTTGAGTTATCTAATTCCTTTGTCGATTGATAATTAGAGATTGCTAATTGACTTGAATGCCTCTAAAGCTAGTCTCTCCTTTAGGAGTTAATTAGGACTTGAGGAATCAAATTGATTCATCCACTTGACTTTCCTCCATGGTTAGAGGTTAACTAAGTGGGAGCAACGAACAATTCTCATCACAATTGAGAAGGATGACTAGGATAGGATTTCTAGTTCTCATACCTTGCCAAGAGCTTTTATAGTAGTTAGTTTATTTTCATTGCCATTTACTTTTCATGCTTCTTATCCAAAACCCCAAAATAACTCATAACCAATAACAAGACACTTTATTGTAATTCCTAGGGAGAACGACCCGAGGTCCAATACTTCGGTTTATAAATTTTAGGGGTTTGTACTAGTGACAAACAACTTTTTGTATGAAAGGATTATTGCTTGGTTTAGAAACTATACTTTACAACGAGATTTCATTAGTGAAATTCTAAACCGTCAAAAATCCAATCATCAAAATGGCGCCGTTGCCGGGGATTTGCAATGGTGTTATGTTATTGGTTATTGTACATATGTGAATAGTGTAAATAGTTTGTCTTTTGCTTGGTTACTAGATTTTGTTATTTTTATTTTATTTTTCCATAATGAATTCTCACTTTGGCTATGAGTTTGGCTCTAATTGTGTTGTAGGGAATGTGAACTTCAATACTAACATGTACCAAGGATGGAACACTCCAAGATGGGAGGAGCCTCAAGGAATTGATCACTCCTATTGGCAACAACCTCCGGATACTTATAGGTATAATTTCCATCCTAATGCATGTCAACTCAATGGCTATGGTGACCCCTTTTGTGATAATCAACCACCATATGCCTATGAACCTTATCCTCAACATGATGCTCAACCATACTCACAAGCCTCTCCATACCAAGCACCTTCCTATGATCCATATCCACCACATGACCAATCACCCATATCACATCCTTGTGATCATTATGAGCAAGAACCTTTAGAACCACCACAACCCTATCAAGATTACTACCATGAACCACCTCAATACTCACCATCTCCATACCTTTACCAAGAAGAATCACCTTCCTACTATGAACCCTCTCTCCAAAATGATGAACCTTCCTACCCACCCCAAGCCCAAATAGACGATACTCTCACTTTGTTACTTCAAGGACAAGAAGCTATGAAGCAGGATACACTTGAGTTTGTGGCCAATTTGACTAAGGTGGTGCACACTTTCGCCCACCAATGTTTGAATACTCAAGGTGCTTCCATAGCCACATGTGGAACCGCAAAAGAAGAGCAAAGCATGAAGGAGAGATTGGAAACTCCGGTGGGGGATGAGAAATGCCATTTTGTATTGGAGCAACTAGAGGAAGCTATAATCATTGAAGAAAAGGAAAAAGTGGTTGAAGATTTAGGAGATGTTGAAAGTCCAAGGGAATGTAGTCTCATGGAGCACTCTTCCAAGGAGCTTGATATTGAAGTTGAAGAAGGTGCGCAACCCCCAAGGCATATCATCGTTGGAGACTTGGAAGAAGTTTATCAAGAGATGGATTCAATCATGGATGAATTTCTCTCTACAATGGAATCCTCTCCCATTGGACATGGAGTTGAAAGTATAAAAGAGTGTGCACAACCTCCCATACCCTTGGTGAGCAATGAGAAAGAGAGCTACCAAGAGGAAAACGTTGGCATGGTGTATATCGAAATTGAAGAATATGAAGAGGTTAACCAAGAAATGGATTTATTCATCAATGAATTTCTATCCAAAATTGAACCACCTCCCATTAGGCAAGAAATGAAAGTTCTTGAAGACAACACCAAGCTATGTGATAAAAGGGGAAGGGTTGAAATCAAGGAAGCTCGTAAAGAGGTGGAAATACACAAAGAAGAGCACAAGGAAGTAGACCTTGCATTGTCTAAGTGTGGGGAGGTCTCCCTTCCTGAGTCACCATCCAACACAACATTCAAGTGGGTAACATTCCTATCCATAAGCTTCGCTTTCTCGCTTGAATATGGTTTGATTGAAACGGATGGACAACTTAGAGCTCTTTGTGGAATTAAAAGCAAGAATGAGTTGTGTAGTGGTTGCAAGTTAGGAATCAGGCCCATTAAGGTCAAAGCTTCAAGGTATAGGAACGATGATTGGAAGAATGCCACTTTACAAGGGTCTCGACGGAAGGCTTGGTATGTTAAAGAGAATTCTATATGTCAACCACCCGGAAAGAGAGAGTATGAAGACCAAATCGAAGACGGGTGCGAAAACAAGATATGGGATCCCGGTTCGCTATGTGAAGACCAACTATGGGGACTCATATCTTGGGTAGAACTGTGCCCAAGCTTGACGAAAATGGTTGGGAATTCTGTCAACCAATTGAGAAGCAAAGATCCTTGGAGATTCAAGGACGAATACAAACACAAGCCACCATGACAATAGGCTTCTCAACATGTCCAACTTAAGGACTTAAACTAAAAGTGCTAGGTAGGAGACACCCCACCATGGTAAACTCTTTCCATTCTCTTTTAAATTTGCCTAATAAGTGATTTGAGTTACCATTGTAGGTAGATGTTTCACATAATTTGTTTGTACAACTTAATTGTTAGCCTAGTCACGTGTATGTTGTGTTTAGTAGTAGATGAATAATATCAAATTGCATTTTTGTGAATTGTATGATGGTTGATTGAATAAAGAGTTGTGAGCAGTCTAGGGAGTACCTGAGCATAATTTTTCTGCTTGAAAAAAAAAAAGAGAAGAGAGAAGAAGGGTGGGAAGGACGCGTGCGCACACCATACGCGCACGCGCCCCTGAGCGGACGCCTCATCACCCATTTTCCAGAGAGTTGGGCCTCTCTTAGGCCAGCCTTGTGCCTCGAGCCCATTTCATTCCACGCTGACGCGCACCACGTGTGTGCGCGCCTATAAAGCTATCAGGAAATGCACGCGTGCGCGCACCTGCCGCATACGCGTCGATCCGCTGCTACGACTTCTGGGCCAAAAACTAGAGAGTTGCGCTGGATCTGGGCCAACTTTAAGCCCCCAGCTCAACTCAACTCACGCAAATGCGCACAGTGCGCGTGCGCGTCGATGCGTATTAGCATCACCAAGGCCAAAGGACCCGAGAGTTGTGCCAACTCTGGGCCTCTTTTAAGCCTCCAGCCCAGCACATCTGCGCTGAGGCACGCCTTGCGCGCCCGCGTCCATCCCGATTCCTTCACATACGCGCCTGCGTGCATGGCGCTTCCGCACCGTTCTTCCATTCCCTCCACTCACGCGAACGCGCACAGTGCACGCACGCGCGGATTCGAATTTTCAGTTACCCCAGAGACGTGAACCCTAGCGCATTCGCGCACCACACTTCTTCCCCTCTAACGCTCCATTTCTCTTCTCCCACCACTCAATTCCCAGCAACCTCCGGCGAGCGCTACATCGACGCCGCCGCCGTCATTGCCTCGCCCTTCTCCCTTCATCGACCCCTCTCTTCCACTCACCCTTCCTCTCTGTCTCTACCCATCTGTCTCTCAGCGTCCCAGTGCCGCCCAGCGCCACTCGCCGCGACTGCCGCTGTCGCCAGCGCAAGCTCAACCGCGCTGCCCCGGCCAGTTCTTCTTTTCACCACTCCGCTTCACCTTCTTTCCCTTTGCTCCGCTCAGTTTCCAGCACGCCAGGTTCCATACCCCCTGTTCTATTTCCCTTTCCTGCCTCTTCTTGTTTTTGTTAATGTAGTTAGAATTAGGTTAGTTAGTTAGTTTAGTTTGATTTAGGTGGTTAGCGAATCTGGGCTGAATAGTGGATTTAGGCATTGTTTGCTTTCCTGTCACTGTGGAGTTGCTCTGTTTCGTTGCTGTTTGTGCTGCATTACTAGCTTGTTTTCTGATTCCTTAATGAATCCGTATGGAATCTGCTTCGACCGTTTAATTTTGGGGATTAGCCAATTTGCTGCTGAAATGCTGCCGGATTTTCATTAACCACAGTTTTTATATTGAACTTATTTGATGAATGTAACAGCCTTAGTTGATGAATTCTGTTAAATTAGTGCTCTGTTGCTTACATGGTTTTTGAAAACTTCTCAAGAACAAGTTCTTTGGTCATGTTTCCATATTCCTGTTTGTTATTCATGTTGATTTGCTTCTATGCATTGCATGGTTGAATAAGCTTTTTGATTGACCATGGCTTGCAGTTCTCTGGAAGTTATACATTACTAGTGATCGTTCACATTGATTGATGTTTTGTTTCATATTAGTTGCTTTCTAGCAATATCATATTTCATCATCAATGACTTGTTGCAATTCATGATTGTGAACGTGCTTACAGCATTGTTTTGTTCACTCATTTTAAATTGAGATAGTAATTACCATATCACTAATTTTCAAACTGCTTTCTAAGTCTAACTCGTTCAACCAACTAACTTCTTTTGGTTTTCCACCTAACTCTTTATGTCATTCTTTTGGATATGGTGCTTTCTGAACTCAATTAATGAATAGTGTGCAAGACATGGTTTGCATTCCTGGTTTGAAGTTCGATTTGAATTTTGTATTCTGTTGCTTGCATTCCAAGAAACCTTCTTCCTTTATTCACTTCATGAATATGCTTTGCTTTGAGCGCTTTGTATCTACTTGGCTATAGGCTTATGTTATATTATCTATGTTTTCAGGATGTCGGATAAAGGAAAAGCTATAGCCACTGCTTCCAAAAAAAGGAAGCGCTCCAAGACCTCTACACCCCCACCATCTGCTAACTATGCGAGGAATCCGCTGAATGAGGAGGAGAAAGAAAATCAGTTACTCCCGTCCACTGATCCAACCAAATTTCCAAATCTCTACTGCGAGCTACGCCTTTCCCGTTATGCAAAGAAAAATTTGAATATTGAGAAGAAGCTGAATCTTCCCAATGATGTGAGGCGTGCCATAAACGCCCGTATTTCTGAGCTGGGCTTGGATTTCGTCGATAGGGACTTGGGACGGATTAACATCTCGTGGGTCAAGGAATTTTACTGTAATTTCTTTCGACCAAGCTTGGATTCAGTATACTTGAGGGGTAGAGAGATTATGATCACTGAGGATGCCTTGAGGGATGCACTGCTCTGCAGAGTTGGTACTCCTGAGACTTGTGCCTACCAGCAGGCAGAGGTAGCTCTCCTCTTCATGACTTTCAACTATGAGGCGCTTAGGCGCGTAATTACTACACCAGATGCTTCTTGGGTAATGGATTCGAGCAACACAAAGCCCAAGGGCATGCTATTTGCATATCTGACTAGGGAGGCTAGGACTTGGCAACAAATATTTGCCCAATATGTCTTCCCTACCACTCACTTTTCAGAGATTCTGATGGATATGCTAGTCTTGATTGGGTGTGTCATGGAGGGGAAGAAAGTATATTTTCCCCGACTAATTAGGCATAGCATGTGGAGAGCTCATATTTGCGGCTTGTTACCGTTTTCGACACTAGTTACTAGCTTAGCTGAGCTAGCTGATGTCCCGTGGGAGGACAATGACGTGACGCCACCACCTCCAGATGACGACGACAAGGAAGTTACTATTCCCTGGGGTGTGTGGGTGCACGAGAGGCCCCCGACTAGCCGCCGTTCTCGAGCTAGAGCGGCAGTCGAGGCAGCTATACCATCTTCTTTGACAGCAGCCCCACCTCCTTCAGCACCCGAGCCCACTTACCTACTGGTCCATCGTCTGTTTCGGTTCTTGGAGCGCGAGAGGCTCCATGTCAGATGCCGACTGGATCGGATGGATCAGGCACTCATCTCCCTTGGCGCTGAGTTACCTCCGCTTCCAGACTCTCCGACCTCTGATGAGCAGGATCATCAGGAGGAGGCTGCGGATGAGCCGCTTCAGCAGGATGCACCTCCAGCTGCGCCTGACACCACAGAGTTTCCACGGATCCATGAGGAGCCGATTCCACAGCCTCAGATAGATTCAGCAGCTACCGTTGTACCTTCCACTGATCCTCCGGTTTAGCATCTAGGACGATGCTTGGTCTTAAGTGTGGGGAGGTCACCGGTAGCATCATTAGAGGACCGGTGAACATTTTGGCTACCTTCTGAGTTACCTTACTTTGCATAGCTCTTGTATATATTTGATGCATCTAGAGTTTATTTTGGATACTCTTGCCATTTTGGATACCTTTACTACTTATTTTGGATTTTAGATATTTTGATGCTTTTGGATATCTTTAGATGTTTTAGATGATAGATTCCATATTTTAGTTGGATTTTTCTTTATACATTTTTGCATATATTCTTTTGCATATCTTTCGTTTTAGTTTGTGGTTGTGATTAGAAATAATGTTTTAAGTGAAAACTTAGTCACCCTTCTTACATAAGAAATCGGTTTAAGTGAAAAAGAAAAAGGTAAACTAAGGAAAATAATTTTTGAATTTTTCAATCACAACAATGCTTAGTCAAATATTGAGATTTTCCAAGAATTTTAATTATAGAACATAGGACACTAACCCAATTGATTGAAGAAAATTTTTGGTGAAACTTGCTTGAATTCATACTTTGTGAAGCATGTATTGAACTAAGAACACAAGCTTGTGAGACTTGAGCCTTATGGTGTGGTTACATTTTTATAACCACTTATTTTCCATTCTTGTGTGCAATTGTTCTCTTTCTATGATTGTGATCCTTGATTTGCTTGATTCTATATGTCCAATTATTTCTTGTATTCATGCATTTGTATGATTGAGGCCATTATTTCATTAGCCCACTTACCCAAATAGCCTACCTTTTACTCTCCATTGTTAGCCAATTTTGAGCCTATGCTTAACCGACTTACTCTCATTTTAGCATATTACAAGCCCAAGGCGGAAAACCAATGAAAAGTCCTTGTTTGGATCTTTGATTAGCCTAGGCTAGTGAGAGTGTCTATTACTCAAGGTTGGTGAGGCTTGGGAACATTGGATGGGATAAAAGGGGTAGTACACTTCCATATTTAAGAATTGGGAACATACTCATGTATTGATTGAATGTATAGACCTTATGTATTGATGTTCTTGTGTATAGTTTGAAAGAAAAGGAAAAACAAATGAAAAGAAAAAGAAATAAAAATGAAAAAAAAAGAAGAGCAATAAAGGGGACAAAATGTCCCAAAGTGAAGCTCAATAAGAATCACTGCATAAGTGTTGTGAAATGAAAAGAAAATGCATGAGTATGTGAAAAAGTGAGGAATGGGTAGTTAGATTAGTACTTAATTGTATAGGTCATTATATAGGTTAGGTGGGAAAGTCTATGCTAATCAAAGATCTAAACTCTAGTCCACTTAACCATAAATGATCCTACCTTGACCCTAACCCCATTACAACCTAAATGAAAGACCTCATGATGAATGTATGCATGCATTGGATAGGTGTTGATTGTTAGAAGAAAATCAAATTTTGGAAAGCATGATTAGAAGAGAATTGAGTGAATTAACCCTTAAACACTTGAGTGAATAGAGCGGATACACATCCGGTGAGGGTTCAAAAGTTCAAGTACATGTGCTCACCCATATTATTTATATTCTTGCAAGTTTGAACTCTTTTTGATAATTCAATACAATTGTGGATTGGACTTAACTCCTATTGCCTTAGCTATTGTGCCTATACATGTCTCTTGGGAATTGATTTGTTTGAACTAAGCATTTGCACTCACTTTAGGTAGTTGCATTTAGATAGGACTCATATAGTTTAGTTGCATTTAATAAATGTCATACCCCTTAGTTCCTTCTTATCTTAGCATGAGGACATGCTAAGGTTTAAGTGTGGGGAGGTTGATAAACCCCATTTTTAGGGTTTATCTTGTATTGAATTTAGAGTATTTTGATGACCTTTTCTCGCATTTAACCTATGAATTAGCATGGTTTTGTTATCTCTCCCGTATTTGTGCTTAGGTGTAAAAACATGCTTTTTAAGCCTTATTTTGATGAATTTTGATTTCTCCTTGATTCCATAAGAGGCCTTGATGTGTTTGCTAGTAATTCCAGGATTGAAATAGGCCAGGCATGGATCAAAGGAAGCAAGGAAGGAAGCATGCAAGTGGAGAGAAGCACAAAAAGCCAAAGAATTGATTACGGCTAAGCACGCGCACGCGCACAAGGCTCTCGCGCGCACATTGCGGAATCAGCCAGGGACGCGCACGCGTACCGTGCGTGCACGCATCGATGTCTGCACATGACTTCATTAAGACAACACGTGCCTGGCGATTTTGAGGGGTTTCTGAACCCATTTTTGGCGCCAATTGCTGATAGAAAGGAATAAAAGGATCAAGGCCTAAAGGGAGACATAACAATTGGAGAAGAAGGAAGTGATAGCTTTAGTTTTAAGTAGTTTTAGAGAGAGAAGCTCTCACTTCTCTCTAGGATTAGGATTAGGTTTAGGTTAATATCCCTTCTTAGATCTAGGTTTAATTCATGCCTTAATTCAATTCTCCTTTGCCAATTCTTAATCTTCTCCTCTTCCTCTCCCTAGTTATGTACTTTAGTTCTTGTAATTCTTCACTTTGTTTTGGA
This sequence comes from Arachis hypogaea, assembly GCF_003086295.3. Taxonomy (NCBI): domain Eukaryota; kingdom Viridiplantae; phylum Streptophyta; class Magnoliopsida; order Fabales; family Fabaceae; genus Arachis; species Arachis hypogaea. The sequence continues at coordinate 105,096,784 of NC_092050.1, forward strand.
TAGATTGTTGTTTCTTTTATTCCCTTTTAATAATGCAATTTGAGGTAATTCGTGATAATTGTGATTTTCTTGATTGTTGTTGTTAATTCTTTACATTCAATTGTAGTTAGAATTCATTCTTGTTGTGATTGACTATACTTTTCTTTTGTGCCTTCCAAGTGTTTGATTAAATGCTTGGTTGGATTTTTGTATAGACTTTGTTCCTCCTGGCCTAGGTAGAGTGATTAGTGACTCTTGAGTAATCTAATTCCTTTTTCGATTGATAATTAGAGATTGCTAATTGACTTGAATGCCTCTAAAGCTAGTCTCTCCTTTAGGAGTTAATTAGGACTTGAGGAATCAAATTGATTCATCCACTTGACTTTCCTCCATGGTTAGAGGTTAACTAAGTGGGAGCAATGAACAATTCTCATCACAATTGAGAAGGATGACTAGGATAGGATTTCTAGTTCTCATACCTTGCCAAGAGCTTTTATAGTAGTTAGTTTATTTTCATTGCCATTTACTTTTCATGCTTCTTATCCAAAACCCCAAAATAACTCATAACCAATAACAAGACACTTTATTGTAATTCCTAGGGAGAACGACCCGAGGTCCAATACTTCGGTTTATAAATTTTAGGGGTTTGTACTAGTGACAAACAACTTTTTGTATGAAAGGATTATTGCTTGGTTTAGAAACTATACTTTACAACGAGATTTCATTAGTGAAATTCTAAACCGTCAAAAATCCAATCATCAAGCGTCGCCCATGCGATCGCGTGGCTGCCAGTTTCTTCAAAAACACTGTTTTTTGCTTTCCTTTCATTTTTGTATGTTTCCTTTCCATCCTTTAAGTCATTCCTGCCTTAGAAGATCTGAAACTACTCAACACACGAATCACGGCATCAAATGGAAATAAAGGGTAATCAAAATAATTATTTTTAAGCATAGGAAACATGTTTTTCACATACATCACATAATAAGGAAGGGAAAGTAAAACCATACAATTAATATGAATAAGTGGGTGAAGGATTGAATAAATCACTCAGATTAAGCACAAAATATATCATAAAATATGGGTTTATCAATGGCATTCAGTGTGTCTACCTCAATGACTCCATTCTTCTGAGTAGTTCTAGAATTCACAGGGTTCCTCTCAGAAATGTATAGATATTGGTTGATAGCAACCATCTCAATAAGCTCATTGGCCTCTTCAAGTATCTTTTTCATGTGCAAAGAGCCACCTGTAGAGTTGTCCAGTGATATCTCAGCCATCTCAAAGAGGCCATCATAAAAGATCTGTAGCCTGGTCCATTCTGAAAATATGTCAGGAGGGCATCTCCTGATCTTCAACATATATCTCTCCCAGGCTTCATAGAGGGACTCTCCATCTTTCTGTTTGAAGGTCTGGACATCCACCCATAGCTTAGTCAGGTTCTGAGGTGGAAAAATTTGGTCAGAAATCCAGTGACCACCTTGTCCCATGTGTCCAGGCTCTCCTTGGGCCGATAATCAAGATACTGCTTTGCTCTATCCCTCATAGCAAATGGGAAGAGCATGAGCTTGACCCTCAGGATTCACTTCATTCGTCTTCACAGTGTCATAGATCTGCAGAAAGTTAGAGATGAATAGATTTAGATCTTTCTATGAGAGTCCATGAAACTGGTAATTCTGCTGCACTAGAGTGAGCAGTTGTGGCTTAAGATTAAAATTATTAGCACCAATGGCAGGTACTTCTATACTGTGGCCACAGAAGTCAAGAGTGGGTGCAGTGTATATAAGCCAAGCGTCCTCCTTTCTTGCTTATTGGCATTCGGGTTCCCACTATTAGCGTCCATAGCTTCCTTCTCAAAAGTTTTCTTGTGATTCTCTCCGGTTTTGTAGGCTTTAGCTTGTTGCAAACGCTGCCTTAAGGTCCTCTCAAGATTAGAATCAAACTCAAGAAGGGGTTCTTTATCCCTGTTCCTGCTCATAAACAAACAAGAGACAAAAAAAAGTGGGAGTCTCTATGTCAAAGTATAGAGAGCTCCCAGTGAGATATTCTCTATAAAAAGAAATAAAAATAAATCAAAGCAAGCAATTAAACTAAAAATTTCGAAAACAAGAATGAGAAAGTAACCTAAAAATTTTCAAAAACAACAGAGAGAAAGACACTAAAAATTTCGAAAATAAAAAGGAGAAAACCCTAAAGGGACACCAAATTTAAAATCAATAATTAAGGAAAAATAAATAAAACTAAAATTGAAAATTAAAAGAAAAATTAAATAAACAAAACTAAGAAAAATACCTAATCTAAGCAACTAGAAAACTAGTAGTTGTCAATCACAAATAATCCTTGACAACGGCGTCAAAAACATGGTGCGGGAATTTAGATACCCATAGCTTAACCGGAAAGTGCAGTAGGTCATCCAAGTAATACCTCAGGTGAGTGAGGGTCGATCCCACAAGGATTGTCGGACTAAACAACAATGGTTATCCAATTGTCTTAGTTAAGCAAACAGAAAAGGTTGTTTGATGGTTTAATTCGCATAAAAAAATATACAAGAGAATAAAGAAAGCAAATAAGAGGTTTAGTGTAAAAACAGTGAGAGAAATCAGTTAAGGCTTCGGAGATGTTTACTTTTTCAGATTAAAAGTTCTTACCAACTATTTTAGCAATGAATTATTCAATTCATGGCAAACTGTAAATGACTAAACCCTAATCTCTTAGTGATTTAGCCTCCTCTAACCTTCATTAACCGCCACTCTCGTGGTCACTTAATTCCGATTTTTAGAGGGTTAAGTTCAAAACTAGTTTATTGCCACAAAAACCCTAATTACCCAAAGCTAACAGGATTATATGTCATATATCCCAATTAGTTCATGTAATTAGAAATTTAGGAGGAATTTTTTTTCAAGCTGTTGTTCAAGCTAGATAACTCTCTCGAGAATCACAAGAACTCATATAAAATAAGGGTCATACTCTCGTCATAAGATTAAGAACGAAAACAATCCTTGAAATTGAACCAGTACATTAATTAAAATAGAAACACAATAGTCTTAATCTATAGAAATAAACAGAGCTCCTAACCTTAACGAAAGAGGTTTAGTTGCTCATGACTTATAGAGAAAACTAGGGTTCTTCCAAAAGGGTACCATGCGGGAGAGAGAAAAATCAAGATGCCCACAAAGGGTGAATCTTTCTCCTTTTATACTAACCTAATTTGATTCGAAAATAAAATAATAATAATAAATTCTAAAGCTAAAAGATATTATTTGTAAATAAAAATTACAAAAAGAAAATAAAATATGACTAATAAATGCTAAATACACTTGAGATTCCCAAAGAGAGTGAATTCGGATTGCCTGGCCTGGCGCTAAATGTAAGATGGGAGTTTAGCGCCCTAGAGGGGGCAGCAACGTTTCTGAATTGTGGCTCTAGCGCCTAGGGGGGATGCTTCCAGCTTCTCCTATTTAGCTCAAAACTATATCAAATTTCTCCGAATTTCACCTGAAATCATAAAAACACTAAAACAACTCAAAGTAGCATCCAAATAGGAATTTTGTACTAAAATTAAGTAAAACTAAATAAAATCCAACTAAAAACAACTAAAAAATGATATGAAAAAGGGTACAAGATGCTCAGGCATCACTCAATCACGTACGCATGACATGCGTCGCGTTCGCAAGAGTGTAAACGTGATAAAGTCGCGTACGCAACCTATGTTCGCATACGCATGGCATATAAGCACTTGAAAAATGCTGATATGCTGCAGAAACCAGTTTTTCAGCCCAAATTTCAAACCTTCATATCTTTTTTCACAAAATTTATTTTTCAACCAACATTGAACCTTTGGAAAGATCGATAAATAAATTTTCATAAAAATTAAATTTCAAAAAATTTCCAACTCTGAAGACCGAGATACAGCCCGCCAAAGTTGGCCAAAAATCAGTTTTAACCAAAAATAGAATTTACCAACTTTTCCAAGAGATCACAAGCCAAAACAGTGTTAACATCAACAAAATAACCGCAAACCACTTCAATCCACAGACTCACAATCAACCAAACTCAAACCTGCTGCATTCACACATTTTAACTCAAAATTTATCGACTTCACATCTCAAATTCTCAATTCCACTACTCTAACAATCATTATCAAATCTCACACACTCAATACAAAATTTTTCCATTCAAACTCATGCATCATTATATAATATATTCACCAACTTACCATTCTTACCTTTTCTGGCTTTCGGCCCAAATTCACGGCCTCCGGTCCAACATTCATCAATTCAATACATAACTCATAAATACACAATTCACTATACAAATCAATAATTTCAACAACACATCAACTACACACATCAATCCCAACCAAATACACAATTCAAGCTTATTCCTAGGGGAATATAACCTATGATTGATGACAAGTCATCTTATGCTAGTTTCACAAGTATTTTTCATTTGTTTCATTAGGTTTTATGCACTTTCTTACACAATAAGTAAGTGGTTGGAGTGGAATTTTGTGTTTATTTTGATTCAATCAAACATAATTTATTTTATACAAAATCATGAGATTTATTCAAGAATTAAGTGAATATTATGAATGATGCTAATCCTTATGATTTTGGTTAGACTTTGATTGTTTGTTTGGTTAATTGTAGGTGAGAAAAAGAAGAAAAGAAGAAGCACTACAGAAACATAGCGTTCAAAAGGACAACGCCATGCTCACTTGACGACGCGCACGCGTACGGGACACTCGCGCGTCAGGGGCGATTTTCGAAGACCCACGCGTACGCGTGCATGACGCGTACGCGTGGAAGTGGATGACGCTCGTTTTCAAAGAGAGCGCTACATTTAATTACTCAATATTTTCGGGTATATTTAAATTTGGAGGCAAAATTTTGGAGTCGACACGCAAGCGTACATGACGCGCACGCGTCGATGGTGGACTTGGAAGGATCACGTGAACGCGTGAGTGATGCTGAAGCATGGAATTGGTATTTTGCTACCCACGCGCACGCGTGGAGGACGCGAACGCGTGGGCAGCATTCACTAAGCCAACGTAGCGCTCACTAAGTAAACGCCATTGAAGCACACGTACGTGTGAAAGGAGCGCGCGAGCATGCTGGAGCTGAAGACTGATAGTGACGCGTACGCATAAGCGACGCGTACGCGTCGATGAGCAAAAAGGTCAAAAGGACGCGCACGCATCAGAGACGTGTACGCGTGGTTGAATGAATTCTGTGCTCACTTTGAGAACGCAACGTTCCCCTGGAGGCAGCAACCAAGTGCCATTTTGATCCACTTCTTCACAAGCCAAAAAGCCCACTCTAAGTATTGGATGACAGAAGTAGAAAGTGTATAAATAGAGAAGAATTTGATTTCATTGAAAGGATCTCTTTTAATTTTTCATTTTAGAATTTTAGAATTGAGATCAGATTTGAATTTTCCTTTCTGTTTTGTTTTCTCTCTTCTGCAACTTTTACTATTCTGTTTTGGGTCATGGACTTGAGATTGAAGAATTCTTCTGAATTTCTTCATCGTGGAGTTTTCTTTTATTTTTCCTTTGATAGTTTTATGAGTTGGAGATCTGATCATAGTTTACTTTCTATTTTGCTTTCCTCTACAATTTCTTTTTTTCTTTTTTGTTAAGAGAGCAATTGAGATCCTAGTTTTCTTTCTGTTTTGTTATTCTTATGTAGTTTATTCATTCTCTTTTAAGATTTCATAATAGATCTAAGTTTCATTTTTCTTTGATTCTTCTGCTTCCATTTCTGTTTTGAAACTAAAAGCCTAATTTACCTATTTTCTTCATTCCTTCATTTGAGGGTTCTCTAATTTGCTGTAATTTACTCTTTCCAATCCTATTTTGACTCCCAATACCCAAATCCTTTTATTTCTCATGCAATTTTAGTTTCCCAGCAGTTTAAATTCAGCAATTTACATTACTTGCACTTTAAGTCTCAGTTATTAACTTTTCTTGCAATTTAAGTTTCAGTTCTTTTAATTTCTTGCACTTTAAGTTTCTGCAATTTTACCTTTTCTGCATTTAAGATTCTGCAAATTTTTATTCTGCTCTTTAACTTAGCTACAATCTATATTCTGTTAATCAAATTTCACCAAATTCATCAAATATTCGCTTAACTAAATTCATCACCATACTAAAGTTGCTCAATCCATCAATCTCTGTGGGATCGACCTCACTTGCCAGTGAGTTTGTGTGGAATCATTTTTTTTTCCTCGTAGAGTTTTTGGCGCCGTTGCCGGGAATTGATTTAGATTGACAATGATTAAGTACGTGATGATCTAGATTGAGTATTTTTTTCTTTGTTTTTGTGAAGCATTTTAACTGTTTTAGATTTTGTTTCAACTAACCTTAACCACACTCTAGCAGTAGAGTGTTTTTTATTTTATTTTTCTGGTTTTGTTTGTGTTGTATGCCAGGAGGAAGAAGAGGTACATCCACCTCTTTTGATTCTGAGCCAGAGAGGACATTCCTGAGATTGAGAAGAGAAGCAAGAGGAAAGGGCTGGAGAAAATAGAATAAGTAATAATGAGCCCTTTCCACATCTTCCTTTAGTGTCTTCGGACTGATTTGATGTCTCAACGAATCCGGATGTGGTTGTTAAGGGACTAGAATTGGCCGTTGGCCTGGGGTTGAATACCACCGGATCTCTTTGAATTAACAAATTCGCTCAGGCGAACAAGATCGGCACAACTACTGGCTTTATTGTCTTTCTTTCCTTTAATTTAACCTTTGCGTTCGGTAGCATGCCTCGCCTCCGAATCAGCGTATAAACGCTTCCCAACTCCCTTCCTATAGTAAACACAAGCATGTATCTCTCAAAGCCTTCACTCAGGATCTGCCATAATGGGCCCTTCTTCTTGGCCTTTCCATTGGTAGACGTTGGTTCATGCTATATGAGAAGAAGAATCAGAAGAAGAGGATCAATAGATGGATGGTAACATCCCAAATTCACGTGAGGATGTAGCTAACAACAATGGCCAGCCTTAGAGAAGAGTTTTAGCCTCTTACACTATCCCCAAGCCAAGGAATTATGGGAGCAGTATCCTAACCCCCAATGTCCATGCCAATAACTTTGAACTCAAGCCTCAATTGATTACCCTGGTTCAGAATAATTGTCAATATAGAGGAAGTGCTGCTGAAGACCCAAACCAACACCTCTCTGTATTTTTGAGAATTTGTGACACTGTCAAAACCAATGGAGTCCATCCTGAAATTTATAATTTCTTGTTATTCCCATTTTCACTGAGAGACAAAGCTTTACATTGGTTAGAAACCTTCCCTAAAGAAAGCATCACCAATTGGGATGATTTGGTTAGCAAATTTCTAGCCAAATTCTATCCACCCCAAAGAGTCTTTAAGCTGAAAACTGATGTGCAAACCTTCAGACAACTAGAAGGAGAATCATTGTATGAAGCATGGGAGAGGTATAAAGCCTTGATCAGAAGGTGTCCAGAAGGAATGTTCAGTGAATGGGTGGAGCTCCAGAATTTCTATGAAGGCTTGTCCTTGCCCTCGAGGAAAGCTTTGGATTATTCATTAGGAGGATCTTTTGCAAATGATGAAAACTGCTCAAGAGGCACATGATCTTATAGACATGGTGGCCAACAATGAGTACTTCTACTCCTCTGAAAGGCAAGCAGCTCCAAAGAAAGGTGTATTTAAATTGGAAGGAGTTGATACAATATTAGCTCAGAATAAACTCATGCACCAGCAGCTTTAACAGCAAATTGAGATGATGTCAACGAGGATGGATGGATTACAACTTGCAGCAGTGGGCACAACTAACCAACCACCAGTGGTGTGGGGACAGCAGGAGGAAAGCTATGAAGAACAGCAGCCTGAACAAGTGCAGTACATGCAAAATCAAGGTCCTGGACCAAATGATTTTCATGGAGACACTTACAACTCATCTTGGAGAAACCACCCCAATCTGAAATGGGAAGAGAACCAGAACCAGCAACCTTGGCAAAGGAACTCCAACCAAAATAATTTTCGCAACACAAACCACCAAAACAATCAAAACACTAACCAAAATCCATACAAAAAACCACAAAACAATAAACCCCAACCCAACTTCTATCCACCCAATAACTTATCAACTAACCAAAACAAATTTCATCCCCCTTCCACATCCCATACTCAGCCACAACCACCCCAAGAATCTCAAAGAATCTCCAACCTAGAGATGATGATGGAGAAAATGATCAAGCACCAAGAATTGGCCAACAAGAACCATGAAGCTTCACTGAGGAACCTGGAAAGACAAATTGGACAGTTGTCCAAGCAAACAGTAGCTGAAAGATCAACCAATGCTCTGCCAAGTGACACTATTCCCGACCCCAAGGAAGAATGTAAAGCAATTCAGTTTAGGAGTGGAAAGACATTGGAAAATAACAAAGAAGCTAACAAGAAGCCAGCAGAGGATGATAAGGCCAACAGCAAGGAAGAAGTGACAATTAAAGAAAAGGACTAAGAAGAGCTTAAAAAGAAGGATGAAGAGTCACAAGCTTCAAAGAAGGGAAAACAAGTCATGATAGAGCCTCCACAAGAACAGAGAAAGAAAGTTAAACACTACATCCCTCCTCTGCCATACCCTCAAAGATTGCAAAGAGAGCTTGATGAGCGGATAATTTATACCCTTTTTGGCATTGTTTTTACATAGTTTTTAGTATGTTTTAGTTACTTTTTATTATATTTTTATTAGTTTTATGCAAAAATTACATTTCTAGATTTTACAATGAGTTTGTGTGCTTTCTGTGATTTCAGGTATTTTCTGGCTAAAATTGAGGGACCTGAGCAAAAATCTGATTCTGAGGCTGAAAAAGGACTGTAGATGTTGTTGGATTCTGACCCTCCTGCACTCGAAGTAGATTTTCTGGAGCTACAGAAACCCAATTGGCGCGCTCTCAATTGCGTTGGAAAGTAGACATCCTGGGCTTTCCAGAAATATATAATAGTTCATACTTTGCCCGAGATTTGATGGCCCAAACTGGCGTCCAATGCCATCCTAAAACTTTCTAGCGTAAAACGCCCAAACTGGCACCCAAGTTGGCGTTTAACTCCAAGAATAGCCTATGTACGAAAAAGCTTCAATGCTCAGCCCAAGCACACACCAAGTGGGCCCCGAAAGTGGATTTCTGCACTATCTGCACTTAGTTACTCATTTTCTGTAAACCTAAGTTACTAGTTTAGTATAAATAGCACTTTTTACTATTGTATCTGGATCTTTGATTAGACTTTTGGAACATCTTTTGACTATTGTTCATGTTTGGAGGCTGGCCACATGGCCATGCCTAGACCTTTTTTACTTATGTATTTTCTACGGTGGAGTTTCTACACCCGATAGATTTAGGTGTGGAGCTCTACTGTTCTTCATGAATTAATGCAAGTACTATTATTTTTCTTTCAATTCACGCCTACTTCTTCTCCAAGATATACCCTCGTACTTAATTCAGTTAAGTCAGAATGAAGGGGTGACTCGTGACAATCACCCAATCTTCGTTACTCGCTTAGCCAAGATCCGCGTGCATGACAGCCACAAAGCGGTCTACATGATGTTCAACGTAGTCATTGGACGATAGCCGGAGTATATTCTCTTGGATATCTAATACACGAACCGAGTCTATGAGATTAGTATCTTCGTGGTATAGGGTAGAATCATTGGCAGCATTCCTGGGATCTGGAAAGTCTAAACCTTGTCTGCGGTATTCTGAGTAGGATCCGGGAAGGGATAACTGTGACGAGTTTCAAACCTGCGAATGTTGGGCATAGTGACAGTGTGCAAAAGGATCAATGGATCCTATTCCGATGCTAGCGGGAACCGACAGATGATTAGCCATGCGGTAGCTATGCCTGGTATTTTTCATCTGAGACAAGAAATTTGACAGTTGATTAGCCGTGCAGAAACCGTAGAGGACCATTTTCACTGAGAGGATCTTACAGCTTGCCATGGAAGGGAGCACGCATGAATGAAAGAAGGCAGTAGGAAAGCAGAGGCTCAGAAGTAACAAAGCATCTCCAGACGCTTATCTGAAATTCCCACCAATGAATTACATAAGTAACTTTATCTTATTTTATGTTTTATTTATATTTTAATTATTAAAACCTTGTAACCATTTTAATCCTCCTGTCTGAGATTTACAAGATAACCATAGCTTGCTTCAAGCTGACAATCTCCGTGGGATCGAGCCTTACTCATGTAAGGTATTACTTGGATGACCCAGTGCACTTGCTGGTTAATTGTGCGGAGATGTGAAAAGTGTGAATCATGATTTCCCACTACCAAGTTTTTGGCGCTGTTGCCGGGGATTGTTTGAGTTTGGACAATTGACGGTTCATCTTGTTGCTTAGATTAGGTAATTTTATTTTATGTTTAAGCTTTTTATTTTTAATTTTTGAAAAATTCAAAAATAATAATAAAATGTTCTTCAGATTTTTTAAGAATGAATTCTAGAGCTTCATGAGATATAGTGAAACCTGGCTGGCTGTTAAGCAATGTCTAATCTGTTGGACCGAGGTTTCCACCTTCCATTGTAAAAAGGATATGCTTGTATTTGTTATGTTAAAGCTTGGCTGGCCACTTGGCCATGTCTAATTCTTTTGTACCGGAGCTTTAGAATCACATTGCATGAGCCTTCAGATTCTCATTCATAATTCTATGCTGAAGCTTGGCTGGCCATTTGGCCATGTCTAATTCTTTTGGACCGAAGCTTTAGACTAGCATGGCATGAATCCTGGAATTCTTATTAAAAATTTTGAATTTATTTATTTTCTTTTTTTAAATAATTTTCGAAAAAAATACAAAAAATTAATAAATCATAAAAACCAAAAATTTTGTGTTTATTGTTTAAGTCTAGTGTCAAATTTTAAGTTTGGTGTCAATTGCATGTTTTAACTTCTCTTAAATTTTCGAAAATATATGCATTGTGTTCTTGTTTGATCTTCAAGTTGTTCTTGATGATTCTCTGTGTTTAATCTTATGACTTTCTTGTTTTGTGTCTTTTCTTGTTTTTCATATGCATTTTCGAATTCATAGTGTCTAAATATTAAAAATTTTTAAGTTTGGTGTCTTGCATGTGTTTCTTTTCTTAAAAATTTTCAAAAATATATTCTTGGTGTTCATCTTGAAATTCAAAGTGTTCTTGGTGTTCATCTTGACATTCAAAGTATTCTTGCATGCATTATTTGTTTTGATTATAATTTCTTATATTTTGTGTCATTGTTTTGTTTTTCTCTCTTCTCATTAAAAATTTAAAAATAAAAAAATATCTTTCCCTTATTCTTCTAAAAAATTTTGAAATTTTGGGTTGACTTAGTCAAAAATTTTTAAATCTAGTTGTTTCTTGTTGGTCATGTCAAAATTTCTATTTAAAAATTCTATCTTTTCAAATCTTTTTCAAAAAAAACAAATCTTTTTCATTTTTCTTTCCTGTTTTTCGAAAATTCTTCAGAAATTGATTTTCAAAATCTTTTTCTTATTTTTATTTTATAATTTTCGAAATTAATGCTAACAATTAATATTTTGATTCAAAATTTTCAAGTTGTTACTTGCCTATTAAGAAAGGATCAATCTTTAAATTCTAGAATCATATCTTTTAGTTTCTTGTTAGTCGAGTAATCAAATTTAATTTCAAAAATCAAATCTTTTTAATTTCCTTTTCAAATCTTTTTCAAAATGATTTTCAATCATATCTTTTCAAAACTGATTTTCAAATATTTTTCAATTAACTACTTGACTTTTTGTTTGATTTTAAAAGTTTACTATTTCTTATCTTTTTCAAAACCACCTAACTACTTTTCTCTCTCTAACTTTCGAAAACCACTAACAACTTTTTCTAAATTCTTTTTAATTAACTAATTGCTTTAAATTCTAATTTTATTTTATTTTTCTTCTTAAATTCAAATTCTAACTAATAATTAAAATAAAAACAAAAATATTTTTCTTTTCTTTTGAATTAATTTTCGAATACTCTCTCTCTCTCATCTCTTTCTATTTATTTATTTTGTTAATACTTCTCTTCTTCTTATAATTCGAACCTTCTCCCTCTCTCTGTGTTCGAATTCTTCTTCTCCTTTCTTCATTCTATTTCTTCTATTCTTCTACTCACATAAAGGAATCTCTACACTGTGACATAGATGATTCCTATTCTTTTCTGTTCTCTTCTTTTTCATATGAGCAGGAACAAGGATAAGAACATTCTTGTTGAAGCTGATCCTGAACCTGAAAGGACTCTGAAGAGGAAGCTAAAACACAACACGCTGGAGAGGACCTAACAGAAATTTTCGAAAAAGAAGTAGTTATGGCAGCCGAAAATAACAACAAATGTGGAAATGCAAGGAAGATGCTTGGTGACTTTACTGCACCCACTTCTGACTTCTATGGAAGAAGCATCTCAATTCCTGCAATTGGAGCAAACAACTTTGAGCTTAAGCCTCAATTAGTTTCTCTAATGCAGCAGAATTGCAAGTTTCATGGACTTTGATGGATATTTTGGAAAACGAATTTCAATCACCTAAAACTCACCGGCAAGTGAACCGGGTCGCATCAAGTAGTAAAACTCACTTAAAGTGAGGTCGATCCCACATGGATTGATGGATCAAGCAACTTTAGTGGGTGATTAGTTTAGTCAAGCTAACATTGAAGAGAATTTGAGTGAAAATTGAAGCAACCGAATGTAAATGACAAGGAATTGTAAATTGCATAAAGTAAATGAGCAGAAACTTAAAGAGTAAGAAATGTAAATTGACAGAATCTTAAATGACAAGAAATGTAAATTGCATCAAATGTAAAGGGGATTGGGTGCAGGAAATTTAAAGGAAAGAAATAAGCAGCACTTAGAACAATTGAAGAATAATTAAGTTGCATGGAAATTAAAAGGGATTGGGTGCTGGGAATTAAAACTTCAATAAGAAAATGTAAAGTGAAATCAAGCAGAGAAGTAAAAGATGAAGTAAGTGCAGTAGATTCAAACAGAAATGAAAAATTGCTTGAAGAACAAGACAGAAAGAAACTTAGCTCAATTGCAATAGCTAAAAGAAAGGTTGAAGACCTTAGGAGTGGAGGAGACTAGAAAACAAGTCTAGATCTCAATTCCTTCCTTGATCCCACAGAAAGTAATTTGCAGAAGAAAATGAGATTTAAAAACAGCATAGAAGATTAAAACCTAATCCTTAGATCAATTGAGAGGAGGAGTGGAAGATGATTCTCAGAATTTGAATCAGTGGAGCTCTTCAACCTCAATTCAAGATCCAAAACAAAAAAGCTAAAGTTGCAGAAGAAGAAGATTTAAAATAGCAAATGAAATTTGAATTATCTAGAAGAAGAACAAAGAGATTTCAGAGTGAGAATTGAAATAGCATTCCTTCAATTCTCCAATTCAAGTTAAGATGTAAAAGTAAGCTCTCTATTCTCCTTGCTCCCTCTTGGAGCCAGCCTTCTAATGCTCTCTATTAGAGCTCACCTCCCCCATGAAAATGAGAAAGATGCCTTTATATAGGCTTTTTACAAAATGAAAATGAAATGAAATTGAAATTAAAAACAAATTACAATTTAAATGAAATTCCTCATCTAATTGATCCTTGTGCCTTTGAGTGATGTTAATTGGGCTTTGCTTGCTTTGGATTTGAGGAAGAGTGGATCTGGTTGGCCTTGGTTTAATTGGTTTGGAGCATGGGTCAAGCTTAGCTCAAGTTGGTTTGGTGTGGGACACCTCCCAGGGCAATGCTCAGCTCTCACCAAGAGCGCAGCATTGGTGCTTGTTTCCTTGGCATTGCTTTGGTGCGCACAACAATGCTCCCTGGCTGTATCAATGTAGCGCTCAGCTCTCCCCAAGAGCGCAGCATTGATGCTTCAAGAGTGAGGTTCCAAGATCAAGCCTTGGTGGAGGCATTTCAGCTCAAATTTTGGAGAATAACTAAAGGGTAGCGCTCCTCAAGCTCCCTGGTTCAAATCCTAGTGAAGCCATATTGGCTTAGTTTCCTTGCTTTTTCTTTGGGAGAGAGCACGACAATGCTCTCCAGGAGAGCGTTGTGCTCTCCTTGAGAGCGCTACTTTGCTTTGGAGTGAGGCTCCAGCTTCGAACCTTGGTGGAAGCATTGGCTGATTTTTTTGCTTGTTTTTGGCCCTTAAAGATGCATTTCACTTGTACCCCAATTTCATGCCAAATATGAATTATCATATATCGTTGGAAAGCTCTGAATGTTAGCTTTCCAACGCAACTAGAAGCACATCAATCGGACATTCGTATCTCAAGTTATAGCCCTTTGAAGGAGGCATGGTCATGTTGTGAGCGCCCAAGTTTTAACTTAGCGAAAATTTTGCTTCCAAGCTCTATTTTACATCACGATAATGCTCTGCTCTTGGCAAGAGCAGAGCTTTGCGTGCTGATTGACAATCTCTTTTAATTTGGTCATGGGCCATGCTTTTAAAAGCGTGGCCTAAGGCTCCAAAGTGTGCTCCAACTTCAAAGTGTGCCCCAAAATTCTTCTTTTCTTCTTTTTAGCTTATTTTGTGCTCTTTTGCTTCTTTTTCTTCTTATTTTTCACAAAATTTATAAAATCAAAAGATCAAGGAAATATACCACTTAAGCACAAAAGAATGCAATATTTGAGCACTAATTATCAATTTCTTGTATGAAAAAGCATAGAAAAACATGACATGATGACATGTCATCAGACTTCTATTGGAAGATCCTCATCAGTTCTTAGCTGAATTCTTGTAAATCTGTGACACTGTTAAGACCAATGGGGTTAATCCTGAGGTCTACAGACTTATGCTTTTCCCCTTTGCTGTAAGAGACAGAGCTAGGACATGGTTGGACTCACAACCTAAAGAAAGCCTGAACTCTTGGGAAAAGTTGGTCAATGCTTTCTTGGCCAAATTCTTTCCACCTCAAAAGTTGAGCAAGCTTAGAGTGGAAGTCCAAACCTTCAGACAGAAGGAAGGTGAATTCCTCTATGAAGCTTGGGAAAGATACAAGCAATTGATCAGAAGGTGTCCTTCTAACATGCTTTCAGAATGGAGTATCCTATGTATATTCTATGATGGTCTGTCTGAATTATCCAAGATGTCATTGAACCACTCTACTGGTGGATCTCTTCATCTAAAGAAGACACCTGCAGAAGCCCAGGAACTCATTGAAATGGTTGTAAATAACCAATTCATGTACACTTCTGAAAGAAATCTTGTGAATAGTGGGACAACTCAGAAGAAAGGAGTTCTTGAGATTGATACTCTGAATGAAATATTGGCTCAGAATAAAATATTGACTTAGAAATTCAATATGATTTCTCAGAGTCTGACTGGAATGCAAGCTGCATCCGGCAGTACTGATGAGCGGATAATTTATACGCTTTTTGGCATTGTTTTTAGGTAGTTTTCAGTATGTTTTAGTTACTTTTTATTATATTTTTATTAGTTTTTAAATAAAAATCACATTTCTGGACTTTACTATGAGTTTGTGTATTTTTCTTTGATTTCAGGTATTTTCTAGCTGAAATTGAGGGACCTGAGCAAAAATCTGATTCAGAGGCTGAAAAAGGACTGCAGATGCTGTTGGATTCTGACCTCCCTGCACTCGAAATGGATTTTCTGGAGCTACAGAAACCCAATTGGCACGCTCTCAATTACGTTGGAAGTAGACATCCTGGGCTTTCCAGTAATATATAATAGTCCATACTTTGCCCGAGTTTTGATAACGTAAACCGGCATTTGAACGCCAACTTTCTACCCTATTCTGGCGTTAAACGCCAGAACTGGCATAAAAGCTGGAGTTAAACACCCAAACTGGCACCAAAACTGGCATTTAACTCCAAGAAGAGTCTCTACACGTGAAGGCTTCAATGCTCAGCCCAAGCACACACCAAGTGGGCCCCAGAAGTTGATTTCTGCATTATCTGCACTTAGTTACTTATTTTCTGTAACCCTAGCTACTAGTTTTGTATAAAAACTACTGTTAGTGACTTATTTTATATCTTTGGACGTTTAGTCCTTAGAGCTTATGCCATATTGTACACGTTTGGAGGCTGGCCTCACAGCCATGCCTATACCTTTTACTTATGTATTTTCAATAGTGGAGTTTCTACACCCCGTAGATTAAGGTGAGGAGCTCTGCTATTCCTCATGAATTAATGCAAAGTACTATTGTTTTTCTATTCAACTCAAGCTTATTCTTATTCTAAAATATTCATTCGCACACAAGAACATGATGAATGTGATGATCAAGTGACACTCATCACCATTCTCACTTATGAATGCGTGTCTGACAAACACTTCCGTTCTACATGAAAACAAGCTTGAATGCATATCTCTTAGCCTCCTGGTTCACGATCAGAGTCTTCGTGGTATAGGCTAGAATTATTGGTGGTCATTCCTGAGATCCGGAAAGTCTAAACCTTGTCTGTGGTATTCCGAGTAGGATCTGGGAAGGGATGACTGTGACGAGCTTCAAACTCGTGAGTGTTGGGCATAGTGACAGATGCAAAAGGATAAATGGATCCTATTCCAACATGAGTGAGAAACGACAGATGATTAGCCGTGCGGTGACGGCGCATTTAGACCATTTTCACTGAGAGGACGGACGGTAGCCATTGACAACGGTGATCTCCCAACATACAGCTTGCCATGGAAAGGAGTACGACTGATTGAATAAAGACAGTAGGAAAGCAGAGGTTCAGAAGGAACAAAGCATCTTCATACGCTTATCTGAAATCCCACCAATGAATTACATAAGTATTTCTATCTTATTTTATATTTTATTTATATTTTAATTCTCAAAACCTCATAACCATTTAAATCTGCCTGACTAAGATTTACAAGATGACCATGGCTTGCTTCAAGCCGACAATCTCCGTGGGATCGACCCTTACTCACGTAAGGTTTATTACTTGGACGACCCAATGCACCTGCTAGTTAGTTGTGCAGAGTTGTGAAAAAGAGTTGAGATTACGATCGTGCGTACCAAGCTGTTGGCGCAGTTGAGATCACAATTTCGTGCACCAAGTTTTTGGTGCCGTTGCCGGGAATTGTTTGAGTTTGGACAACTGACGGTCCATCTTGTTGCTCAGATTAGGTAATTTTATTCTAATTTTAAGCTTTTTGTTTTTATTCTTTTTATTTTCGAAAAAAAAAATTCAAAAAAAAATACATAAATTATTCTATGACTTCAGAGTTTTTAAGAATGAATTCTAGAGTTTCAGATGATGCTTTTATCATCACAGGAGCTAGTTGATTCCCATCAATTTGGCTGTTGTGTGTAATGTCCTGCTGAAGCTTAGCTAGCCATGTCTAATCTTTTTAGACTGAAACTTTAGACTAACATTGCATGATTCCTGGAATTCGTATTAAAAATTTTGAATTTCTTTATTTTCTTTTTCCAAATAATTTTCGAAAAATACAAAAAATTTTTAATAAAATCATAAAAACCAAAAGTTTCATGTTTCTTATTTGAGTCTTGTGTCAAATTTTAAGTTTGGTGTCAATTGCATATTTTAATTTTTCTTTAAATTTTTGAAAATTCATGCATGTATCCTTCATAATCTTCAAGTTGTTCTTGATGATTTTCTTTGTTTGATCTTTGCATTTTCATGTTTTGTGTCTTTTCTTGTTTTTCATATGCATTTTCAATTTGTTAGTGTCTAAACATTGAAAATTTCTGAGTTTGGTGTCTTGCATGTGTGTCTTTTCTTAAAAATTTTTCAAAAATAAGTTCTTGGTGTTAATCTTGACATTCAAAGTGTTCTTGGTGTTCATTTTGACATTCAAGGTGTTCTTGCATGCATTGTGTGTTTTTATCTTAATTTTTTATGTCTTGAGTCATTTAGTTGTTTTTCTCTTTTATCATTAAAAATTCAAAAATAAAAAAAAATATATTTCCCTTATTCTTCTCATAAATTTCGAAATTTTGGATTGACTTAGTCAAAAAGTTTTAAAATTTAGTTGTTTCTTGTTAATCAAGTCAAAATTTCAATTTAAAAATCCTATCTTTTCAAAACCTTTTTCAAAAATCAAATCTTTTTCAATTTTCCTCTTTCATATTTTCGAAAATTTAAAAAATTTGATTTTCAAATTTTTTTTATTTTGATTTCATATTTTTGAATTCATTACTAACATTTAATATTATTGATTCAAAAATCTCAAGTTATTACTTGCCTATTAAGAAAAGTTCAATCTTTAAATTTTAAAATCATATCTTTTAGTTTCTTGTTAGTCAAGTAATCAACTTTAATTTTCAAAATCAAATCTTTTTAAATTTCTCTTTCAAATCTTTTTTAAAATAAATTTCAATCATATCTTTTTCAAAATCAATTTCAAAATCTTTTCTAACTTCTTATCTTTTCAAAATTGATTTTCAAATATTTTTCAATTAACTACTTGACTTTTTGTTTGATTTTAAAAGTTTTTCTATTTCAATCGTATCTTTTTCAAAACCACCTAACTACTTTTTCCTCTCCAATTTTCGAAGATCACTAACCACTTTTTCAAAATCCTTTTTAATTAACTAATTGTTTTAAATTTTAATTTAATTTTATTCCTTTTTATAATTTTCGAATACTAACCAATAATTAAAATAAAAACAAAAATATTTTCCTTTTATTTTAATTTAAAATTCGAATTCTCTCTCTCTCTCTCATCTCTCTATTTATTTATTTATTTACTAACTCCTTTTTTCTTCTTATAATTCGAACCCCCTATCCCTTTCTGTGTTCGAATTCTTCATCTTCTCTCTCCTTCTTCTATTCTTCTCTTCTTCTACTCACATAAAGGAATCTCTATACTGTGACATAGATAATTTCTCTTCTTTTCTGTTCTCTTCTTTTTCATATGAGCAGGAACAGGGGTAAAGACATTCTTATTGAAGCTGATCCTGAACCTGAAAGGACTCTTAAGAGGAAACTAAGAGAAGCTAAAGCACAACCCTCTGGAGAGGACCTGATAGAAATTTTCGAAAAAGAAGGAGAGATGGCCAAACCTAACAAAAATGGTGGAGATGCAAGGAAGATGCTTGGTGACTTTATTGCAGCATCTTCTGACTTCTGTGGAAGGAGCATCTCAATTCCTACAATTGGAGTAAACAACTTTGAGCTTAAGACTCAATTAGTTTCTCTAATGCAGCAGAATCGCAAGTATCATGGACTTCTATTGGAAGATCCTCATCAGTTTTTAGCTGAGTTCTTGCAAATATGTGACACTGTTAAGACTCATGGGGTTGACCCTGAGATCTACAAACTTATGCTTTTCCCTTTTGCTGTAAGAGACAGAGCTAGGACATGGTTAGACTCACAACCTAAGGACAGCCTGAACTCTTGGGAAAAACTGGTCAATGCCTTCTTGGCAAAGTTCTTTCCACCTCAAAAATTGAGTAAACTTAGAGTGGAAGTCCAAACCTTCAGACAGAAGGAAGGCGAATCCCTCTATGAAGCTTTGGAAAGATACAAGCAATTGATCAGAAGGTGTCCTTCTGGTATGCTTTCAGAATGGAGCATCATATGCATATTCTATGATGGTCTGTCTGAACTGTCCAAGCTGTCATTGGACAACTCTGTTGGTGGATCTCTTCATCTAAAGAAGATGCCTGAAGAAGCTCAGGAACTCATTGAAATGGTTGCAAATAACCAATTCATGTACACTTCTGAAAGAAATCCTGTGAATAATGGGACGACTCAGAAGAAAGGAGTTCTTGAAATTGATACTCTGAATGCTATATTGGCTCAGAACAAAATATTGACTCAGCAAGTCAAGATGATTTCTCAGAGTATGAATGGATAGCAAGCTGCATCCAACAGTACTAAAGAAGCATCTTCTGAAGAAGAAGCTTATGATCTTGAGAACCCTGCAATGGCAGAGGTAAATTACATTGGAGAATCCTATGGAAACACCTATAATTTTTCATGGAGAAATCATCCAAATTTCTCATGGAAGGACCAACAGAAGCCTCAACAAGGCTTCAATAATAATGGTGGAAGAAATAGGTTTAGCAATAGCAAGCCTTTTCTAACATCTTCTCAGCAACAGATAGAGAATTCTGAACAGAGTCATTCTAGCCTGGCAACCATAGTCTCTGATCTATCCAAGACCACACTAAGTTTCATGAATGAAACAAGGTCCTCCATTAGAAATTTGAAGGCACAAGTGGGTCAACTGAGTAAGAAGATTACTGAAACTCCTCCCAGTACTCTCCCAAGCAATACAGAAGAAAATCCCAAGAGAGAGTGCAAGGCCATAACCATGACTAACATGGCTGAACCTGGAGAGAATGAGGAGGACATGAGTCCCAGTGATAAAAACCTCACGGGACGTCCCCTGGACAGAATAGAGTTTCTCTTTGAGGAACCAAAGGAATCTGAGGCTCATACAGAGACCATAGAGATTCCATTGAACTTCCTTCTACCATTCATGAGCTCTTATGAATATTCTTCCTCTGAGGAGGATGAAGACATCACTGAAGAGCAAGTTGCTAAATATTTAGGAGCAATCACGAAGCTGAATGCCAAGTTATTTGGTACTGAGACTTGGGAGGATGAACCCCCCTTGATCACCAATGAACTGAATGCATTGATGAGGCAGACATTACCTCAGAAGAAATTGGATCCCGGAAAATTCTTCATACCTTGTACCATAGGCACCATGACCTTTAAGAAGGCTCTATGTGACCTGGGGTCAGGGATAAACCTTATGCCCCTCTCTGTAATGGAGAAACTGGGAATCTTTGAGGTACAAGCTACAAGAATCTCACTAGAGATGGCAGACAAATCAATGAAACAGGCTTATGGACTAGTAGAGGACGTGCTAGTGAAGGTTGAAGGCCTTTACATCCCTGCTGATTTCATAATCCTAGACACTGGGAAGGATGAGGATGAATCCATCATCCTTGGCAGACCCTTCCTAGCCACAGCAAAAGCTGTGATTGATGTTGACAGAGGAGAGTTGGTCCTTCAGTTGAATGAGGACTACCTTGTATTCAAGACTCAAGGTTCTCCTTCTGTAACCATGGAGAGGAAGCATGAAAAGCTTCTCTCAATACAGAGTCAAACAAAGCGCCGACATTCAAACTCTAAGTTTGGTGTTGGGAAGCCACAACCAAACTCTATGTTTAGTGTTGGGAGGCCACAACTAAACTCTAATTTTGGTGTTGAGAGGCCTGATGCCAGGGCATCTTGGCTAGTTTTACTAGCCATTTTTTGTATGCTTTAGGTTGGTTTCATGCATTTTCATAGGAAATAAGAAAGTATTTGGTTGAAAATGCATTCATACCATGATTCAAGCAAACATTGTGAATTTTGAATGATTTCATGAGAATTTTGCATGAATTGAATGATAAAATGGATGACGAATAATCTCATGAGTAAGAGCAAGACTTTGATGCACTTTGTTTGATTGATTTTAGGTAACAAGAAGCAGAGAAGAGCCACGTTAGAGGCTACTTTAGTGCCACTAACATGGCCATTAACGTGGAAGGAAGGAAAGTTTGCAACCTTAGTGGTAAAGTTAACACCACTAACGTCTTCGAAGGTCATCTCAGCCCACGTTAGCTGCCCCATTAGCGCCACTAACGTGGGCACTAACGTGGAAGAAGAGGAGAAGCCTCAACGTTAGTGAGAAAGTTAATGGTATTAACGTGGAAGAAAGGAGGCAGCTGTGAAAGTTAGTGGAAAAAGTGAACGCCACTAACGTTTGCGAAGCCAAGAACACCCACATTAGTGGCCACGTTAGTGCCACTAACATGGGCATTAACGTGGAACAAAGGAGGCAGCTGTGAAAGTTAGTGGAAAAAGTGAACGCCACTAACGTTTGCGAAGCAAAGAAGGCCACGTTAGTGCCACTAACGTGGGCAAAATCTCACCCGGCAGCCTGACAATGCCTTCTTCAAACAAAAATAACTTGAGCCACAAAACTCCAAATGAGGTGATTCCAGTGGCATTGGAAAGTAGGAATCCAGAGCTTTCCAAGCCTATATGGCACTACATGGTGAACACTAAATTTGAGGGAGAAAACCTGCCCCGAAAGTGCAAAGATGAACATGGTATCAACCTGTAGTAAGGCCAGCTGACCTCTTCACCTTCCAAGACGTGTAACTCGAGCTATAGAGCTCTAAATGATGTACTTCCAAAAGCGTTGGAAAGTAGACATCCAAGGCTTTCCAATAATATATAATAGTATGGGGTGAACATTAAGTTTGAGCTCCAAAACCTGGCAATATTAATCCCGTGAATGCGGACGTTATTGGCACTCACTTTTTCCAATAACGCCGGTGACTATGCCAGCGACCTTGTCCACTTCAAAGGAGCATAACTTGAGTTACAGAGGTCCAATTGAGATGATTTCAGTTGTGTTAGAAAGCTGACATTCAGAACTTTCCAATGATATATAATATTTTATAATGGGCATGAAATTGAAGTACAAACAAGAGGCATCTTTTAAGCCCTAAAAATACCAACTGGGTAGCAATTGTGATGTTAGCCACACTAACTTCAGCACTAACGCAACACTTGTAGAATTAGTGTGGCTAACGGTAGCACTAACATTAGCATCTGGACCTCAATTTGATTCACTTCTCTTTCATGGACCACCAAACCTCAAGCAAGCAAGCCCACAAGTGTCAACCTATCAAGGCCACAAGAAGCATCTAGAATAGGAATTCTCATTTAATTGTAATTTGCTTTTAATTTCATTTCATTTTGTAATTTAGGAGAGCCTATATAAAGGCCTTAGTTTTTACTTTGAAATCATTCTGGAATTCAGGATTGGAGGGGGGATTCTGTATTGAGGTCTTCGGACTCCCTCCCCTCACACACTTTTCTTTCTTTTTCTTTCCTTAGTAGTAGTTCATTTTATAGTTTGTAATTTTCCATTTATGAATGTTAAAGTCTCAATTTCAGTTTTAATCTTCATCTTTATTTCTCTGTACTTCTTTTCTTCTCTGTTGAATAGAGCAATGAACAACTAACTTTTTTCATTGGGTTAGAGAGCTCTATTGTGATTCAATAGATCAATTGTAGTTCTTATTCTTCTTCTTCTTTCTTTTCTCTTGGTTTTACTAGAAATCTTTCGTTCTTCATCCAATTGGTTAGCTATCTTGGAAGAGAAGCTCTCCATTATTGGATCTCTTCTGAGCCTTGGAAGAGGAATGAGGAGATCATGCTAGAATTGCTTTCTCATGTTGGACCAAATTGGGGTTTGGATGAATATAGTGACTTATAATCCTACCAACACTTTGATTTGGAAATACATGTGGTATAATCAGTGACCATACTTCATCTCTTTCCATGAGCAATTAAATCAAGGAATTGGGAAATTGTTCAAGCTTAGAGAGATTGGATTGCCAAGGAATTGGGATCCAATCACTTAAGATTGCCAAGGAGATCAATGAATGCATTGATTGAGGAAGAGATGAGAATGAACTTGATCCGGAGGATTGCAATATCTCTTGATCCCAATGTTCATTTTATTTTTAGTTCTTACATTTACTTTTCTTGCCATTTTATTTTTCTGCACTTTATAGTTTTTCCTTTACATTGATGCAATTTACATTTCCTGGTTACTTATCACTCCAATCTGATTCATCTAACTAGGATAATCAATTAACCATTGATTGCTTAATCCGTTAATCCCTGTGGATTCGACCTCACTCTATTGTGAGTTTTTACTTGACGATAATTCGGTATACTTGCCGAGGGAAATTTTGTTGAGAGATAAGTTTCCATGCATCAAGGCCCCAACCATACTCTGATTATCTTTGACGCTCCATGAGAGCTCACTCTCAAGCTATTGACATTAAAGAAGCACTTATTGGGAGGCAACCCAATGTTATTTAATTATATCTATTTATTTTTCATTGTTTTCTTTAGGTTGATGATCATGTGAAGTCACAAAAACAACTGAAAAATCAAAAACAGAATGAAAAATAGCATTAAAAATAGCTCACCTTGGAGGAAGAGCTTACTGGCATTTAAACGCCAGTAAGAGTAGCAGAATGGACGTTAAACGCCCAGTCTGGCACCATTCTGGGCATTTAACACCAAAAATAGGCACCAGACTGGCGTTTAATGCCAGAACAGGCACCAGTCTAGCGTTTAACGCCAGAACAGAGCACCAAGTTGGCGTTCAATGCCAAGAAAGGGAGAAAAGCTGGCGTTAAACGCCAAAAACAAGCAGTAATCTGGCGTTTAACGCCAAAATTGCACTCTAAGGGCATTTTTGTACGCCTAAATGGAGCAGGGATGTTAAAGTCCTTGACCCCTCAGGATCTGTAGACCCCACAAGATCCCCACCTATCCCACCTCTTCTTCTCTCCTCTTCATACCTTTCCACAACACTCTTCCCCAAATACCCTTCACCTATCAAATCTTACCCTCTTCCCCAAATACCCTTCACCAATCACCTCATTCACTTTTCCCTAAAACAACACTCTACCTTCAAATTCAAAACTCTTTTCCCTTCCAAACCCAACCCCAAATACACGAACCTAACCCTACCCCACTCCTATATATACCCCTCATCACTCCTTCAATTTCACACATCACACATACCTTATACACCCTTGGCTGAATTCACCCTCTCCCTCCATCTCCTCCATTTTCTTCTTCTTCTCCTTCATTCTCTCTTTTTTGCTCGAGGACGAGCAAACACTCTAAGTTTAGTGTGGTAAAAGCATTGCTTTTTATTTTTCCATAACCATTTATGGCACCTAAGGCCGAAGAAATCTCTAGAAAGATGAAAGGGAAGGAAAAAGCTTCCACCTCTGAGTCATGGAAGATGGAGAGATTTATCTCAAAGGTCCATCAAGACCACTTCTATGAAGTTGTGGCCAAGAAGAAGGTGATCCCTGAGGTCCCTTTCAAGCTCAAAAGGAGTGAGTATCCGGAGATCCGACATGAGATTAGAAGAAGAGGATGGGAAGTTCTCTCCAATCCTATTCAACAAGTCGGGATCTTAATGGTTCAAGAGTTCTATGCAAACGCATGGATCACTAGGAACCATGATCAAAGTATGAACCCGAATCCAAAGAATTGGCTTACAATGGTTCGGGAGAAATACTTAGATTTCAGTCCAGAAAATGTAAGGTTGGCGTTCAACTTGCCAATGATGCAAGAAAACGCATGCTCCTACACTAGAAGGGTCAACTTTGATCAAAGGTTGGACCAAGTCCTCATGGACATATGTAAGGAAAGAGCTCAGTGGAAAAGAGACTCAAGAGGCAACCCGGTTCAATTGAGAGGACCGGACCTTAAACTTGTGGCTAGAGGATGGTTGGAGTTCATCCAACGCTCTATCATTCCTACTAGCAACCGATCTGAAGTAACTGTGGATCGGGCCATCATGATCCATAGTACCATGATAGGGGAGGAAGTGGAAGTTCATGAAATTATACCTCAAGAACTCTACAAGGTGGCTGACAAGTCCTCCACTTTGGCCAGGTTAGCCTTCCCTCATGTCATTTGTCACCTCTGCAATTCAGCAGGAATTGACATAGAGGAAGACACCTTCATTGATGAGGACAAGCCCATCACTAAGAAAAGGTTGGAGCAAACAAGAGAGCCCACTCATGGACCTCAACAAGAGCATGAGGAAACTTCTCATCATGAAATCCCTGAGATGCCTCAAGGGATGCATTTTCCTCCATAAAACTATTGGGAGCAAATCAACACCTCCCTAGGAGAATTGAGTTCCAACATGGGACAACTAAGGGTGGAGCACCAAGAGCATTCCATCCTCCTTCATGAAATTAGAGAAGACCAAAGAGACATGAGGGAGGAGCAACAAAGGCAAGAAAGAGACATAGAGGAGCTCAAGCACTCCATAAGATCTTCAAGAGGGAGAACTAGCCGCCATCAGTAAGGTGGACCCGTTCTTTAATTTCCTTGTTTTTATTCTTCTATTTTTCGTTCCCTATGCTTTATGTTTTGTCTATGTTTGTGTCTTTATTACATGATCATTAGTGTCTAGTGTCTATGTCTTAAAGCTATGAATGTCCTATGAATCTATCACTTTTCTTAAATGAAAAATGTTTTTAATTGCAAAAGAACAAGAAGTGCATGGTTTCGAATTCTATCTTGAATTTAGTTTAATTATTTTGATGTGGTGGCAATACCTTTTGTTTTCTAAATGAATGGTTTAAAAGTCAATATTTTTGAATTTGTTGTTTATGAATGTTAAAACTATTGGCTCTTGAAAGAATAATGAAAAAGGAGAAATGTTATTGATAATCTGAAAAATCATAAAATTGATTCTTGAAGCAAGAAAAAGCAGTGAATAGAAAAAGCTTGCGAAAAAAAAAAAGAAAAGAAAGAAATGAAAAAGCAAGCAGAAAAAGCCAGTAACCCTTTAAACCAAAAGGCAAGGGTGGAAAAAGGATCCAAGGCTTTGAGCATTAATGGATAGGAGGGTCCAAAGGAATAAAATCTTAGCCTAAGCGGCTAAATCAAGCTGTCCCTAACCATGTGCTTGTGGCGTGAAGGTGTCAAGTGAAAAGCTTGAGACTGAGCGGTTAAAGTTGTGGTCCAAAGGAAAAAAAAAAAAGAGTGTGCTTAAGAGCTCTGGATACCTCTAACTGGGGACTCTAGCAAAGCTGAGTCATAATCTGAAAAGGTTCACCCAGTTATGTGTCTGTGGCATTTATGTATCCGATGGTAATACTGGAAAACAAAATGATTAGGGTCACGGCCAAGACTCATAAAGTAGCTGTGTTCAAGAATCAACATACTAAACTAGGAGAATCAATAACACTATCTAAATTCTGAGTTCCTATAGATGCCAATCATTCTGAACTTCAAAGGATAAAGTGAGATGCCAAAACTGTTTAGAGGCAAAAAGGCTACAAGTCCCGCTCATCTAATTGAAACTAATTTTCAGTGATAAGTTTGGAAATCATTGTATATTCTCTTCTTTTTATCCTACTTTGTTTTTAGTTGCTTGGGGACAAGCAACAATTTAAGTTTGGTGTTGTGATGAGCGGATAATTTATAAACTTTTTGGTATTGTTTTTAGGTAGTTTTCAGTATGTTTTAGTTGCTTTTTATTATATTTTTATTAGTTTTTAAATAAAAATCAGATTTCTGGACTTTACTATGAGTTTGTGTGTTTTTCTGTGATTTCAGGTATTTTCTGGCTGAAATTGAGGGACCTAAGCAAAAATTTGATTCAGAGGCTGAAAAAGGACTGCAGATGCTGTTGGATTCTGACCTCCCTGCACTCGAAATGGATTTTCTGGAGCTACAAAAACTCAATTGGTGCGCACTCAATTGCGTTGGAAAGTAGACATCCTGGGCTTTCCCGCAATATATAATAGTTTATACTTTTCTCGAGTTTTGATAATGCAAACTGGCGATTGAACGCCAACTTTCTACACTATCAAGCTATTAACATTAAAGAAGCGCTTGTTGGGAGGCAACCCAATGTTATTTAACTATATTTATTTATATTTCATTGTCATTTTATGTTTTCTTTAGGTTGATGATCATGTGAAGTCATAAAAACAATTGCAGAATTAAAGCAAAATGAAAAACAGCATAAAAAATAGCACACCCTGAAGGACAGGCTTACTGGCGTTTAAACGCCAATAAGGATAGCAGAATGGGCGTTTAACGCCCAGCCTGGTAGCATTCTGGGCGTTAAACGCCAGAATGGACAGCACTCTGGGCATTTAACGCCAAAAAAGGGTGTCTGGCGTCTGGCTGGCGTTAAACGCCAGAAAGGGACAGCAGACTGGCGTTTAACGCCAGGAAAGGTAGCAGAGCTAGCGTTAAACGCCAGGATTGGCACATAGAGGGCGTTTAAATGCCAGAATGGTGCAGGGTGCAGAATTCCTTGACACCTTAGGATCTGTGGACCCCATAGGATCCCCACCTAGCCCACCTCTTTTTCTCTCCTCTTCACCCCTTTCCATAACACTCTTCCCCAAATACCCTTGACCCATCACATCAATAACTCTTCCCCAAATACCCTTCACCTATCAAATCTTACCCTCTTCTCCATAATCTCTTCACCACTCACATCCATCCATCATAAAATCCCACCAACCTCACCATTCAAATTCAGACCATTTCCCTCCCAAACCCAACCCCTATTACACGCATTCCCTCTCTCTTTTACCATATAAATATCCCTCCTTACCACCTTCCATTTCACGCATCATACACACTAACCCACCCTTGGCCGAACAAATTCCTCACCTCCATCTCCTCCATTTCTTCTTCTTCTACTCATTTCTTTCTTCTTTTGCTCAAGGACGAGCAAACCTTCTAAGTTTGGTGTGGAAAAAGCTCTGCTTTTTGTTTTTCCATAACAATTAATGGCACCTAAGGCCGGAGAAACCTCTAGAAAGAGGAAAGGGAAGGCAATTGCTTTCAACTCCGAGTCATGGAAGATGGAGAGATTCATCTCAAAGATCCATCAAGACCACTTCTATGAAGTTGTGGCCAAGAAAAAAGTGATTCCCGAAGTCCCCTTCATGCTAAAAAAGGGTGAATATCCAGAGATCCGACGTGAGATTCAAAGAAGAGGTTGGAAAGCTCTCACCAACCCAATCCAACAAGTTGGAATCTTAATGGTTTAAGAGTTCTATGACAATGCATGGATCACTAAGAACCATGATCAAAGTATGAACCCGAACCCAAAGAATTGGCTCACAATGGTTCGGGGGAATTACTTGGATTTCAGTCTGGAAAATGTGAGGTTGGCATTTAATTTGCCAATGATGAGAGGAGATCCTCATCCTTTCACTAGAAGGGTCAATTTTGATCAAAGGTTGGACCAAGTCCTTAGGGACATTTGTGTGGAAGGAGCTCAATGGAAGAGAGACTCAAGAGGCAAGCCAGTTCAACTAAGAAGGCTTGACGTCAAGCCCGTGGCTAGGAGATGGTTGGAGTTCATCCAATGCTCTATCATTCCTACTAGCAACCGGTCTGAAGTTACAATAGACCGAGCTATCATGATCCATAGTATCATGATTGGAGAGAAAGTAGAAGTTCATGAGATCATACCTCTAGAACTTTACAAGGTGGCGGACAAGCCCTCTACTTTGGCAAGGTTAGCCTTCCCTCATCTCATCTGTACCCTATGCAATTCAGTTGGAATTGTCATAGAGGAAGACATCCTCATTGAAGGAGACAAACCCATTGATGACAAGTCATCTTAGCCTAGTTTCACTAGCCTTTTTATTTTATTTTAAAATGCATTATGCACTTTCTTGAGCCATAAGCAAGCCAATTGGGTAGATTTTCATGCTTCCTTTGATTTAATCAACCATAGATGAATTAATGCAATTTCATGAGGTTTTATGCTATAATTGTCACATATTATGAAAGAATGAATATCTCATGATTTTGAGCATTGCTTTGATGTGTTTGGTTTATTAATGATAGGTGAAGAAAGCTTGGAGAAAGGTTGAAGCAAGAAGGAATGGCTAGGAGGAAGAGAGGACAAAAAGTTTGAGCAAAAGTTTGCCTCAAACTTTAGCTCAAACTTTTGGAATAAGTGAAAATGAACCAGGGAGCAAAAAGCTTGACCAAAAGTTTGCCTCAAACTTTTGTACAAATTTTTGGGCAAAAAGCTTGAGCAAAAGTTTGCCTCAAACTTTTTGGCAAACTTTTGGCATCACAAATCAACACCCTGGAGAGCAAAAGTTTGCGCCAACATTTGCCTCAAACTTTTTGGCAAACGTTGGCGCCATGAACAACACACCCTGGAGAGCAAAAGCTTGCGCCAACGTTTGCCTCAAACTTTTTGGCAAACGTTGGCGCCATGAGTGTGCAAGGGGGAGCCAACGTTTGAGCAAAAGTTTGACCCCAAACTTTGGCTCAAACGTTGGTAGCAGCAAGGATGGGGTGGCTGATATGAAAAGTTTGAGTAAAAGTTTGCCTCAAACTTTTACTCAAACTTTTACTCAAGCTTACATAATTCCAAACCCGGTTCACTTCGGTTCTTCTCCAAACTCCAAGAGCAATCAACCAAGGCCTCTATCAACCCAATTCCATCAAGAGCAAAGGCCCAATTGAAGGCTTGAAGACCATTTGAAGAAAGTGTATAAATAGCATAGGATTTAAGTTTTGGAGGTGCTTTTCCTTTTAGTTTTCATAGAGAGTTTTCGGAGAGCTTTTGGTGTGGAGTGAATTTTAATTTCTAAGTCTTGGGGAAGGAAAAATGAATTCCCTTCCTCTTAGTTTTCTTGCTTTCAATTTCAATTACAATTGTCTTGGATCATGGGTTGGAGAATTGAAGGAATTCTGTTTCAATCTCATCCTGAGACCTCTCTGTTTCTTTACTGCACAATTGAATTTAAATTTCTGTTAATTGCTTCTTCATCTACTTTCTCTGCAATTTACATTTCCTTTGCAATTGTTCTTGTTGGATCTAGGAAGGCATTGAGATCTAGACTTGGTTATCTAGTCTCTTGGGTCCTGAGATCTGAATTATCATTTTACATTCTCCGTTTACTGCTTTCAAGCTCATTTACATTTCTGTTTCAAGATCCGATTCAATCCAATTCATATTCCACTTTTATGTTTGTTGAATTTTACTTTGCCTTGTTTAATTTCTGCAAATCCAATTCCCAATTCCCTTTACAATTCAAGCCATTTACATTTCTTGCACTTTATGATTCTGCAATTTACATTTCTTGCGTTCTAAGTTTCTGCCATTTAATTTCTTGTTCTTTAAGATTCAGCACTTTAAATTTCAGTTCTCTTTAATTTCATGCAATTTACCCATTCCCTTTACTTTCTATGCAATTTAAATTCTGCAAATCACAAATCTCTCAACCAAATCTTGATTCGCTTGACTAAATCAACTACTAAACTAAAATTGCTCAATCCTTCAATCCCTGTGGGATCGACTTCACTCCCGTGAGTTATTATTACTTGATGCGACCCGGTGCACTTGCCGGTGAGTTTTGTGTCGGATCGTTTTCCGCACAACAAGTTTTTGGCGCCGTTGCCGGGGATTAATTAGATTGACAATGATTAAGTGAGGTGGTGATGTAGATCAAGTACTTTTTCTTTATTTTTTTCTAATTTCAATTAACCCACTAACTGTTTGAATTTTTGCTTAGGCTAACTAAAACTTCATTCTAGCAGTAGATTGAAGTGTCACTGGTTTATGTGTTTCTTATGTTCTGTTTGTATGTCAGGTACAAGAAGAACCACACCCACCTTTCATGAACAAGACGAAAGAACTCTCAGGAGGTTAAGAAGAGCTTAAAGAGGGAAAAATATTGTTGGAGAAGAGGAATCAGAAGAAGAATTCCAAGATATAGAGGAACATTCAACCAATCCACCTGGTGGAGCAGACAACAACAATAACGACCCACCTCAGAGGAGAGTTTTGGCCTCCTATACCTTTGCAAATGCTAGACATTGTGGAAGCAGCATTCTCACCCCTAATGTCAACGCAAATAACTTTGAATTGAAGCCACAACTCATTACATTGGTCCAAAACAACTGCTCGTTTGGGGGAGGACCATTGGAGGATCCAAATCAACATCTATCTACCTTCTTAAGGATTTGTGACACTGTCAAGTCCAATGGTGTGAATCCTGAGACTTACAAGCTTCTGCTGTTCCCGTTCTCATTAAGGGACAAGGCCGCACAATGGCTTGAAACTTTTCCTCAAGGAAGCATCACTAGCTGGGATGATTTGGTGACTAATTTTCTAGCCAAATTCTATCCACCTCAAAGAGTCATCAGGCTGAAGACTGAGGTGCAAACATTCACGCAGTTGGATGCTGAAAATCTGTATGAAGCATGGGAGAGATACAAGGCTCTGCTGAGGAAATGTCCACCAGAAATGTTCACTGAGTGGGACAAGCTACAGAACTTCTATGAAGGACTCACTCTAAAGGCTCAAGAATCACTTGACCACTCAGCTGGAGGATCATTGCAACTGATGAAAACAGCAGAAGAAGCTCAAAATCTTATTGACATGGTGGCCAACAATCAATATTTCTTTGCTCAACAAAGAAACCGCCAACCATCACAAAGGAGAGGAGTAATGGAGCTAGAAGGAGTGGACTCAATCTTGGCTCAAAACAAGATGATGCAGCAGCAAATTCAACAATAATTTGAGCAAATGGCCAAGAGGATTGATAGCCTCCAAGTTGCAGCAGTTAACACAAGCCAACCATCATCCACATGGGGGCAAAATGAAGAAACTCAAGAAGAACAACAACAAGAGCAAGTACAGTATATGCACAACCAAGGACCAAATGAAGTGTATGGTGATACATACAATCCATCCTGGAAGAACCACCCAAACCTCAGATGGGGAGATAATCACACCCAAAACCAACAACCATGGCAGAGGAACTCAAACCAAAACAACCCAAGAAGCAACCAAAACCACAACCAGCAGCAAACTAACCAGAACCCCTACAGAAAACCTCAAAATAACTACCCCAACCCCAACCAGTACCAATCCAATAACCAACCCACCAACCAAAATGCCTACCATCCACCACCCACATCTCACAACCCACCTCAAGTATCACCCGAATCTCAAAGACTCACTAACTTGGAGACCTTGATAGACAAAATGTTGAAACACCAGGAAATGACAACCAAGAACCATGAAGCCTCCAAAAAGAGCCTATAGAGGCAAATTGGGCAAATCTCCAAACAGATTTCTGTTGAGAGATCTTCAAGCTCACTGCCGAGTGACACAATCCCAAATCCTAAGGAAGAATGCAAGGCAATATAATTAAGGAGTGGGAGAACATTGATGAGCAACAATGACACTACAAAGAAGCAAGCAGAGAGCAGCAAGAGACCACTAGAAGAGGAACAGTCAACACACACAGAAGAAGCCAATGATGATGATGCAATGGCAAGCAAGCAAGCTTCAAAGCAAATTCAAGAAAAGGAGGAACAATCAAAAATTCCAAAAAAGGGGAACGAAGCAATTGAAGAGCCAACAAAGAATCAAAAACAACAAGCAGAGAAGGCCTTTGTACCTCTACTACCATATCCCCAGAGATTCAACAAGGAGGCAAAGGACCAACAATTTCATAAGTTCCTTGAGACTTTTAAGAAGTTGGAGATAAATATCCCCTTGGCTGAGGCACTGGAGCAGATGCCCCTATATGCCAAGTTCATGAAGGAGCTAATCAACAAGAAAAGAAGTTGGCAAGAAAAGGAAACTATCATGCTCACTAAAGAATGTAGCGCTGTGATCCAGATGGGTATCCCACCAAAGCTCAAAGATCCAGGGAGTTTTGTAGTCTCATGCACCATAGGCAAGATAACATTGGAAAACGCCCTGTGTGATCTAGGTGCCAGCATCAACTTGATGCCTCTATCATTAATGAGAAAGCTTGCCATAGAACAAATTAAATCCACCAGGATGTCACTAGTCATGGCTGATAGATCAATCAAGACACCCAATGGTATTGTGGAGAATTTACTAGTGAAGGTTGGAAAATTTATCTTCCCCGCAGACTTTGTAATCTTAGACACAGAAGGGAAAGGAAGCAGCTCAATCATCTTGGGGAGACCATTTCTAGCCACAGCAAGAACTACTATTGATGTGGAGAAGGGAGAAATGACCTTCAGGGTGCATAATGAACAAATGGTAATTAATGTCTTCAAATCAATGCAACACCCCTCAGAGCAAGAAAACTACATGAATGTGGACATGATTGAAGGGCTGGTAGAAGAAATGTTTGAAGACAACTATTTGGAGCATCAGAAAGGACAAAGAGAGGAAGTGATGGAAATACTCATTGAAGACAAGAAAGAGGACAAACCAAAACAGGAGTTGAAACCTCTCCCTCCTCACCTCAAATACGTGTTTCTTGGAGAAGCAGAGGCATTTCCAGTAATTATAAATTCCTCTTTGAACATAGATGAGGAAGCAAGGTTGATTGAAGTATTAAAAACTCACAAAACAGCCTTGGGGTGGACAATTGAGGACATCAAAAGCATTGATGACAAGTCATCTTAGCCTAGTTTCACTAGCCTTTTTCTTTTGTTTTCAATTAAATTATACACTTTCTTGAGCCAAAAGCAAGCCAATTGGGTAGATTTTCATGTTTCCTTTGATTTAATTAACCATGTATGAATTCATGCTATTTCATGAGGTTTTATGCTATAATTGTCATATATTATGAAAGAATGAATATCTCATGATTTTGAGCATAGCTTTGATGTGTTTGGTTGATTAATGATAGGTGAAGAAAGCTTGGAGAAAGGTTGATGCAAGAAGGAATGGCTAGGAGGAATGACTTGAGTCTTGAATTAATTATGAACCAGGAAGCAAAAGCTGGAGCAAAAGTTAGCCCCTAACTTTTTGGCTAACTTTTGGGCAAAAGCTGGAGCAAAAGTTAGCCCCTAACTTTTTGGCTAACTTTTGGGCAAAAGCTGGAGCAAAAGTTAGCCCCTAACTTTTTGGCTAACTTTTGGCATGAAAAATACTCCCTGGATGCACCAAAAGTTTGTGCCAACGTTAGCCCCTAACTTTTTGGCTAACGTTGGCGCTTGAAAAACTCCCTGGGCTAGCAAAAGTTTGCGCCAACGTTAGCCCCTAACTTTCTGGCTAACGTTGGCGCCATGAATAACTAAGGGGAGGCCAACGTTGGAGCAAAAGTTAGACCCCTAACTTTTGCCCCAACGTTGGTATCAGCAAAACAAGGGTGCTGATGTGAAAAGTTGGAGCAAAAGTTAGACCCTAACTTTTACTCCAACTTTTACTCAAGCTTTCATGATTCTAACCCGGTTCAATTCGGTTCTTCTCCAAACTCCAAGAGCAATCAACCAAGGCCTCTCTCAACCCAATTCCACCAAGAGCAAAGGCCCAATTGAAGGCTTGAAGACCATTTGAAGAAAGTGTATAAATAGATTAGAATTTGAGTTTTAAGAGAGCTTCCCTTTGAGTTTTCAGAGAGCTTTTCTTTTCTGGTTTGATTGAGAGCTCACTTTTATTTTTCTTAGCATTGTTGTTTTAATTCAAGAGAATTTGGGAGGAGAATTGATCTCTCTTCTTCCTTGTTCTTACCCAGCACTCTTTACTTTTCTTGTCTTGGATTTTGGGTGGAGAATTGAAGAAATTCTGTTTCAATCTCACCTTGGAATCTTGTTTAATTTTCTGATTAATTGAATTTCAGTTTCGGTTAATTGTTCTTCATCTACTTTCTTTGCAATTTACAATTTCCTTTGCAATTGTTCTTGTTGGATCTAGGAAGGCATTGAGATCTAGACTTGGTTTTCTAGTCTCTTGGGTCCTGAGATCCGGATTTCCCATTTCCCATTCCCTGTTTACCGTTTTCATGCTCATTTACAATTCTGTTTCTAGATCTGATTCAATCCAAGTGTTCTTCTATTCCTCTGCTTGTTGAATTTTAATTTCCCTTGTTTAATTCCTGCAAATCCAACTCCCAATTCCCTTTACAATTCAAGCCATTTACATTTCTTGCACTTTAAGATTCTGCAATTTACATTTCTTGCGTTCTAAGTTTCTGCCATTTAATTTCTTGTTCTTTAAGATTCAGCACTTTAAATTTCAGCTCTCTTTAATTTCATGCCAATTGCCCATTCCCTTTACTTTCTATGCAATTTAAATTCTGCAAATCACAAATTTCTCAACCAAATCTTGGTTCGCTTGACTAAATCAACCACCAAACTAAAATTGCTCAATCCTTCAATCCCTGTGGGATCGACCTCACTCCCGTGAGTTATTATTACTTGATGCGACCCGGTGCACTTGCCGGTTAGATTCGGGTGTCTTGGAGAAATTCGTTTCTCCACGAAAATATCCCATCAAGTTTTAGGCGTCGTTGCCAGGGATTGATTAGATTGACAATGATTAAGTGAGGTGGTGATCTAGATCTAGCATTTTTATTTTCTGTTTCTCTAATTTTCAATTAACCCACTAACTGTTTGAATTTTTGCTTAAGCTAACTAGAACTTCATTCTAGCAATAGATTGAAGTGCTACTGGTTTTGTGCGTTTCTTATGTTCTGCTTGTATGTCAAGTACAAGGAGAACCATACCCACCTTTCATGAACAAGACGAAAGAACTCTCCAAAGGCTAAGAAGAGAAGCAAGAGAAAAAAATGTTGCTGGAGAGGAAGAATCAGATGAAGAATATCATGAATTGGACGAACACTCAACAAATCCAACAAATCCACCAGTGAGAATGGCCAACAACAATGGTCAACCACAGAGGAGAGTCTTGGCTTCATATACATTTGCTAATCCAAGGCATTGTGGGTGTAGCAACCTTACCCCAAATGTCGATGCAAATAACTTTGAATTAAAGCCCCAACTCATCACCTTGGTGCAGAACAACTGTTCTTATGGAGGAGGCCCCTTGGAAGATCCAAACCAGCACCTATCCACCTTCTTGAGGATATGTAACACAGTGAAGACCAATGGTGTACATCCTGATAGTTACAAATTGTTGTTGTTTCCATTTTCCCTGAGGGACAAAGCTGCTCAATGGTTGGAGTCATTTCCAAGAGAAAGCATCAACAAT
This sequence comes from Arachis hypogaea, assembly GCF_003086295.3. Lineage (NCBI taxonomy): Eukaryota > Viridiplantae > Streptophyta > Magnoliopsida > Fabales > Fabaceae > Arachis > Arachis hypogaea. The sequence continues at coordinate 105,133,233 of NC_092050.1, forward strand.
TGGGAGGATCTAGTGAGCAAGTTCTTAGCAAAGTTTTATCCTCCTCAAAGGATCATCAGGCTCAAAACAGAGGTTCAAACATTTACTCAAATGGATGGAGAGTCATTGTATGAAGCATGGGAGAGATACAAAGCTTTACTCAGGAAGTGTCCACCAGAGATGTTTAATGAATGGGATAAACTCCAAAATTTCTATGAAGGACTGACAATGAAAGCTCAAGAGGCACTTGACTATTCAGCAGGAGGCTCAATACAACTCATGAAGACAGCTGAAGAAGCTCAGAACCTCATTGACATGGTGGCTAACAACCAATATTTTTTTGGCCATCAGAGACAACGCCAACCATCACTAAGGAAAGGAGTGTTAGAAATTGAAGGGGTTGACACCCTCCTAGCTCAAAACAAGATAATGCAAGAGCAGATTCAACAACAATTTGAGCAGATGGCTAAAAAGATTGATAGCTTACAAGTTGCAGCAGTGAATACAAGCCAACCATAAACCACATGGGGGCAAAATAAAGAAAACCAAGAAGATCAGCAGCAGGGACAACTTCAATATGTGCACAACCAAGGTTCAGGCCAAAATGAGGTTTATGGTGACACCTACAATCCATCCTGGAAGAACCATCCAAATCTCAGATGGGGAGATAACCACACCCACAGCCAGCAACCGTGGCAGAAAAACTCAAACCAAAACAACTCAAGAAACACAAATTACTCAAACCACGATCAGCAAAACGCTAATAATAATCAATACAAGAAACCACAAAATACATATCAACCACCCCACCACAATCCACAAACTCATCAAAATAGCATTTCCGCACCAACATCTAACCCCCAAAACTACCACACTACCCCTACAAATAACTTCCAGCAACCACATTCCACCCCCATTATACCACCAATAGACCATCATGAAAGTAGAATTTCAAGTCTTGAGGCAGCCATACAAGCAATTGCTCTGTCCACTCAAAACTTGGTCAAAATGCAAGAGAGAAATGAAGCTACCATGAAGAGCCTTGAATGACAAGTGGGACAATTGGCCAAACAAGCTGAACGGCCAACCAATGTTCTCCCAAGTGATACAATCTCCAATCCAAAGGACAAAGGAAAAGCTACAAAGTGGGAGGAGTGCAAAGCAATCATAGTGGGAAGTGAGAAGACTAGGGAGAAGGAAGCCATCAATCAAGAAGAACACAACAGAGAAGTTCCACAAGAAGAGACAGAAGAGAGAAGTGAAGAGGAGAGAAAGACCAAGAATGCAAAAAGCTCAAAGAAAGATGTGGACATCCTTGAAACACAGCTACAAGAGAAGAAGGAAGGGGTGAAGCCAGATGTCCCCAAACTTCCGTACCCTCATAGGTTCAAAAAAGAAAACGAGGATAAGCAATACTCAAAATTCCTGGATATATTCAAGACTCTCAGCATCAATATTCTTTTCTTAGAAGCACTTGAACAGATGCCATTATATGCCAAATTTATGAAAGAAGTACTCACAAAGAAAAGATCCCTGAAGGAAGGACAGATTGTTGAGATGACAAAGGAATGTAGTGCTATCCTCCAAAGAGAGTTGCCAGAGAAGAAAGATGATCCTGGGAGTTTTTACATACCTTGCACCATAGGAAACATAACAATTGAGAAGTCATTTTGTGACCTCGGTGCAGGTATAAACTTGATGCCTTTGTCTCTAATGAGGAAACATCAAATTTCTGAGCTGAAGTCCACACGAATAGTTCTCCAAATGGCTGACAAATCCATTAAGCAAGCACTGGAAGTTGTGGAGAATGTGTTGGTAAAAGTGAAAAAATTCTTTCTCCCAGCTGATTTTGTCATCCTGGATATGGATGAAGACCCTAACACTCCCATCATCCTGGGGAGGCCTTTCCTGGCTACGGGCAGAGCATTGATAGATGTTGAAAAAGGAGAATTGTTGTTAAGAGTGCATGATGAGCACCTAGCATTTCATGTTTTTAAAATCCTGCATGAGCCTACTCAAGAAGAAGATTGTATGAAGGATAAGGCCAATGATCAAAGCTTGAAGGAGGCATTCAATGAGTTAACTCCAAGACTTCTACATCCATGCTTTAAAGAAGTAGAGATGGTGCAACAGACCAAAGAAATCAAGGAGGGACTAGATCCAAAATCTCCAGATGAGAAATTCAACATCTCAGATAAAGAACCACCAAGGCATGAATCATCTCTTAAGAAAGAAGAGAAGAAGAAGAGGCCAAAAGGGTGGAAAAATAAGAAAATCCCCACTGAAGGCTTTTCACCAGGGGATAAAGTAATGTTAAACACCCAACCAATGAAGGTGTCCCCACAATCATCTGAATGCTATACTGTGAACCGGATCCTTTCACTTGAACACCTAGAGATCATCAAAGAGGAGACCGGAAGAAAGTTCACAGTAAGAGGAAAAAAGTTGAGGCACTATGATTTTCAGCCCCCATGATCAAAGAATGAAGGATGTCAAGCTAGTGACATTAAAAGAGCGCTTGTTGGGAGGCAACCCAACCTGAGGTAGTTTTCTTTTCATAGCCTTTTCAATAAAAATGTTGAATAATTGATATGTATTGCAAGGAGCTAAGTTTGGTATTGCACACCAAAAATAACTTAAGGAAGAATGGAGGATTCTAAGTTTGGTGTTCCACCAAAACCTCATTCAAAAGCACATTCTAACCTCCTGCATATTGTTAGCTCCAAGCAATCGAACAGATTATTCAACCACTTAACTGCTTTTTAGCCTTAACTTCATAACCTTTAGCAAGGACACAAGATTTTGCCTAGAGTTAACCTGCTGTATCCAGAGAAGTGGCAAGAACTTAAGTTTGGTGTCCCCACACCAAATTAAATCCACAAGCCACACTCAATTCATGTATACTCACTGGTCATCTAAGGGCTTGAGAAGCAAGCAACTTTTGAGAATTATGCAGGGAATTCACCACCATTTGAAGACACTATGCATCATAACTCAAAAGGGCACAACAGAAGGAAGGACAAAGGAACTGCAAACCAATAGGTTGTATTTACACTTAACTCTTACTGTTAAAAAATGTTTTGACTTGTGTTTTGTTAAAGTGTTCATCTAATACAAGTAGAATCACTCTTAGAATAAGTAAGCTAGTCTATGTGTGTGCTTGTGTGTTTACTTTCACTAAACAAAAAGCATGCTTTGTCCCCTGCATTTTCAATTCAATAAAAGAAATTTTTGAATGTGAAGTGAGATAGTTCTCTGTTAGATAGAAGTAAAATAAAAGTAAGTGGTGGTATGTGTGTGATTGTATAATAGCTCACCTTTAATGAATAAGAACACTAGGATGTCTCCTCTTAAGTAGAAAGTAGCTACTGTCTATGAATCTCAATTAAATAAAAATCCTTGGTTAGAAAGAAAAACAAAAAGAAAGAAAAAAAAGGGGAGAAAAGGAAATAGCCAAGAAGTGGCAGAACAAAAGAAAAACAAAAAGAAACAAAGCTGGACACCAATAGCTTGAACCTTAGAATATATGCCTGTGGTGTCTTTGTATTAGGATCTGCTTAGATTATTAAGCTCTTTGGAGTGCATCAACACTTGATGACTTGGGTTAACTAACCCGGGATCATCAGCTGAAAGTCCACTATCAAGAGCAACCTAACTACAAGGCATTTAGTAGCCCAAAGAGGTGCTGGGCATCAATGTTCTAAGAAGGAATGTGAGCCAAGTGTCTATAGTGAATAATGTGTCAAGTATAAAGAAAAGGAAATGAACTTGCTACACATGACACTCAAATAAAGCTCATGAACAAGATAATAGCCAAGGATAAAGGAATAATGAGAGGTCATAGTAGTATGTTACTTGAAGCTTGAAGGAGGCTTTCTAGGCTTAAGAGTCAATAAGAGGTGAGTGTGTACATATCCACATAAAACCCCATGAACTATCAATAACACTATACTAGCATGAACATCCTCTCCCATTTCATTCTTTCTTCTCAATAAATCATGTCTTGCTTGGGGACAAGCAAGCTTTAAGTTTGGTGTTGTGATGACAAGTCATCTTAGCCTAGTTTTACTAGTCTTTTTCTTTTGTTTTCAATTAAATTATGCACTTTCTTGAGCCAAAAGCAAGCCAATTGGGTAGATTTTCATGTTTCCTTTGATTTAATCAACCATGTATGAATTCATGCTATTTCATGAGGTTTTATGCTATAATTGTCATATATTATGAAAGAATGAATATCTCATGATTTTGAGCATAGCTTTGATGTGTTTGGTTGATTAATGATAGGTGAAGAAAGCTTGGAGAAAGGTTGATGCAAGAAGGAATGGCTAGGAGGAATGACTTGAGTCTTGAATTAATTATGAACCAGGAAGCAAAAGCTGGAGCAAAAGTAAGCCCCTAACTTTTTGGCTAACTTTTGGGCAAAAGCTGGGGCAAAAGTTAGCCCCTAACTTTTTGGCTAACTTTTGGGCAAAAGTTGGAGCAAAAGTTAGCCCCTAACTTTTGGCTAACTTTTGGCATGAAAAACACTCCCTGGATGCACCAAAAGTTTGCGCCAACGTTAGCCCCTAACTTTTTGGCTAACGTTGGCGCTTGAAAAACTCCCTGGGCTAGCAAAAGTTTGCGCCAACGTTAGCCCCTAACTTTCTGGCTAACGTTGGCGCCATGAATAACTAAGGGGAGGCCAACGTTGGAGCAAAAGTTAGACCCCTAACTTTTGCCCCAACGTTGGTATCAGCAAAACAAGGGTGCTGATGTGAAAAGTTGGAGCAAAAGTTAGACCCTAACTTTTACTCCAACTTTTACTCAAGCTTTCATGATTCCAACCCGGTTCAATTCGGTTCTTCTTCAAACTACAAGAGCAATCAACCAAGGCCTCTCTCAACCCAATTCCACCAAGAGCAAAGGCCCAATTGAAGGCTTGAGACCATTTGAAGAAAGTGTATAAATAGATTAGAATTTGAGTTTTAAGAGAGCTTCCCTTTGAGTTTTCAGAGAGCTTTTCTTTTCTGGTTTGATTGAGAGCTCACTTTTATTTTTCTTAGCATTGTTGTTTTAATTCAAGAGAATTTGGGAGGAGAATTGATCTCTCTTCTTCCTTGTTCTTGCCCAGCACTCTTTACTTTTCCTGTCTTGGATTTTGGGTGGAGAATTGAAGAAATTCTGTTTCAATCTCACCTTGGAATCTTGTTTAATTTTCTGATTAATTGAATTTCAGTTTCGGTTAATTGTTCTTCATCTACTTTCTTTGCAATTTACAATTTCCTTTGCAATTGTTCTTGTTGGATCTAGGAAGGCATTGAGATCTAGACTTGGTTTTCTAGTCTCTTGGGTCCTGAGATCCGGATTTCCCATTTCCCATTCCCTGTTTACCGTTTTCATGCTCATTTACAATTCTGTTTCTAGATCTGATTCAAACCAAGTATTCTTCTATTCCTCTGCTTGTTGAATTTTAATTTCCCTTGTTTAATTCCTGCAAATCCAACTCCCAATTCCCTTTACAATTCAAGCCATTTACATTTCTTGCACTTTAAGATTCTGCAATTTACATTTCTTGCGTTCTAAGTTTTTGCCATTTAATTTCTTGTTCTTTAAGATTCAGCACTTTAAATTTTAGCTCTCTTTAATTTCATGCCAATTGCCCATTCCCTTTACTTTCTATGCAATTTAAATTCTGCAAATCACAAATTTCTCAACCAAATCTTGATTCGCTTGACTAAATCAACCACCAAACTAAAATTGCTCAATCCTTCAATCCCTATGGAATCGACCTCACTCCCGTGAGTTATTATTACTTGATGCGACCCGGTGCACTTGCCGGTTAGATTTGGGTGTCTTGGAGAAATTCGTTTCTCCGCGAAAATATCCCATCAGGCATCAGCCCTGCTATTTGCATGCATAAAATTTTATTGGAGGAAGAATCAAAACCTGTGGTTCAACCTCAAAGAAGACTCAACCCAACCATGAAAGAGGTGATTCAAAAAGAAGTGATGAAGCTATGGAACGCAGGGATAATTTTCTCAATCTCGGACAGCTCTTGGGTGAGTCCGGTTCAGGTTGTGCCAAAAAAGGGAGGAATGACAGTCATCACCAATGAAAAGAATAAGTTGATCCCCACTAGGACAGTGACTGGGTGGAGAATGTGCATAGACTACAGGAAATTGAATGATGCAACAAGAAAATATCATTTTCCTTTGCCATTCATCGATCAAATGTTGGAAAGACTAGCAGGCCATGCTTATTATTGCTTCCTGGATGGGTATTCGGGTTACAATCAAATAGTGGTGGACCCCAAGGATCAAGAGAAGACCTCCTTCACATGCCCATTTGGATTTTTTGCCTATAGAATGATGCCCTTTGGGCTGTGCAACGCCCCAGCCACTTTTCAAAGGTGTATGCTTTCTATTTTTTCTGATATGGTGGAAAAATTTTTAGAAGTCTTCATGGATGATTTTTCTGTTTTTGGCAATTCATTTAACACTTGCTTGCATAACTTAACTCTTGTTTTGAAAAGATGCCAAGAAACTAATTTGGTGTTGAATTGGGAAAAATGCCATTTCATGGTTCCGGAAAGAATAGTTCTTGAGCATAAAGTGTCATGTAGAGGTATAGAAGTTGATAAAGCTAAAATAGAAGTTATTGAAAAACTCCCTATACCTGTTAATGTGAAAGCAGTAAGAAGTTTTCTTGGGCATGCTGGCTTCTACAGAAGGTTCATCAAGGACTTTTCAAAAATAGCAAAACCATTGAGCAATCTGCTAATGAATGATGTTCCTTTTATTTTTTATGACAACTGTAGACATGCCTTTGAAACTCTCAAGAGAAAGCTCATTACAGCACCAATCATCACACCCCCTGATTGGAATTTACCTTTTGAACTTATGTGTGATGCAAGCAACCTTGCTATCGGTGCTGTACTGGGGCAAAAGAAGGACAAATTGCATCATGTCATATATTATGCTAGCAAAGTGTTGAATGAAACACAGAAAAATTATACCACCACTGAAAAAGAACTTTTAGCAATTGTATATGCATTTGATAAGTTTAGACAATACTTGATCGGCTCAAAAGTTATAGTATACACTGACCATTCTGCTCTCAAGTATTTAATGTCTAAACAGGATTCAAAGCCAAGGCTTATCAGGTGGGTGTTGCTGCTACAAGAATTTGATATTGAAGTGAGGGATAGGAAGGGAAGTGAAAATCAAGTAGCAGATCATCTATCAAGAGTGCCACAAGAAGCTAAGCAAGACAAACCACATCAAGTAAATGAGAACTTCCCTGATGAACATCTTTTCCAAATTCAACAAACACCTTGGTTTGCTGACATAGCAAACTACAAGGTAGGAAGGAAGATACCTCAAGAACTTTCCAAGCAACAAATGAAGAAATTACTCAATGAAGCAAGGAAGTTCTTGTGGGATGAACCTTTTCTATTCAAGAGATGCTCTGATGGAATGATTAGGAGGTGTGTCCCTGAAAGTGAAATGAAGGACATACTATGGCATTGCCATGGCTCAGCATATGGTGGACACTTTGGACCAGAGAGAACAGCTGCAAAGGTATTACAGAGTGGGTTTTATTGGCCAACCATCTTCAAGGATGCCAGAGAGTTTGTTCGCCAATGCAATGAATGTCAAAGAACTGGAGGATTGACAAAGAGAAATGAGATGCCTCAAAATTTCATCCTTGAAGTGGAGGTGTTTGACTTATGGGGCATTGATTTCATGGGACCTTTTCCTCCTTCTTACTCTTTCAGATATATCCTGGTGGCAGTAGAGTATGTATCAAAGTGGATGGAAGCAATAGCCACAACCACCTGTGATGCACAGATTGTCCTCCAATTCCTTAAAAAGCACATTTTCACAAGATATGGAGTACCCAAGGGGCTGGTTAGTGATGGTGGTGGTCACTTTTGCAACAAACAGATGGAGAAACTCCTCCACAAATATGGAGTAATCCATAAAGTAGCCACACCTTACCACCCTCAGACTAATGGCCAGGCTGAACTCGCAAATAGGGAACTGAAGAAGATCCTAGAGAAAACAGTGGGAAGCACGAGAAAGGATTGGGCTAGGAAGTTAGAAGATGCCTTATGGGCATATAGGACAACTTACAAAACCCCTATTGGCAAGTCACCCTTTCAGTTATTATATGGCAAATCCTGTCACCTCCCTGTAGAGCTGGAACACAGAGCTTTTTGGGCCACTAAACTCCTCAACCTTGATTCCCAAGCTGCAGGAGAGAAAAGGTTGTTACAACTAAATGAGTTAGATGAATTCAGGCTAGAAGCCTATGAGAGTGCTAAAATATACAAGAAAAGAGCTAAGAGGTGGCATGATAAGAAGATCACAAAGAAGGAGTTCAAGCCAGGACAACAAGTGCTCTTGTATAACTCAAGGCTTAAGATCTTCCCTGGCAAACATAAGTCTAAGTGGACTGGCCCGTACTTGGTGACAAAGGTTTTTCCTTATGGGAGTATTGAATTGCTAGATGAAGCAACAAAGAGTCAATTTACAGCAAACGGTCACAGAGCAAAGCTGTACTTGGGAGGACAATGGGATAAGGAAAAAGAGGTCCAGAACCTACAGCCTTCTTGAAAGGAATTGAAGGATGTCAAGCCAGTGACAATAAAAGAGCGCTTGTTGGGAGGCAACCCAACCTGAGGTAGTTTTCTTTTCATAGCTTTTTCAATAAAAATGTTGAATAATTGATATGTATTGCAAGGAGTTAAGTTTGGTGTTGCACACCAAAAACAACTTAAGGGAGAATGGAGGATTCTAAGTTTGGTGTTCCACCAAAACCTCATTCAAAAGCACATTCTAACTTCCTGCACATTGCTAGTTCCAAGCAATCAAACAGATTATTCAACCACTTAACTGCTTTTTAGTCTTAACTTCATAACCTTTAGCCAGGATACAAGATTCTGCCTAGAGTTAACCTGCAGTATCCAGAGAAGTGGCAAGAAATTAAGTTTGGTGTTCCCACACCAAATTAAATCCTAAAGCCACACTCAATTCATGCATACTAACTGGTCATCTAAGGGCTTGAGAAGCAAGCAACTTTTGAGAATTGTGCAGGGAATTCACCACCATTTGAAGACACTATGCATCATAACTCAAAAGGGCACAACAGAAGGAAGGACAAAGGAACTGCAAACCAATAGGTTGTATTTACACTTAACTCTTGCTGTTGAAAAATGTTTTGACTTGTGTTTTGTTAAAGTGTTCATCTAATACAAGTAGAATCACTCTTAAAATAAGTAAGCTAGTCTATGTGTGTGCTTGTGTGTTTACTTTCACTGAACAAAAAGCATGCTTTGTCCCCTGCATTTTCAACTCAATAAAAGAAATGTTTGAATGTGAAGTGAGATAGTTCTCTGTTAGACAGAAGTACAATAAAAGTAAGTGGTGGTATGTATGTGTGATTGTATGATAGCTCACTTTTAGTGAATAAGAGAACTAGGATGTCTCCCTCTAAGTAGAAAGTGGCCTACTGTCTATGAATCTCAATCAAATAAAAATCCTTGGTTAGAAAGAAAAACAAAAAGAAAGAAAAAAGGGGAGAAAAAGAAATAGCCAAAGAGTGGCAGAACAAAAGAAAACAAAAAGAAACAAAGCTGGACACCAATAGCTTGAACCTTACAATATATGCCTGTGGTGTCTTTGTATTAGGATCTGCTTGGACTACTAAGTTCTTTGGAGTGCATCAACACTCGGTGACTTGGGTTAACTAACCCGGGATCATCAGCTGAAAGTCCACTATCAAGAGCAACCTAACTACAAGGCATTTAGTAGCCCAAAGAGGTGCTGGGCATCAATGTTTTAAGAAGGAATGTGAGCCAAGTGTCTATAGTGAATAATGTGTCAAGTATAAAGAAAAGAAAATGAACTTGCTACACATGACACTCAAATAAAGCTTATGAACAAAATAATAGCCAAGGATAAAGGAATAACGAGAGGTCATAGCAGTATGTTACTTGAAGCTTGAAGGAGACTTTCTAGGCTTAAGAGTCAATAAGAAGTGAGTGTTTACATATCCACATAAAACCCCATGAACTACCAATAACACTCTACTAGCATGAACATCCTCTTCCGTTTCATTCTTTCTTCTCAACAAATCTTTTCTTGCTTGGGGACAAGCAAGCTTTAAGTTTGGTGTTGTGATGATAAGTCATCTTAGCCTAGTTTCACTAGCCTTTTTCTTTTATTTTCAAATGCATTATGCACTTTCTTGAGCCATAAGCAAGCCAATTGGGTAGATTTTCATGCTTCCTTTGATTTAATCAACCATAGATGAATTAATGCAATTTCATGATGTTTTATGCTATAATTGTCACATATTATGAAAGAATGAATATCTCATGATTTTGAGCATAGCTTTGATGTGTTTGGTTTATTAATGATAGGTGAAGAAAGCTTGGAGAAAGGTTGAAGCAAGAAGGAATGGCTAGGAGGAAGAGAGGACAAAAAGTTTGAGCAAAAGTTTGCCTCAAACTTTAGCTCAAACTTTTGGAATAAGTGAAAACGAACCAGGGAGCAAAAAGCTTGACCAAAAGTTTGCCTCAAACTTTTGTGCAAACTTTTGGGCAAAAAGCTTGAGCAAAAGTTTGCCTCAAACTTTTTGGCAAACTTTTGGCATCACAAATCAACACTCTGGAGAGCAAAAGTTTGCGCCAACGTTTGCCTCAAACTTTTTGGCAAACGTTGGCGCCATGAACAACACACCCTGGAGAGCAAAAGCTTGCGCCAACGTTTGCCTCAAACTTTTTGGCAAACGTTGGCGCCATGAGTGTGCAAGGGGGAGCCAACGTTTGAGCAAAAGTTTGACCCCAAACTTTGGCTCAAACGTTGGTAGCAGCAAGGATGGGGTGGCTGATATGAAAAGTTTGAGTAAAAGTTTGCCTCAAACTTTTACTCAAACTTTTACTCAAGCTTACATAATTCCAAACCCGGTTCACTTCGGTTCTTCTCCAAACTCCAAGAGCAATCAACCAAGGCCTCTATCAACCCAATTCCATCAAGAGCAAAGGCCCAATTGAAGGCTTGAAGACCATTTGAAGAAAGTGTATAAATAACATAGGATTTAAATTTTCGAGGAGCTTTTCCTTTTAGTTTTCATAGAGAGTTTTCGGAGAGCTTTTGGTGTGGAGTGAATTTTAATTTCTAAGTTTTGGGGAAGGAGAATTGAATTCCCTTCCTCTTAGTTTTCTTGCTTTCAATTTCAATTACAATTGTCTTGGATCTTGGGTTGGAGAATTGAAGGAATTCTGTTTCAATCTCATCCTGAGACCTTTCTGTTTCTTTACTGCACAATTGAATTTAAATTTCTGTTAATTGCTTCTTCATCTACTTTCTCTGCAATTTACATTTCCTTTGCAATTGTTCTTGTTGGATCTAAGAAGGCATTGAGATCTAGACTTGGTTATCTAGTCTCTTGGGTCCTGAGATCTGAATTATCATTTTACATTCTCTGTTTACTGCTTTCAAGCTCATTTACATTTCTGTTTCAAGATTCGATTCAATCCAATTCATATTCCACTTTTATGTTTGTTGAATTTTACTTTGCCTTGTTTAATTTCTGCAAATCCAATTCCCAATTCCCTTTACAATTCAAGCCATTTACATTTCTTGCACTTTAAGATTCTGCAATTTACATTTCTTGCGTTCTAAGTTTCTGCCATTTAATTTCTTGTTCTTTAAGATTCAGCACTTTAAATTTCAGTTCTCTTTAATTTCATGCAATTTACCCATTCCCTTTACTTTCTATGCAATTTAAATTCTGCAAATCACAAATCTCTCAACCAAATCTTGATTCGCTTGACTAAATCAACCACTAAACTAAAATTGCTCAATCCTTCAATCCCTGTGGGATCGACCTCACTCCCGTGAGTTATTATTACTTGATGCGACCCGGTGCACTTGCCGGTGAGTTTTGTGTCGGATCGTTTTCCACACATCACCCATCACTAAAAAGAAGATAGAGCAAACAAGAGAGCCCACTCTTGGACCTCAACAAGAGCATGAGGAAATTCTTCATCAAGAAATCCCTGAGATACCTCAAGGGATGCACTTTTCTCCACAAAACTATTGGGAGCAAATTAACACCTCCTTAGGAGAATTGAGTTCCAACATGGGACAACTAAGGATGGAGCACCAAGAGCACTCCATTATCCTCAATGAAATCAGAGAGGACCAAAGAACTATGAGGGAGGAGCAACAAAGGCAAGGAAGAGACATTGAGGAGCTCAAGCACTCCATAAGATCTTCAAGAGGAAGAACTAGCCGCCATCACTAAGGTGGACCTGTTCTTTAATTTTCTTGTTCTTATTTTTCTGTTTTTCGGTTTTTATGCTTTATGTTTTGTCTATGTTTTGTGTCTTTATTACATGATCATTAGTGTCTAGTGTCTATGTCTTAAAGCTATGAATGTCCTATGAATCCTTCACCTTTCTTAAATGAAAAATGTTTTTAATTGCAAAAGAACAAGAAGTGCATGGTTTCGAATTCTATCTTGAAATTAGTTTAATTATTTTGATGTGGTGGCAATACTTTTTGCTTTCTGAATGAATGCTTGAACAGTGCATATTTTTAAATTTGTTGTTTATAAATGTTAAAATTGTTGGCTCTTGAAAGAATAAAGAAAAAAGAGAAATGTTATTGATAATCTGAAAAATCATATAATTGATTCTTGAAGCAAGAAAAAGCAGTGAAAAACAAAGCTTGCGAAAAAAAAATGGCAAAAAAAATAAAGAAAAAAAGAAAGAAAAAGAAAAAGCATGTAGAAAAAGCCAATAACCCTTTAAACCAAAAGGCAAAGGTAAAAAGGATCCAATGCTTTGAGCATTAATGTATAGGAGGGCCTAAAGGAATAAAATCCTGGCCTAAGCGGCTAAATCAAGCTGTCCCTAACCATGTGCTTGTGGCGTGAAGGTGTCAAGTGAAAAGCTTGAGACTGAGCGGTTAAAGTCATGGTCCAAAGCAAAAAGAGTGTGCTTAAGAGCTCTGGACACCTCTAACTGGGGACTCTAGCAAAGCTGAGTCACAATCTGAAAAGGTTCACCCAGTTATGTGTCTGTGGCATTTATGTATCCGATGGTAATACTGGAAAACAAAATGCTTAGGGTCACGGCCAAGACTCATAAAGTAGCTGTGTTCAAGAATCAACAAACTGAACTAAGAGAATCAATAACACTATCTGAATTCTAAGTTCCTATGGATGCCAATCATTCTGAACTTCAAAGGATAAAGTGAGATGCCAAAACTGTTCAGAAGCAAAAAGGCTACTAGCCCCGCTCATCTAATTGGAACTAAGTTCATTGATAAGTTTGGAATTTATTGTATTTTCTCTTCTTTTTATCCTATTTTGTTTTTAGTTGCATGGGGACAAGCAACAATTTAAGTTTGGTGTTGTGATTAGCGGATAATTTATACCTTTTTTGGCATTATTTTTACATAGTTTTTAGTATGTTTTAGTTACTTTTTATTATATTTTTATTAGTTTTTATGCAAAAATCACATTTCTGGACTTTATTATGAGTTTGTGTATTTTTCTGTGATTTTAGGTATTTTCTGGCTGAAATTGAGGGACCTGAGCAAAAATCTGTTTCAAAGACTGAAAAAGGACTGCAGATGCTGTTGGATTCTGACCCTCCTGCACTCGAAGTAGACTTTCTGGAGCTACAGAAACCCAATTGGCGTATACTCAATTGCGTTGGAAACTAGACATCCTGGGCTTTCCAGCAATTTATAATAGTTTATACTTTGCGCGAGATTTGATGGCCCAAACTGGTGTCCAAAGCCAGCCTAAAACTTTCTGGCGTAAAACGTCCAAACTGGCACCAGAATTGGAGTTAAACGCCCAAACTGGCACCCAAGCTAGCGTTTAACTCAAAGAATAGCCTATGCATGAAAAAACTTCAATGTTCAGCCCAAGCACACACCAAGTGGGCCCCAGAAATAGATTTCTGCACTATCTGCACTTAGTTACTCATTTTTTGTAAACCTAAGTTACTAGTTTAGTATAAATAGCACTTTTTACTATTGTATCTGGATTTTGATAAGACTTTTGGAACATACTTTGACTATTGTTCACATTTGGAGGCTGGCCACATGGCCATGCCTAGACTTTTTTTACTTATGTATTTTCTACGGTGGAGTTTCTACACCCCATAGATTAAGGTGTGGAGCTCTGCTGTTCTTCATGAATTAATGCAAGTACTAATTTTTTTTTCTTTCAATTCACACCTACTTCTTCTCCAAGATATACTCTTGTACTTAATTCAGTTAAGTCAGAATGAAGAGGTGACCCGTGACAATCATCCAATCTTCGTTACTCGCTTAGCCAAGATCCGCGTGCCTGACAACCACAAAGCGGTCTACATGATGTTCAACGTAGTCATTGGACGACAGCCGGAGTATATTCTCTTGGATATCTAATACACGAACGATTCCGATAGATTAGTATCTTCGTGGTATAGGCTAGAATCATTGGCAGCATGCCTGGGATCCGGAAAGTCTAAACCTTGTCTGTGGTATTCCGAGTAGGATCCGGGAAGGGATGACTGTGGCGAGCTTCAAACCTGTGAATGTTGGGCGCGGTGACAGTGTGCAAAAGGATCATTGGATCCTATTCTGACGCTAGTGGGAACCGATAGATGATTAACCATGCGGTAGCTGTGACCGGTATTTTTCATCCGAGATGAAAAATCCGACAGTTGATTAGCAGTGCAGAAATCGTAGAGGACCATTTTCACTGAGAGGGTCTTATAGCTTGCCATGGAAGGGAGCACGCATGATTGGAAGAAGGCAGTAGGAAAGCAGAGGCTCAGAAGCAACAAAGCATCTCCAGACGCTTATCTAAAATTCCCACCAATGAATTACATAAGTAACTTTATCTTATTTTATATTTTATTTATATTTTAATTATTAAAACCTCATAACCATTTGAATCCACCTGACTGAGATTTACAAGATGACCATAGCTTGCTCCAAGCCGACAATCTCCGTGGGATCGACCCTTACTCACGTAAGGTATTACTTGGACGACCTAGTGTACTTGTGATGAGCGGATAATTTATACGCTTTTTGGCATTGTTTTTACTTAGTTTTTAGTATGATTTAGTTGGTTTTTAGTATATTTTTATTAGTTTTTAATTAAAAATCATATTTCTGGACTTTACTATGAGTTTTTGTGTTTTTCTATAATTTCAGGTATTTTCTGGCTGAAATTGAGGGAGCTGAGCAAAAATCTTATTCAGGCTGAAAAAGGACTGCTGATGCTGTTGGATTCTGACCTCCCTGCACTCGGAATGGATTTTCTGGAGCTACAGGACTCCAAATGGCGCGCTTCCAATTGCGTTGGAAAGTAGACATCCAGGGCTTTCCAGCAATTTATAGTAGTCCATACTTTGCTCAAGGATAAATGACGTAAACTGGCGTTCAACGCCAGTTCCATGCTGCAGTCTGGCGTCCAGCGCCAGAAACAAGTTACAAGTTGGAGTTCAACGCTAGAAAAGGATCCAAAGCTGGCGTTGAATGCCCAAAACAGCCCTATGCACGTGATTAGCTTAAGTCTCAGCCCCAGCACACACCAAGTGGGCGCCAGAAGTGGATTTCTGCACCATCTATCATAGTTTACTCATTTTCTGTAAACCTAGGTTACTAGTTTAGTATTTAAACAACTTTTAGAGATTTATTTTGGATCTCTCATGACATTTTAGATCTGAACTTTGTACTCTTTGACGGCATGAGTCTCTAAACTCCATTGGTGGGGGTGAGGAGCTCTGCTGTGTCTCGATGAATTAATGCAATTATTTCTGTTTTCTATTCAAACACGCTTGTTTCTATCTAAGATGTTCATTCACACTTCAATATGATGGATGTGATGATCCGTGACACTCATCACCATCCTCAACCTATGAACGCGTGACTGACAACCACCTCCATTCTACCTTCGATTGAATGAATATCTCTTGGATTCTTTAATCAGAATCTTCGTGGTATAAGCTAGAATCTATTGGCAGCATTCTGAGTAGGATTCAAGGATTGAATAACTGTGACGAGCTTCGAACTCGCGAGTGTTGGGCGTAGTGACAGACGCAAAAGGATCAATGGATCCTATTCCGACATGATCGAGAACCGACAGATGATTAGCCGTGCGGTGACAGCGCACCTGGACCATTTTCACTAAGAGGACGGATGGTAGCCCTTGACAACGGTGATCCACCAACACACAGCTTGCCATAGGAGGAACCTTGCGTGCGTGAAGGAGAAGACAGGGGGAAAGCAGAGATTCAGAAGACAAAGCATCTCCAAAACTCCAACATATTCTCCGTTACTGCATAACAAGTATTCAATTCATGCTCTTTTATTTTTCGCAATCCAAATTGATAATTATAATTGGTTTCCTGACTAAGATTTATAAGATAACCATAGATTGCTTCAAACCAACAATCTCCGTGGGATCGACCCTTACTCACGTAAGGTATTACTTGGACGACCCAGTGCACTTGCTGGTTAGTGGTACAAGTTGTGAAAAGTGTGATTCACAATTTGTGCACCAAGTTTTTGGCGCCGTTGCTGGGGATTGTTCGTGTTTGAACAACTGACGGTTTATTTTGTTGCTTAGATTAGGAAAAATTTTTCTTTTTGGTTTAGAGTCTCTTATTATTGTTTTTGGTTAAAATTTTAGAATCCTTATTTTCTCTTTTAAAAAAAAAATTTTTTTTTCAAAAATTATTTTTTTATTGACTTTTTCTTGTTTGATCTCTGGTTTTTCTCGTTTTGTGATTTTTCTTGTTTTCCTGTGCCTTTTCAAAACATTAGTTTTCAAAAAAAAAATACTTCTTCAAAACAAGTGTTACATTTACTGCCCAATTAGCTAGAGCGTTGGTCTAAGTTCGTGGCAATTTGGTATACTCTTTTCAAAATCTTTTTTTTTTAAAATAATAATTTCTCTATTAAATTTTGTGCCAAACTTTAAGTTTGGTGTTTTCTTGTTGATTTCCCTTTGGTTTTCAAAAATTTTAGTTTGGTTTTCTAAAAATTTTAAGTTTGGTGTTCCTTCTTCATGTTCTTGTGTTCTTGTGAGTCTTCAAAGTGTTCTTGAGTTTTCCTTGTGTCTTGATCTTAAAATTTTTAAGTTTGGTGTTCCTTGGTGTTTTTCCTCCAAAATTTTCAAAAACAAGGAGCATTAGATCTAAAAATTTTAAGTCTTGTGCTATCTTATTATTTTTCTCTCTCCTTCTTAAATTCAAAAATATCTTTTCTCTCTATTTTAAAGCAAATTTTCGAAATTTACCTTTAAAATTCAGATTTTTATTTCAAAATTTAAAACCTTTTTCAAAAATCATCATATCCTTTTCAAAACTTCCTAACCACTTTCTCTCTCCTCATTTTTTCGAAAATTTTCAACCATTTTTATTTATTTTATTTTAATTTATTTCATTTTCGAAATAAATAAATAAATAAATAAATAAAAATATTTTTTTTATTTTACATCATCTCCCTTTCTCCATCATGGATCTAAGTGGAAATGAACAGTCCAAGAGGACTCTGGGGTCATATGCTAACCCCTCTACTGCTTCATATGGGAGTAGTATTTGCATACCCTCCATTGGAGTCAGTAGCTTTGAGTTGAATCCTCAGCTCATTATCATGGTGCAGCAAAGTTGCCAGTATTCTGGTCTTCCACAAGAAGAACTTACAGAGTTTCTGGCACAATTTTTACCGATTGCTGACACAGTACATGATAAGGAAGTAGATCAGGATGTCTACAGATTATTACTATTCCCATTTGCTGTAAAAGACCAAGCTAAGAGGTGGTTAAATAACCAACCTAAGGCTAGCATAAAGACATGGAAACAACTAACAGAAAAATTCCTGAATCAATACTTTCCTCCAAAACGGATGACACAGCTACGGATGACACAGCTACGGCTGGACATCCAAGGCTTTAAACAAGGAGATAATGAATCTCTTTATGATGCCTGGGAGAGATACAGAGAGATGCTAAGAAAATGTCCCTCTGAAATGTTTTCAGAGTGGGTTCAGCTAGACATCTTCTATTATGGGCTTACAGAAAGGGCTCAGCTTTCTCTAGATTACTCAGCTGGTAGATCTATCCACATGAGAAAGACAATTGAAGAAGCTCAAGAGCTCATTGATACAGTTGCCAGAAATCAGCATCTGTACCTAAGTAGTGACCCTTCCATGAAAGAAGAGGTTAAAACAGTAACTGCTGAACTCAATCCTGCAGAACAAGCTGCTGAATTCAATCAGCAATTAGATTTTCTAACAAAACAGTTAGCCGAATTCAAGGAGAGACTACAAGAGACAAGGATGGCTAATATGAATATGGAAGAACAATTAAAGCAAACAAAGCAGCAGCTATCAAAACAAATAACAGAAGAATGCCAAGCAGTTTAATTAAGAAGTGGGAAAACATTAAATACCCCACCTCAAGGCAGCAGGAAGCCAAGAAATGAGCAAACTACCCAAATTCCATCTGAGGACAGTAAGAGCCCAGGGAAAAATAATTCTGGCGCTAAAACGCCAGAAATTGGGTGGAAGGCTGGCGCTGAACGCTCAAACCATGCTCAGGACTGGCGTTCAACGCCAGAAACAAGTAAGGAACTGGCGTTGAACACCCAAAGGAAGCACAGTTCTGGCGTTCAGACGCCAGGAACAGATGAGGAGTTGGCGTCTAACGCCACTCCAGCTTCCAACCCTGGCTTTCAAATTCCAGTGAGGGATTAGACACCTGCAAGTGCTGATAATAAATCCCTCAAGAAGGCTTCTCAACCTATCTCTGTAGGAAATAAACCTGCAGCAACTAAGGTTGAGGAATACAAAGCCAAGATGCCTTATCCTCAAAAACTCCGCAAAGAGGAGCAGGATAAGCAATTTGCCCGCTTTGCAGACTATCTCAGGACTCTTGAAATGAAGATTCCGTTTGCAGAGGCACTTGAGCAAATACCCTCTTATGCCAAGTTCATGAAAGATATCTTGAGTCATAAGAAGGATTGGAGAGAAACTGAAAGAGTTTTCCTCACTGAAGAATGCAGTGCAGTCATTCTGAAAAGCTTCCCAGAAAAGCTTAAAGATCCTGGGAGCTTTATGATACCATGCATATTAGAGGGTAACTGCACTAAGACAGCTCTATGTGATCTTGGGGCAAGCATCAACCTAATCCCTGCATCCACTATCAGAAAGCTTGGTTTGACTGAAGAGGTCAAACCAACCCGGATCTGTCTTTAACTTGTTGATGGCTCCATTAAATACCCATCAGGTATAATTGAGGACATGATTGTCAAGGTTGGGCCATTTGCCTTCCCTACTGACTTTGTAGTGCTGGAAATGGAGGAGCACAAGAGTGCAACTCTCATTCTAGGAAGACCATTCCTAGCAACTGGACGAACCCTCATTGACGTCCAAAAAGGGGAGATAACCCTGAGAGTCAATGAGGATGAGTTTAAGTTAAATGTTGTCAAAGCTATGCAACATCCAGACACATCAGACGACTGCCTGGGCATTGATATTATTGACTCCCTGGTGGAAGAGGTCCATATGATTGAGAGTCTCGAATTAGAGCTAGAGGACATTTTTAAAGATGTTCAGCCTGATCTGGAGGAACCAGAGGAAATAAAAGAACCTCTGAAAACTCCTCAGGAAGAGGAGAAACCTCCTAAATCCAAGCTCAAACCACTACCACCATCCCTGAAATATGTATTTATGGGAGAAGGTGACACTTTTTCTGTAATCATAAGCTCTGCTTTAGGGCCACAGGAAGAGAAAGCACTAATTCAGGTGCTAAGGACACACAAGACAGCTCTTGGGTGGTCCATAAGTGATCTTAAGGGCATTAGCCCAGCCAGATGCATGCACAAGATCCTATTGGAGGATGATGCCAAGCCAGTGGTTCAACGACAGAGGCGGCTAAATCCCGCCATGAAGGAGGTGGTGCAGAAAGAGGTCACTAAGTTACTAGAGGCTGGGATTATCTATCCTATTTCTGATAGCCCCTGGGTGAGCCCTGTCCATGTTGTCCCTAAGAAGGGAGGAATGACAGTGGTTCATAATGAAAAAAATGAACTGGTTCCTACAAGAACAGTTACAGGGTGGCGTATGTGTATTGACTACAGAAGGCTCAATACAGCCACCAGGAAGGATCATTTTCCTTTACCATTCATAGACCAGATGCTAGAGAGACTAGCAGGTCATGAATATTACTGCTTTTTGGATGGCTTTTCAGGTTACAACCAAATTGCAGTAGATCCTCAGGACCAAGAGAAAACAGCATTCACATGTCCTTCTAGAGTGTTTGCCTACAGAAGGATGCCTTTTGGTCTGTGTAATGCACCTGCAACCTTTCAGAGGTGCATGCTCTTTATCTTCTCTGATATGGTAGAGAAGTTTCTAGAAGTCTTCATGGATGACTTTTCAGTATTTGGAGACTCATTTAGCTCCTGCCTTAACCATTTAGCACTTGTTCTGAAAAGATGCCAAGAGACCAACTGGTATGCGAAATTGCTACTCAGGTTGTGAATTGTTGTTCGAAATTGATTCCCTGGCAATGGCACCAAAAAAGGATGCACAGGACCATGGTTTAAACATATCTTCACAACTTCGCATAACTAACCAGCAAGTGCACTGGGTCGTCCAAGTAATACCTTACGTGAGTATGGGTCAAATCCCACGGAGATTGTCGGTATGAAGCAAGCTATGGTCACCTTGTAAATCTCAGTCAGGCGGATATCAAATGGTTATGGAGTTTTTGAAAGTAATTAATAAGATAGGGATAGAAATACTTATGTAATTCATCGGTGAGAATTTCAGATAAGCGAATGGAGATGCTTTCGTTCCTCTGAACCTCTGCTTTCCTGCTATCTTCATCAAGTCAGTCTTACTCCTTCCCATGGCTGGCTTTATGTGATACATCACCATTGTCATTGGCTACTTTCGGTCTTCTCTTGGGAAAATGATCCAAATGCCCTGTCACGGCACGGCTAATCGTCTGGAGGCATCACCCTTGTCAATGGCTTCATCTTATCCTCTCAGTGAAAATGGCCAACGTACCCTGTCACGGCACGGCTATTCATCTGTCGGTTCTCGATCATGCTGGAATAGGATTTACTATCCTTTTGCGTCTGTCACTAACGCCCCGCAATTGCGAGTTTGGAGCTCGTCACAGTCATTCATTCATTGAATCCTACTCGGAATACCACAGACAAGGTTTAGACCTTCCGGATTCTCTTGAATGCCGCCATCATTCTAGCTTACACTACGAAGATTCTGGTTAGGAGATCTAAGAGATACTCATTCAGTCTAAGGTAGAACGGAAGTGGTTGTCAGGCACGCGTTCATAGGGAATGATGATGATTGTCACGTTCATCACATTCAGATTGAAGTACGAATGAATATCTTAGAAGCAAAACAAGGTGAATTGAATAGAAAACAGTAGTACTTTGCATTAATCTTTGAGGAACAGCAGAGCTCCACACCTTAATCTATGGAGTGTAGAAACTCTACCGTTAAAAATACATAAGTGAAAGTCCAGGCATGGCCGAGAGGCCAGCCCTCAAACGTGATCTAAGATAGTATACAACTGATCAAAGATACCTAATACAATAGTAAAAGCTCCTATTTATAATAAACTAGCTACTAGGGTTTACAGAAGTAAGTAATTGATGCATAAATCCACTTTCGGAGCCCACTTGGTGTGTGCTTGGGCTGAGCTTGAGTGTTGCACGTGTAGAGGTCCTTCTTGGAGTTGAATGCCAGTTTTTGTGCCAGTTTGGGCGTTCAACTCTGGTTTTGGATCCTTTTCTGGCGCTGGACGCCAGATTTGGGCAGAGAGCTGGCATTGAACGCCAGTTTTTGTCGTCTAAACTTGGCCAAAGTATGGATTATTATATATTTCTGGAAAGCCCTGGATGTATACTTTCTAACGCAATTGGAAGCGCGCCATTTCGAGTTCTGTAGCTCCAGAAAATCCACTTTGAGTGCAGGGAGGTCAAAATCCAACAGCATCAGCAATCCTTCTTCAACCTCTGAATCTGATTTTTTGCTCAAGTCCCTCAATTTCAGCCAGAAAATACCTGAAATCACTGAAAAACACACAAACTCATAGTAAAGTCTAGAAATGTGAATTTAACATAAAAAATAATGAAAACATCCCTAAAAGTAACTAGATCCTACTAAAAACATACTAAAAACAATGTCAAAAAGCGTATAAATTATCCGCTCATCACAACACCAAACTTAAATTGTTGCTTGTCCCCAATCAACTGAAAATCAAATAGGATAAAAAGAAGAGAATATACTATAAATTCCAAACTATCAATGAAACATAGCTCCAATCAGATGAGCGGGACTTATAGCTTTTTGCCTCTTGAATAGTTTTGGCATCTCACTTTATCCATTGAGGTTCAGAATGATTGGCATCTATAGGAACTCAGAGTTCAGATAGTGTTATTGATTCTCCTAGTTCAGTATGATGATTCTTGAACACAGCTTCTTTATAAGTCTTGGCCGTGGCCCTAAGCACTTTGTTTTCCAGTATTACCACTGGATACATAAATGCCACAGACACATAATTGGGTGAACCTTTTCAGATTGTGGCTCAGCTTTGCTAAAGTCCCCAATTAGAGGTGTCCAGGGTTCTTAAGCACACTCTTCTTTTCCTTTGGACCTTGACTTTAACCACTCAGTCTCAAGTTTTCACTTGACACCTACAAGCCACAAGCACATGGTTAGGGACAGCTTGGTTTAGTCGCTTAGACCAGGATTTTATTCCTTTAGGCCCTCCTATCCACTGATGCTCAAAGCCTTGGGATCCTTTTTATTTGCCCTTGCCTTTTGGTTTTAAGGGTTATTGGCTTTTTGCTCTTGCCTCTTGGTTTTAAGAGCTTTTGGCTTTTTCTGCTTGCTTTTTCTTTCTATTTTTTTTTCTATTTTTTTTTTCGCCTATTTTTTTTTCTGCAAGCTTTGTTCTTTGCTGCTTTTTCTTGCTTCAAGAATTATTTTTATGATTTTTCAGATTATCAAATAACATGTTTCCTAGTCATTATTTTTTCAAGAGCCAACATATTTAACATTCCTAAACAGCAACTTCAAAAGACATATGCACTGTTCAAGCATACATTCAGAAAAAAAGAAGCATTGTCACCACATCAATATAATTAAACTAAGTTCAGGGATAAATTCAAAACTCATGTACTTCTTGTTCTTTTGAATTAGAACATTTTTCATTTAAGAGAGGTGATGGATTCATAGGACATTTATAACTTTAAGACAAAGTTACTAACTACTAATGATCATGTAATGAAGACACAAACATGGACAAACACATAACATAGAAAACGAAAAACAGAGAAAGTAAGAACAAGGAATGAATCCACCTTAGTGATGGTGGCGTTTCCTTCTTGAGGAACCAATGATGTCCTTAAGCTCTTCTATGTCTCTTCCTTATCTTTGTTGCTCCTCCCTCATTGCTTGTTGATCTTCTCTTATTTCATGGAGCATGATGGAGTGCTGTTGATGTTCCACCCTTAGTTGTCCCATATTGGAACTCAATTCTCCTAGGGAGGTGTTGATTTGCTCCCAATAGTTTTGTGGAGGAAAGTGCATTTGAGGCATCTCCGGGATCTCATGGTGATGAGCTTCATACGCCTCTTGAGCTCCATGAGTGGGCTCTCTTGCTTGCTCCATCTTTTTCTTAGTGATGGGCTTGTCCTCTTTGATGAGGATATCTCCCTCTATGTCAATCCCAGCCGAATTGCATAGGTGGCAAATGAGGTGAGGAAAGGCTAACCTTGCCATGGTGGAGGACTTGTTAGTCACCTTGTAGAGTTCTTGAGGTATAATCTCATGAACTTCCACCTCTTCTCCAATCATGATGCTATGGATCATGATGGCCTGGTCTATAGTAACTTCAGACCGGTTGCTAGTGGGAATGATTGAGCATTGAATGAACTCCAACCATCCTCTAGCTACAGGCTTGAGGTCCAATCTTCTTAGTTGAACCGGCTTGCCTTTGGAGTCAATCTTCCATTGAGCTCCTTCTACACATATGTCCATAAGGACTTGGTCCAACCTTTGATTAAAGTTGACCCTTCTAGTGTAGGGGCATTCATCTCCTTGCATCATGGGCAAGTTAAACGCCAACCTCACATTCTCCGGACTAAAATCTAAGTTTTTCCCCCGAACCATTGTAACATAGTTCTTTGGATCCGGGTTCTTACTTTGATCATGGTTCTTGGTGATCCATGCATTGGCATAGAACTCTTGAACCATTAGGATGCCGACTTGTTGGATGGGATTTGTTAGAACTTCCCAACCTCTTCTTTGAATTTCATGTCGGATCTCCGGATACTCATTTCTTTTGAGTTTGAAAGGGACCTCGGGGATCACCTTCTTCTTGGCCACAACATCATAGAAGTGGTCTTGATGGGCTTTGGAGATGAACCTTTCCATCTCCCATGACTCGGATGTGGAAGCTTTTGTCTTCCCTTTCCCCTTTCTAGAGGATTCTCCGGTCTTAGGTGCCATCAATGGTAATGGAAAAACAAAAATCTTATGCTTTTACCACACCAAACTTAGAATTTTGCTCGCCCTCGAGCAAGAGAAGAAAGAATAGAGGAAGAAGAAGAAAAAATGGAGGAGAGGGAGAAAGTGATGTGGTTCAGCCAAGAAGGGTATAGAGGGTTTGTGTTGTGTGAATTTGAAGAAGAATGGAGGGCTTTATATAGGGAAGGGAGGGGGGGAAGGTTTTGGCCATATGGGTGGGTTTGGGTGGGAAATTGGTTTTGAATTTTGAAGGTAGGTGGGGTTTATGAGGTAGGTTTATGGGGAAGAGTGGATGGATGTGAGTGGTGAAGAGGTGATGGGGAAGAGAGATTGAGGTTGTGTGAAAGAGGGGTGAGAAGAAGTGAGTGGAGGTAGGTGGGGATCCTGTAGGGTCCATAGATCTTGAGATGATCCTGTGGGGTCCACAGATCCTGAGGTGTTGAAGGATTTACAACCTTGCACCAAATTAGGCATGTAAAATGCCCTTGCACACAACTCTGGGCGTTCAGCGCCAGGTTGGTGCCCATTTTGGGCGTTCAACGCCCATTTGTTGCCATTTCTGGTGTTGAACGCCAGAACCATGCTTGTTCTGGGCGTTCAGCGCCAGGATGCTGCCCATTTTGGGCGTTCAGCGCCAGAACCATGCTCTATTCTGGCGTTGAACGCCAGGCAGATGCTTCCTCCAGGGTGTGATTTTTCTTCTGCTATTTTTGATTCCGTTTTCAATTTTTATATTTATTTTGTGACTCCACATGATCATGAACCTATAAAGACATATAACTAAGAAAAATATAGTTAGATAAATAAAAATTGGGTTGCCTCCCAACAAGCGCTTCTTTAATGTCAATAGCTTGACAGTGGGCTCTCATGGAGCCTCACAGATGTTCAGAGCATTGTTGAGACCCTCCAACACCAAACTTAGAATTTGGATATGGGAGTTCAACACCAAACTTAGAGTTTGGTTGTGGCCTCCCAACACTAAACTTAGAGTTTGACTGTGGGGGTTTGGGTTGACTCTGCTTTGAGAGAAGCTTTTTCTGCTTCCTCTCCATAGATGCAGAGAGGGGTCCTTGAGTTGTAAACACAAGGTTGTCCTTATTCAATTGAAGGACTAATTCTCCTCTGTCCACATCAATCACAGCTCTTGCTGTGGCTAGGAAAGGTCTTTCTAGGATGATGGATTCATCCTCTTCCTTTCCAGTATCCAGGACTATGAAATCAGCAGGGATGTAAAGGCCTTCAACTTTTACTAACACGTCCTCTACTTGTCCATAAGCCTGTTTTCTTGAATTATCTGCCATCTCTAATGAGATTTTAGCAGCTTGCACCCCATAGATTCCCAGTTTCTCTATTACAGAGAGGGGCATGAGGTTTATTCCTGAACCAAGGTCACACAGAACCTTAAAGATCATGCTGCCTATGGTACAGGGTATTATGAACTTTCTAGGATCCTGTCTCTTCTGAGGCAATGTCAGTTGATCCAGATCACTTAGTTCATTGATGAACAAGGGGGGTTCAACTTCCCAAGTATCAATGCCAAATAATTTGGCATTCAGCTTCATGATTGCACTAAGAAACTTGGCAGTTTGCTCTTCAGTAACATCCTCAATCTCTTCAGAAGAGGAATACTCATCAGAGCTCATGAAGGGCATAAGGAGGTTCAATGGAATCTCTATGGTCTCTAGATGAACCTCAGAGTCCTTTGGTTCCTCAGAGGGAAGCTCCTTATTGATCACTGGACGTCCCAGGAGGTCTTCCTCCTTGGGATTCACGTCCTCCTCTCCTTTTTTGGGTTCGGCCATGGTGCTTATGTCAATGGCCTTGCACTCTCCTTTTGGATTCTCTTCTGTATTGCTTGGGAGAGTACTATGAGGGATTTCAGTGATCCTTTTACTCAGCTGGCCCACTTGTGCTTCCAAATTTCTAATGGAAGACCTTGTTTCATTCATGAAACTTACAGTGGCCTTAGATAGATCAGAGACTAAGTTTGCTAAATTAGAAGTATTTTGTTCAAAGTTCTCTGTCTGTTGCTGAGTGGATGATGGAAAAGGTTTATTATTGTTAAACATGTTTCTTCCACCATTATTAAAGCCTTGTTAAGGCTTTTGATCCTTCCATGAGAAATTTGGATGATTTCTCCATGATGAGTTATAGGTGTTTCCATAAGGTTCACCTAAGTAATTCACCTCTGCTATTGCAGGGTTCTCAGGATCATAAGCTTCTTCTTCATAAGAAGCCTCTTGAGTACTGTTGGATGCAGCTTGCATTCCATTCAGACTCTGAGAAATCATATTGACTTGCTGAGTCAATATTTTATTCTGAGCCAATATGGCATTCAGAGTATCAACTTCAAGAACTCCCTTCTTCATAGGCGTCCCATTACTCACAGGATTCCTCTCAGAAGTGTACATGAACTGGTTATTAGCAACCATGTCAATGAGTTCTTAAGCTTCTGCAGGCGTTTTTTTTAGGTGAATGGATCCACCTGCAGAAGTATCCAATGACATCTTAGATAACTTAGACAGACCATCATAGAATATATCCAGGATGGTCCATTCTGAAAGCATGTCAGAAGGACACTTTTTGGTCAAATGTTTGTATCTTTCCCAAGCTTCATAGAGGGATTCACCTTCTTTTTGTTTGAAGGTCTGAACATCCACTCTAAGCTTGCTCAGCTTTTGAGGAGAAAAGAACTTGGCTAAGAAAGCCGTGACCAGCTTATCCCAAGAGTTCAGGCTATCCTTGGGTTGAGAGTCTAACCAGATTCTAGCTCTGTCTCTTACGGCAAAAGGGAAAAGCATGAGCCTGTAGACTTCAGGATCTACTCCATTAGTCTTAACAGTATCACATATCTGCAAGAATTCAGTTAAGAACTGAAAAGGATCTTCAGATGGAAGTCCATGAAACTTGCAGTTTTGCTGCATCAGAGAAACTAGCTAAGGTTTCAGCTCAAAATTGTTTGCTCCAATGGCAGGAATGGAGATGCTTCTTCCATGTAAATTGGAATTAGGTGCAGTAAAGTCACCAAGCATCCTCCTTGCATTATTATTATTTTCGGCTGCCATCTCCTCTTCCTGTTCGAAAATTTCTAAAAGGTTATCTCTGGATTGTTGTAATTTAGCTTCTCTTAATTTTCTCTTCAGAGTCCTTTCAGGTTCTGGATCTGCTTCAACAAGAATGTTCTTGTCCTTGCTCCTGCTCATATGACAAAGAAGAGGGCACAGAAAAATAATAATAATAATATGGATCCTTTATACCACAGTATAGGGATCCCTTTGTGAGTGGAAGAAAAGAGGGAGACAAAGAATGTGATGTAAAGAAAGAAACACAACTGTGAGGAGGGCAGAGATGTGATGAGGAGATGTTAGTAGATGAATAAATAAATAGAAGGAGATGAGGGAGAAGGATTTTCGAAAATAATTTTTGAAAGAGAGTTAGTGATTTTCGAAAATAGTTTTTGAAAAAGGTTAGTAGTTTTTCGAAAATTCAAATAAAAAAATAATTAGTTAATTAAAAAGAAATTTTTGAAAAAGAGGGAAGATATTTTCGAAAATTAGAGAGAGTTAGTTAGGTAGTTTTGAAAAAGTTAAGAAACAAACAAAAAGTTAGTTAGTTAGTTGAAACAAATTTGAAAAGATAAGAAGTTAGGAAGTTTAGAAAATATATTTTGAAAATTTTTTTGAAAAAGGTATGATTAGAAGATATTTTTGAAAAGATATGATAGGAATTAGTTTTGAAAAAGATTTGATTTTTAAAATCACAATTAATGACTTGATTCACAAGAAATCACAAGATATGATTCTAAAACTTAAAGTTTGAATCTTTCTTAACAAGAAAGTAACAAACTTGAAATTTTTGAATCAAAACATTAATTGTTATTGTTATTTTCGAAAATTTGATATAAAAATAAGAAAATTGTTTTTGAAAAATATTTTTGGAATTTTCAAAAATAACTAAGAAAATTTGAAAAAGATTTCATTTTTGAAAAAGATTTTGAAAAAGATAAGATTTTCAAATTGAAAATTTGATTTGACTCATAAGAAACAACTAGATTTTAAAAATTTTTGAAAAAGTCAACTCAAATTTTCAAATTTATGAGAGAAAAGAGGGAAAGATATTTTTTTGATTTTTGAATTTTTATGATGAGAGAGAAAAACAACAAAAAGACTCAATGCATGAAAATTTTGAATCAAAACAATGAATGCATGCATGAATGATATGAATGTCAAGATGAACACCAAGAACACTATGAAGATCATGATGAACATCAAGAACATAATTTTGAAAAATTTTTAATGCAAAGAAAACATGCAAGACACCAAACTTAGAATTCTTTAATGCTTAGACACTAAGAATTCAAGAATGCATATGAAAAACAAGAAAAGACACACAACATGCAAATGCAAAGATCAAACAAGAAGATTTACCAAGAACAACTTGAAGATCATGAAGAACACTATGAATGTATGAAATTTTCGAAAAATGCAAGATGCACATGCAATTGACACCAAACTTATGATATGACTCAAGACTCAAACAAGAAACACAAGAATATTTTTGGTTTTTATGATTTTCTAATTTTTTTGGATTTGTTTTTCAAAAATTAATTGAAAAAGGAAAATAAGGATTCCAAAATTTTTAATATGAATTCCAGGAATCTTGCATTCTTAGTCTAAAGCTTCAGTCCAAGAATTAGACATGGCTCACTAGCCAGCCAAGCTTTCAATGAAAGCTCCGGTCCAAAACACTAGACATGGCCAATGGCCAGCCAAGCTTCAGCATGTAAACCAGACATGACATGCCTGACATACCCTGCAGTCGTATCACAGCTGATGGTTGGAAGACTCAGTCCAAACGAATTTAGACATGGCTTTACAGCCAGCCAGGCTTCACATGCTTCATGAAACACTAGAATTCATTCTTAAAAATTTTGAATAAAAATATATTTTTGAAAACATTTTTTTTTTTCAAAAACAGGTGAGAAAATTTTGAAATATTTTTGAAAAAATTTTTGAAAAGAAAATAAAAAGAAAATTACCTAATCTGAGCAACAAGATGAACCGTCAGTTGTCCAAACTCGAACAATCCCCGGCAACGGCGCCAAAAACTTGGTGTTGTTGCCGGATCAAACTTGGTACTGATGTTATCGGACCAAAAGCTTGCCGAAAACTCGAACAATCCCCGGCAACGGCGCTAAAAACTTGGTATGCGAAATTGCTACTCAGGTTGTGAATTGTTGTTCGAAATTGATTCCCTGGCAATGGCACCAAAAACGGATGCACAGGACCATGGTCTAAACATATCTTCACAACTTCGCATAACTAACCAGCAAGTGCACTGGGTCGTCCAAGTAATACCTTACGTGAGTAAGGGTCGAATCCCACGGAGATTGTCGGTATGAAGCAAGCTATGGTCACCTTGTAAATCTCAGTCAGGCGGATATCAAATGGTTATGGAGTTTTCGAAAGTAATTAATAAGATAGGGATAGAAATACTTATGTAATTCATCGGTGAGAATTTCAGATAAGCGAATGGAGATGCTTTCGTTCCTCTGAACCTCTGCTTTCCTGCTATCTTCATCCAGTCAGTCTTACTCCTTCCCATGGCTGGCTTTATGTGATACATCACCATTGTCAATGGCTACTTTCAGTCTTCTCTCGGGAAAATGATCCAAATGCCCTGTCACGGCACAGCTAATCGTCTGGAGGCATCACCCTTGTCAATGGCTTCATCTTATCCTCTCAGTGAAAATGGTCAACGCACCCTGTCACGGCACGGCTATTCATCTGTCGGTTCTCGATCATGCTGGAATAGGATTTACTATCCTTTTGCGTCTGTCACTAACGCCCCGCAATCGCGAGTTTGGAGCTCGTCACAGTCATTCATTCATTGAATCCTACTCGGAATACCACAGACAAGGTTTAGACCTTCCGGATTCTCTTGAATGCCGCCATCATTCTAGCTTACACCACGAAGATTCTAGTTAGGAGATCTAAGAGATACTCATTCAGTCTAAGGTCGAACGGAAGTGGTTGTCAGGCATGCGTTCATAGGGAATGATGATGATTGTCACATTCATCACATTCAGATTGAAGTACGAATGAATATCTTAGAAGCGAAACAAGGTGAATTGAATAGAAAACAGTAGTACTTTGCATTAATCTTTGAGGAACAGCAGAGCTCCACACCTTAATCTATGGAGTGTAGAAACTCTACCGTTAAAAATACATAAGTGAAAGTCCAGGCATGGCCGAGAGGCCAGCCCTCAAACGTGATCTAAGATAGCATACAGCTGATCAAAGATACCTAATACAATAGTAAAAGGTCCTATTTATAATAAACTAGCTACTAGGGTTTACAGAAGTAAGTAATTGATGCATAAATCCACCTCCGGGGCCCACTTGGTGTGTGCTTGGGCTGAGCTTGAGTGTTTCACATGTAGAGGTCCTTCTTGGAGTTGAACGCCAGTTTTTGTGCCAGTTTGGGCGTTCAACTCTGGTTTTGGATCCTTTTCTGGCGCTGGACGCCAGATTTGGGCAGAGAGCTGGCATTGAACGCCAGTTTGCGTCGTCTAAACTTAGCCAAAGTATGGAATATTATACATTTCTGGAAATCCCTGGATGTCTACTTTCCAACGCAATTGGAAGCGCACCATTTTGAGTTTTGTAGCTCCAGAAAATCCACTTTGAGTGCAGGGAGGTCAGAATCCAACAGCATCAGCAATCCTTCTTCAACCTCTGAATCTGATTTTTTGCTCAAGTCCCTCAATTTCAGCCAGAAAATACCTGAAATCACAGAAAAACACACAAACTCATAGTAAAGTCCAAAAATGTGAATTTAACATAAAAACTAATGAAAACATCCCTAAAAGTAACTAGATCCTACTAAAAACATACTAAAAATAATGTCAAAAAGCGTATAAATTATCCGCTCATCACCAACCTAGTTTTAAACTGGGAAAAATGTCACTTTATGGTGACTGGAGGAATTGTCCTTGGGCATAAAATTTCAAACAAGGGAATAGAGGTGGATCAAGCTAAAGTTGAAGTAATTGAAAAATTACCACCACCTGCCAATGTTAAGGCAATCAGAAGCTTTCTGGGGCATGCAGGATTCTATAGGAGGTTTATAAAGGATTTTTCAAAAATTGCAAAACCTCTGAGCAATCTGCTAGCTGCTGACATGCCATTTGTGTTTGACACAAAGTGTTTGCAGGCGTTTGAGACCCTGAAAGCTAAGCTGGTCACAGCACCAGTTATTTCTGCACCAGACTGGACATTACCATTCGAACTAATGTGTGATGCCAGTGACCATACCATTGGTGCAGTATTGGGACAGAGGCATAACAAGCTTCTGCATGTCATTTATTATGCTAGCAGTGTTTTAAATGATGCCCAGAAAAATTACACAACCACAGAAAAAGAATGACTTGCAGTGGTTTATGCCATTGACAAGTTTAGATCCTACTTAGTAGGATCAAAAGTGATTGTGTACACTGACCATGCTGCTCTTAAATATCTAATAACAAAGCAGGATTCAAGCCCAGACTCATAAGATGGGTGTCGCTTCTGCAAGAGTTTGATATAGAAATAAGAGACAGAAAAGGGACAGAGAATCAAGTAGCTGATCACCTGTCCCGGATAGAACCAGTAGCGGGAGAATCCCACCCTCCTACTGAGATCTTTGAAACCTTTCTGGATGAGCAATTGTTTGCTATTCAGGAAGCTCTGTGGTTTGAAGACATTGCAAACTATAAGACACAAGGTTCTCCTTCTGTAACCATGGAGAGGAAGCATGAAAAGCCTCTCTCACTGCAGAGTCAACCAAAGTCCCCACAGTCAAACTCTAAGTTTGGTGTTGGGAGGCCACAACCAAACTCTAAGTTTGGTGTTGGGAGGTCCCAACCTTGCTCTGATTATCTGTGAGGCTCCATGAGAGCTCAGTGTCAAGCTATTGACATTAAAGAAGCGCTTGTTGGGAGGCAACCCAATGTTATTTAATTATATCTATTTATTTTCCATTGCTATTTTATGTTTTCTTTAGGTTGATGATCATGTGAAGTCACAAAAACAAATGGAAAATAAAAAAAATAGAATGAAAAACAGCATGAAAAACAGCACACCCTGGAGGAAGATCACTCTAGCGTTTAAACGCCAGAAACAAGCATCTGTCTGGCGTTTAACGCCAGAAACAAGCACCAAGCTGGCGTTTAACGCCAGAAACAAGCATCAGTCTGGCGTTAAACGCCAAAAACAGGCTACATTTTGGCGTTTAATGCCAGAAACAGGTAGCAGTCTGGCGTTAAACGCCAGGATTGCACAGTAAGGGCATTTTGCACGCCTAATCGGATCAGGGATCTAAATCCTTGACCCCACTGGATCTGTGGACCCCACAGGATCTCCACCTACCTCACCATTCAAATTCAAACTATTCCCTTCCCAAACCCACCCATTCACACACTTCCATCTCCTCCATCTTCTCCACTTCTTTCTTCTTTTGCTCGAGGACGAGCAAACCTTCTAAGTTTGGTATGGTAAAAGCATTGCTTTTGTTTTTCCATAATTCAGTGGTAGAGCAATTGACTGCAGATCAAAGAGCTATGAGGAAAGAGCAACAAAGGCAAGGAAGAGATATAGAGGAGCTCAAGAGCACCATTGGTTCTTCAAGAAGAGGAAGACGCCACCCTCATTAAGGTGGACCCATTCCTTAATCTCCTTGTTCCTATTTTCCTATTTTTTGTTTACTATGCTTCATGTTTAATTATGTTTGTGTCTTTACTATATGATCACTAGTACCTAAGTGTCTATGTCTTAAAGATATGAATGTCCTGTGAATCCATCACCTTTCTTAAATGAAAATTGTTTTTTGAAAAAGAAAAAGAAGCACATGAATTTTGAATTTTAAAATAGTTTAATTATTTTGATGTGGTGGCAATACTTTTTGTTTTCTAAATGAATGCTTGAACAGTGCATATGTCTTTTGAATTTGATGTTTATGAATGTTAAAATTGTTGGCTCTTGAAAGAATGATGAAAAAGGAGAAATGTTATTTGGTAATCTGAAAAATCATAAAAATGATTCTTGAAGCAAGAAAAAGCAGTGAAAAACAAAGCTTGCAGAAAAAAAATAGCGAAAAAAAAAAGCAAGCAGAAAAAGCCAAAAGCTCTTAAAACCAAAAGGCAAGAGCAAAAAGCCAGTAACCCTTAAAACCAAAAGGCAAGGGTAAATAAAAAGGATCCCAAGGCTTTGAGCATCAGTGGATAGGAGGGCCTAAAGGAATAAAATCCTAGCCTAAGCGGCTAAACCAAGCTGTCCCTAACCATGTGCTTGTGGCGTGAAGGTGTCAAGTAAAAACTTGAGACTGAGCGGTTAAAGTCAAGGTCCAAAGCAAAAGAAGAGTGTGCTTAAGAACCCTGGACACCTCTAATTGGGGACTCTAGCAAAGCTGAGTCACAATCTGAAAAGGTTCACCCAGTTATGTGTCTGTGGCATGTATGTATCCGGTGGTAATACTGGAAAATAGAGTGCTTAGGGCCACGGCCAAGACTCATAAAGTAGCTGTGTTCAAGAATCAACAGACTGAACTAGGAGAATCAATAACACTATCTAAATTCTGAGTTCCTATAGATGCCAATCATTCTGAACTTCAAAGGATAAAGTGAGATGCCAAAACTGTTCAGAAGCAAAAAGCTAATAGCCCCGCTCATCTAATTAACACTGATCTTCATAGATGTTTTTGGAATTCATTGTATATTCTCTTCTATTTATCCTACTTTATTTTTAGTTGCTTGGGGACAAGCAACAATATAAGTTTGGTGTTGTGATGAGCGGATAATTTATACGCTTTTTGGCATTGTTTTTACTTAGTTTTTAGTATATTTTTATTAGTTTTTAATTAAAAATCATATTTCTGGACTTTACTATGAGTTTGTGTATTTTTCTGTAATTTCAGGTATTTTCTGGCTGAAATTGAGGGAGCTGAGCAAAAATTTGATTCAGGCTGAAAAAGGACTGTTGATGCTGTTGGATTCTGACCCCCTGCACTCGGAATGGATTTTCTGGAGCTACAAGACTCCAAATGGCGCGCTTTTAATTGCGTTGGAAAGTAGACATCCAGGGCTTTCCAGCAATATATAATAGTCCATACTTTGCTCAAGGATAAACGACGTAAACCGGTGTTCAACGCCAGTTCCATGCTGCAGTCTGGCATCCAGCGCCAGAAACAAATTACAAGTTGGAGTTCAATGCCAGAAAAGGATCCAAAGCTGGCGTTGAACGCCCAAAACAGCCCTATGCACGTGATTAGCTTAAGTCTCAGCCCCAGCACACACCAAGTGGGCCCCAGAAGTGGATTTCTGCACCATCTATCATAGTTTACTCATTTTCTGTAAACCTAGGTTACTAGTTTAGTATTTAAACAACTTTTAGAGATTTATTTTGGATCTCTCATGACATTTTAGATCTGAACTTTGTACTCTTTGACGGCATGAGTCTCTAAACTCCATTGTTGGGGGTGAGGAGCTCTGCTGTGTCTCGATGAATTAATGCAATTATTTCTGTTTTCTATTCAAACACGCTTGTTTCTATCTAAGATGTTCATTCGCACTTCAATATGATGGATGTGATGATCCGTGACACTCATCACCATCCTCAACCTATGAACGCGTGACTGACAACCACCTCCGTTCTACCTTCGATTGAATGAATATCTCTTGGATTCTTTAATCATAATCTTCGTGGTATAAGCTAGAATCTATTGGCAGCATTCTTGAGCATCCGGAAAGTCTAAACCTTGTCTGTGGTATTCTGAGTCGCATTCAAGGATTGAATGACTGTGACGAGCTTCAAACTCGCGAGTGTTGGGCGTAGTGACAGACGCAAAAGGATCAATGGATCCTATTCTGACATGATCGAGAACCGACAGATGATTAGCCGTGCGGTGACAGCGCACCTGGACCATTTTCACTGAGAGGACGGATGGTAGCCATTGACAACGGTAATCCACCAACACACAGCTTGCCATAGGAGGAACCTTACGTGCGTGAAGGAGAAGACAGGGGGAAAGCAGAGATTCAGAAGACAAAGCATCTCCAAAACTCCAACATATTCTCCATTACTGCATAACAAGTATTCAATTCATGCTCTTTTATTTTTCGCAATCCAAATTGATAATTATAATTAATTTCCTGACTAAGATTTATAAGATAACCATAGATTTCTTCAAACCAACAATCTCTGTGGGATCGACCCTTACTCACGTAAGGTATTACTTGGACAACCCAGTGCACTTGCTGGTTAGTGGTACGAGTTGTGAAAAGTGTGATTCACAATTTGTGCACCAACTTGCTGGTTAGTTGTGCAGAGATGTGAAAAGTATGAATCACGGTTTCCCACTACCAGAGCTCAAGGATGAACAGTTTCCCAAATTTCTGGAAGTTTTTAAGAAGCTGGAAATCAACAAAAAAAGAAGCTGGAATGAGAAGGAAACAGTGATCTTAACACAAGAGTGCAGTGCAGTGATTCAAAAAAGCCTTCCCCCAAAACTCAAAGATCCTGGGAGTTTCTTTCTGCCTAGCACTAATGGCGATATAGTCATAGATAAGGCATTGTGTTATTTAGGATCAAGTATCAATCTGATGCCCTTATCTATGATGAGGAAGTTGTCCATAGAAGAAGTGAAACCTATAAGGATGACCTTGCAACTGGCTGACAGATAAATGGTGATCCCTAATGGAGTGGTTGAGAACCTTTTTGTCAAGGTGGATAAGTTCATATTTCCAACAAATTTTGTAATCTTGGATCTAGATGAAGAGGGAGGCGATTCCATCATATTGGGAAGACCTTTCCTAGCCACAGAAAGAGCCATCATTGATGTGGAAAAAGGAGAGATGACTCTGAGAGCACATGATAAGAAGATCACTCTAAATGTCTTCAAGGAAATCCAGCATACTGCTGAAGAGAAATGCTGCATGAGAGTTGAAAAGGAAGACTTGAATTGGAAGGAAAAGCCCAAGGAGGCACTCATCAGCTCACCTATGAAGCAAAAGACAAACAGTGGAAAAGAACAAAAAGGGAATGAAGAAGTAAAGACTGAGAAGAGAAGGCAGGGAGAGATTGAGAAGTTGATCACTAGGAAGAAAGTCCCTGATATAAAAAAAGCTACCAAGAAGGAAGGGCCCCTGAAGAAAGGAAAGAAGGGCAAGAAAAAGGTTCCAAAAGGGTGGAAAAACAAGAAAATACCAACTAAGGGATTCTCAGAAGGAGACAAAGTGAAATTGATCTATCAACAGTTGGAGACAAACACACAGTCTGATGATTATTATACTGTCAATAAGATACTCTCGCTGGAGCATATAGAGATTGCTCATCAAATCACGGGAAAGAGGCTCACAGTGAGAGGGGACAAGCTGAGGCACCATAATCATCATCCACCCTAACAAGGAACCAATGTCAAGCTAGTGACAGTAAAAGAACGCTCCATGGGAGGCAACCCATGATTTAATGTTCTTGCTTTTATTTTAATTTCAATAATTAATGGTCTCTCTATCATAAATTTAAACTCTCATGGGTAAATTTGATAACAGCACACATTGTTTTGAAGCATATGTCTAACTCCTAAGTTTGGTGTGCCTAAAGGCACTCTAAAATGGTTTTTTTAAGCATTTTGATTATATAACCATTTTGGAATATATACTCATTCATTCTATTGAAGTATATAGCCAAACATTAAGTTTGGTGTCCACATATGCTATGAATTTCAGGAAAGTCACTTTTACTTAGAGATTCAAGTTCATGAAAGATAAATGGTGCACGAAATTGTGATCATCAACAATGGCGCCAAAGACTTGGAGCTCTCAAATGTGAATCACACTTTGTCACAATTCCGCACAACTAACCAACAAGTGCGCTGGGTCGTCCAAGTAATAAACCTTACGTGAGTAAGGGTCGATCCCACGGAGATTGTCGGCTTGAAGCAAGCTATGGTCATCTTGCAAATCTCAGTCAGGAAGATTCAAATGGTGATGGAGGATTGATAATTAAAAGATGAATAAAACATAAAATAAAGATAGAGATACTTATGTAATTCATTGTTGGATTTCAGATAAGCGTATGAAGATGCTTTGTTCCCCTTGAACCTCTGCTTTCCTATTGCCTTCTTCCAATCATTCATACTCCTTTCCATGGCAAGCTTTATGTTGGGCATCACCGTTGTCAATGGCTACATCCCGTCCTCTCAGTGAAAATGGTCCTAATGCTCTGTCACAACATCGGCTAATCAGCTGTTGGTTCTCGATCATGTCGGAATAGGATCCATTGCTCCTTTTGCGTCTGTCACACGCCCCACAATCGCGAGTTTGAAGCTCGTCACAGTCATCCCTTCCCAGATCCTACTCGGAATACCACAGACAAGGTTTAGACTTTCCGGATCTCAGGAATGGCCGCCAATAATTCTAGCCTATACCACGAAGGTTCCAATCTTAGATTAGAAACCCAAGAGATACGCATTCAAGCTATTGCTAGTAGAACAGAGGTGGTTGTCAGGCACATGTTCATAGGTGAGAATGATGATGAGTGTCACGAATCATCACATTCATCAAATTGAAGAACGAATGAATATCTTGGAGAAGAAATAGACTTGAGTTGAATAGAAAAACAATAGTACTTGTATTAATTCATGAAGAACAGCAGAGCTCCACACCTTAATCTATCGTGTGTAGAAACTCCACCGTTGAGAATACATAAGAACAAGGGTCAGGCATGGCCGTGAGGCCAGCCCCCAAACGTGAAAAGATCTATGAAAGTATATCAAAAGTGTTTCAAGTGTATCCAGTGTGTGAAACACAATAGCAAAAGGTCCTATTTATAGAGAACTAGTAGCCTAGGATTACAGAAATCAGTAATTAATGCAGAAATCTTCTTCTGGGCCCACTTGGTGTGTGCTTGGGCTGAGCATTAAAGCTTTCATGTGTAGAGACTTTTCTTGGAGTTAAACGCCAGCTTTTGTGCCAGTTTGGGCGTTTAACTCCAGCTTTTGTGCCAGTTTTGGAGTTTAACGCTAGAATTCTTGAAATGACTTGGAACGCCTGTTTGGGCCATCAAATCTCGGGCAAAGTATGAAGTATTATATATTTCTGGAAAGCCCAGGATGTCTACTTTGCAACGCAATTGAGAGCGCGCCAATTGGGCTTCTGTAGCTCCGGAAAATCCACTTTGAGTGCAGGGAGGTCAGAATCCAACAGCATCTGCAGTCCTTTTTCAGCCTCTGAATCAGATTTTTGCTCAGGTCCCTCAATTTCAGCCAGAAAATATCTGAAATCACAGAAAAACACACAAACTCATAGTAAAGTCCAGAAGAGTGATTTTTAATTAAAAACTAATAAAAATATAATAAAAACTAATTAAAATATACTAAAAACATACTAAAAACAATGCCAAAAAGCGTATAAATTATCCGCTCATCACAACACCAAACATAAATTGTTGCTTGTCCCCAAGCAACTGAAAATCAAATAGGATAAAAAAAGAAGAGAATATACAATGAATTCCAAAAACATCTATGAAGATCAGTATTAATTAGATGAGCGGGGCTTTTAACTTTTTGCTTCTGAACAGTTTTGGCATCTCACTTTATCCCTTGAAGTTCAGAATGATTGGCATCTATAGGAACTCAGAATCCAGATAGTGTTACTGACTCTCCTAGTTAAGTATGTTGATTCTTGAACACAGCTACTTTATGAGTCTTGGCCGTGGCCCTAAGCACTTTGTTTTCCAGTATTACCACCGGATACATAAATGCCATAGACACATAACTGGGTGAACCTTTTCAGATTGTGACTCAGCTTTGCTAGAGTCCCCAATTAGAGGTGTCCAGGGTTCTTAAGCACACTCTTATTTTTGCTTTGGACCTCGACTTTAACCGCTCAGTCTCAAGTTTTCACTTGACACCTTCACGCCACAAGCACATGGTTAGGGACAGCTTGGTTTAGCCGCTTAGGCCAGGATTTTATTCCTGTGGGCCCTCCTATCCACTGATGCTCAAAGCCTTGGATCCTTTTTATCACCCTTGCCTTTTGGTTTAAAGGGGTATTGGCTTTTTCTGCTTGCTTTTCTTTTTCTTTCTTTTTCTTTTCTCTTCTTTTTTTTTTCGCCTCTTTTTTTCTCTACAAGCTTTTCACTGCTTTTTCTTGTTTCAAGAATCAATTTTATGATTTTTCAGATCATCAGATAACATTTCTCCTTTTCCTTTCATTCTTTCAAGAGCCAACAATTTTAACATTCATAAACAATCAAATTGAAAAACATGCACTGTTCATGCATTCATTCAGAAAAATAATAGTATTGCCACCACATCAAGATAATTAAGCTGTTTTAAAATTTGAAATTCATGCACTTCTTTTTCTTTTTCAAAAAACATTTTTCATCTAAGAAAGGTGATGGATTCATTTTCATAGCTTTAAGGCATAGACACTAATGATCATGTAATAAAGACACAAACATAGATTAACATAAGCATAAAAATTCGAAAAATAGGAAAATAAAGAACAAGGAAATTAAAGAACGGGTCCACCTTAGTGATGGCGGCTTGTTCTTCCTCTTGAAGATCTTATAGAGTGCTTGAGCTCCTCAATGTCTCTTCTTTGCCTTTGTTGCTCCTCTCTCATGGTTCTTTGATCTTCTCTAATTTCATGGAGGAGGATGGAATGCTCTTGGTGCTCCACCCTTAGTTGTCCCATGTTGGAACTTAATTCTCCTAGGGAGGTGTTGATTTGCTCCCAATAGTTTTGTGGAGGAAAATGCATCCCTTGAGGCATCTCAGGGATTTCATGATGAGGAAATTCCTCATGCTCTTGTCCATGAGTGGGATCTCTTGTTTGCTCCATCCTTTTCTTAGTGATGGGCTTGTCCTCATCAATAAGGATGTCTTCCTCTATGTCAATTCCAGCCGAATTACAGAGGTGACAAATGAGATGAGGGAAGGCTAACCTTGCCATAGTGGAGGACTTGTCCGCCACCTTATAGAGTTCTTGGGATATAACCTCATGAACTTTCACTTCTTCTCCAATCATGATGCTATGTATCATGATAGCCCGGTCTATAGTAGCTTCGGACCGGTTGCTAGTGGGAATGATTGAGCGTTGGATGAACTCCAACCATCCCGTAGCCACGGGCTTGAGGTCATGCCTTCTTAGTTGAACCGGCTTCCCTCTTGAATCTCTCTTCCATTGGGTGCCCTC
The DNA here is from genome assembly GCF_003086295.3 of Arachis hypogaea. Lineage (NCBI taxonomy): Eukaryota > Viridiplantae > Streptophyta > Magnoliopsida > Fabales > Fabaceae > Arachis > Arachis hypogaea. Next base: position 105,174,012 of record NC_092050.1, read on the forward strand.
TTTACAGATGTCCATGAGGACTTGGTCTAACCTTTGATCAAAGTTGACCCTTCTAGTGTATGGGTGTGCATTTCCTTGCATCATGGGCAAGTTGAATGCCAACCTTACATTTTTCGGACTAAAATCTAAGTATTTCCCTCGGACCATTGTAATAAGCCAATTCTTAGGGTCCGGGTTCACACTTTGATCATGGTTCTTGGTGATCCATGCATTGGCATAGAATTCTTGAGCCATTAAGATTCTGACTTGTTGAATGGGGTTGGTGAGAACTTCCCAACCTCTTCTTTGGATCTCATGTCAAATCTCCGGATATTCACCCTTTTTGAGCTTAAAAGGGACCTCGGGGATCACCTTCTTCTTGGCCACAACTTTATAGAAATGGTCTTGATACACCCTTGAGAGGAATCTCTCCATCTCCCATGACTCGGAGGTGGAAGCTTTTGCCTTCCCTTTCGTCTTTCTAGAGGTTTCTCCGGCCTTTTGGTGCCATAAATGGTTATGGAAAAACAAAAAACTTTAGCTTTTACCACACCAAAGTTAGACGGTTGCTCGTCCTCGAGAAAAAGAAGAAAGAAGAGAGTAGAAAAAGAAGAAATAGAGGAGATGGAGTGGGCTTTGTGTTTCGGCCAAGGGGGAGAATTGGTGTTTAGGTTGTGTGAAAATGAAGGAGTGAAGATGGGTTTATATAGGAGTTGAGAGGGGTGTGTGGTTCAGCTATAGAGGGTGGGTTTGGGAGGAAAAGTGGTTTGAATTTGAATGGTGAGGTAGGTGGGGTTTTATGAAGGATGGATGTGAGTGGTGAAGATAATGGTGGGATTTGATAGGTGAGGGATTTTTGGGGAAGAGGTATTGAGGTGATTGGTGAATTGGTGAAGAAGAGAGAGAGTGGTGGGGTAGGTGGGGATCCTATGGGGTCCACATATCCTGAGGTGTCAAGGATATCTCATCCCTGCACCAAGTGGCGTGCAAAACACCCCTTGTTGCCAAACCTGCCGTTAAACGCCAGGCTGCTGCCCATTTCTGGCATTTAACGCCAGCTTCTTGCCCATTCCTGGCGTTAAACGCCAGTCTGGTGCCCATTTCTGGCGTTAAACACCCAGAATGGTGCCAGACTGGGCGTTTAACGCCCATTCTGCTACCTTTACTGGCGTTTAAACGCCAGTAACTGTCTCCTCCAGGGTGTTCTATTTTTGATTCTATTTTTCACTTTGTTTTTGCTTTTTCGATTATTTTTGTGACTTCACATGATCATCAACCTACAGAAAACATAAAATAACAAGAGAAAATAGAAATTTAAAGTAAAGATTGGGTTACCTCCCAACAAGCGCTTCTTTAATGTCAATATCTTGACAGTGGTTCTCATGGAGCCTCACAGATGTTCAAAGCAATGTTGGAACCTCCCAACACCAAACTTAGAGTTTGAATGTGGGGGTTCAACACCAAACTTAGAGTTTGGTTGTGGCCTCCCAACACCAAACTTAGAGTTTGACTGTGGGGGCTCTGTTTGACTCTGTATTGAGAGAAGCTCTTCGTGCTTCCTCTCCATGGTGACAGAGGGATATCCTTGAGCTTTAAACACAAGGGAGTCTCCATTCACTTGAATGATCAATTCTCCTTTGTCAACATCAATCACAACTTTTGCTGTGGCTAGGAAGGGTTTGCCAAGGATGATGGATTCATCCATACACTTCCCAGTTTCTAGGACTATGAAATCAGCAGGGATGTAATGGTCTTCAACCTTTACCAAGACATCCTCTACACGTCCATAAGCTTGTTTCTTTGAATTGTCTACCATCTCTAGTGAGATTCTTGCAGCTTGTACCTCAATGATCCCTAGCTTCTCCATTACAAAGAGAGGCATAAGGTTTATGCTTGACCCTAGGTCACACAGAGCCTTCTCAAAGGTCATGGTGCCTATGGTACAAGGGACTGAGAACTTTCCAGGGTCCTGTCTTTTTTGAGGTAATCTCTACCTAGTCAAGTCATCCAGTTCTTTGATGAGCAATGGAGGTTCATTCTCCCATGTCTCATTACCAAATAACTTGGCATTTAGCTTCATGATTGCTCCAAGGTACTTAGTAACTTGCTCTTCAGTGACATCTTCATCCTCTTCAGAGGAAGAATACTCATCAGAGCTCATGAATGGCAAAAGTAAATTGAATGGAATCTCTATGGTCTTAGTCTGAGCCTCAGATTCCCATGGTTCCTCATTAGGGAACTCCATGGAGGTCAGTGGGCATCCATTGAGGTCTTCCTCAGTGGGTATCACTGCCTCTTCCTCCTCTCCATGTTCGGCCATGTGAGATGTGGTTATGGCCTTGCACTCTCTTTTTGGATTCTCTTCTGTATTGCTTGGGAGAATGCTAGGAGGGAGTTCAGTAATTTTCTTACTCAGCTGTCCCAATTGTGCCTCCAAATTTCTAATGGAGGACCTTGTTTCAGTCATGAAACTTTGAGTGGTTTTGATTAGATCAGAGACAATGGTTGCTAAGTTAGAGTGGCTTTGCTTAGCATTCTCTGTCTGTTGCTGAGAAGATGATGGAAAAGGCTTGCTATTGCTAAACCTATTTCTTCCACCATTGTTGTTGTTAAAACCTTGTTGAGGTCTTTGTTGATCCTTCCATGAGAGATTTGGATGATTTCTCCATGAAAGATTATAGGTGTTTCCATAGGATTCTCCCATGTAATTCACTTCTTCCATTGCTGGGTTCTCAGGATCATAAGCTTCTTCTTCAGAGGAAGCTTCCTTAGTACTGCCTGTTGCTGCTTGCATTCCAGACAGACTCTGAGAAATCATATTGACTTGTTGGGTCAATATTTTATTCTGAGCTAGTATGGCATTCAGAGTATCAATCTCAAGAACTCCTTTCTTCTGAGTTGTCCCATTATTCACAGGATTCCTTTCAGAGGTGTACATGAATTGGTTATTTGCAACCATTTTAATGAGTTCTTGAGCTTCTGCAGGCATCTTCTTCAGATGAAGAGATCCTCCAGCAGAGCTATCCAATGACATCTTGGATAGTTCAGACAGACCATCATAGAAGATTCCTATGATGCTCCATTCTGAAAGCATGTTAGTTGCTTGTATCTTTCCCATGCTTCATAGAGGGATTCTCCTTCCTTCTGTCTGAAGGTTTAGACTTCCACTCTAAGCTTGCTCAATTTTTGAGGTGGAAAGAACTTTGCCAAGAAGGCATTGACTAGCTTTTCCCAAGAGTTCAGGGTTTCTTTAGGTTGTGAATCCAACCATGTCCTAGCTCTGTAGACTTCAGGGTCAACCCCATTGGTCTTGACAGTGTCACAGCTTTGCAAGAATTCAGCTAAAAACTGATGAGGATCTTCCAGTGGAAGTCCATGAAACTTGCAATTCTGTTGTATTAGAGAAACTAATTGAGGCTTAAGCTCAAAGTTGTTTGCTCCAATGGCAGGGATAGAGATGCTTCTCCCATAGAAATCAGGAGTAGGTATAGTGAAGTTACCAAGCACCTTCCTTGCATTGTTGGCATTGTTGTTGTTTTCGGCTGCCATGGTTTCTTCTTCTTTGAAGAGTTCTGTTAGGCCCTCTAAAGAGAATTGTTCTTTAGCTTCTCTTAGCTTTCTCTTCAAGGTCCTTTCAGGTTCAGGATCAGCTTGAACAAGTATGCTTTTATCTTTGTTCCTGCTCATATGAAAGAGAATAGAACAAGAAAGTAGGGAATCCTCTATGTCACAGTATAGAGATTCCTTGAGGTGTCAGAGGAGAAGAAGAGTAGAAGGAGGAGGTGGAGAAGAGGGAATTCGAACTTATCAAGAGGGACAGAGTTCAAATTGCACCTTAATGAGGAGTCTTAGTCCTTTAAATAGAAGGATGTGAAAAGAGGGGAAGAATTTCCGAAAATTAAGATTGGGAAAGAAATAAAGTGATTTTTGAAAAAGATTTTGAAATTAGAAAAAAGATATGATTGAAAAGATTAATTTTGAAAAAGATTTGATTGAAAAGATATGTTTGAAAAGATATGATTGAAAATCAATTTAGAAAAAGAAAATTTTTAAAAATAAAGTTGATTACTTGACTATCAAGAAATTAAAAGATATGATTTTAAAATTTAAAGTTTGATCCTTTCTTAATAGGCAAGTAACAACTTGAAAATTTTTGAAGTAAATCTTGAATTGATGCAAGGATTTTTGAAAATAGTAAAAATAAATATAAAATGGAAAGAAATTGATTTTGAAAGAGATATGATTGAAAAGATATGATTTGAAAAAGATTTGATTTTGAAAAATTATGAAAACTTGAAAAAAATGTGAATTAAAAACAAAATCTTCCCTCTAGTGTCATCCTGGCATTAAACGCCCAGAATGGTGCCCATTCTGGCGTTTAACGCCCAAATCTCTTCCCTATAGGGTACCTGGATGGCGTTTAAACGCCAGTTTTCCTTCTTCACTGGGCGTTTTGAACGCCCAGCTTTTTCTGTTTGATTCCTCTGCTGAATGTTCTGAATTTTCAATTCTCTGTATTATTGACTTGAAAAGACAAAATTTTGAAAATATTTTTGAATTTTTACTGATGAGAAACAATAAGAATGCAATTAAGATAAAATAAACAATGCATGTAGGACACCAAAGTTAAAAATTTTCATATAAAAGACACTAACAAATTGAGAATGCACATGAGAAACAACAAAACACACAAAACAAGAGAATTTAAAGATCAGAGCAATGAAATCATCAAGAACAACTTGAAGATCAATGAAGAACATGCATGAATTCGAAAAATGCAAGAAGAACAGAAACATGCAATTCACACCAAACTTAAAAATTAATACTAGACTCAAACGAGAAACATAAAATATTTTTGATTTTTATGGTTTTATAAATTTTTTTGTGATTTTCGAAAATTATATAGAAAAGAAAATAAAGAGAATCAAAACTTTTAATAAGAATTCCAGGAATCATGCAATGTTAGTCTAAAGCTTCAGTCTAAAAAGATTAGACATGTTTGGCCAAGCTTCAGCAGGACATTACATTCAATAGCTAAATTGATGAGAATCAATCAGCTTTTGTGACGATAAGAACATCTCCTTGAAACTCTAGAATTCATTCTTAAAAATCTTGAAAAATACCTAATCTAAGCAACAAGATGAACCATCAGTTGTCCAAACTCGAACAATTCCCGGCAACGGCGCCAAAAACTTGGTGCACGAAATTGTGATCATCAACAATGACGCCAAAACTTGGAGCTCTCAAATGTGAATCACACTTTGTCACAATTCCGCACAACTAACCAGCAAGTGCGCTGGGTCGTCCAAGTAATAAACCTTACATGAGTAAGGGTCGATCCCACGGAGATTGTCGGCTTGAAGCAAGCTATGGTCATCTTGTAAATCTCAGTCAGGCAGATTCAAATGGTGATGGAAGATTGATAATTAAAAGATGAATAAAACATAAAATAAAGATAGAGATACTTATGTAATTCATTGGTGGATTTTAGATAAGCGTATGAAGATGCTTTGTTCCCCTTGAACCTCTACTTTCCTATTGCCTTCTTCCAATCATTCATACTCCTTTCCATGGTAAGCTTTATGTTGGGCATCACCGTTGTCAATGGCTACATCCCGTCCTCTCAGTGAAAATGGTCTTGATGCTCTGTCACAACATCGGCTAATCAGCTGTTGGTTCTCGATCATGTCGGAATAGGATCCATTGATCCTTTTGCGTCTGTCACACGCCCCACAATCGTGAGTTTGAAGCTTGTCACAGTCATCCCTTCCCAGATCCTACTCGGAATACCACAAACAAGGTTTAGACTTTCCGGATCTCAGGAATGGCCGCCAATAATTCTAGCATATATCACGAAGGTTCCAATCTTAGATTAGAAACCCAAGAGATACGCATTCAAGCTATTGCTAGTAGAACAGAGGTGGTTGTCAGGCACATGTTCAAAGGTGAGAATGATGATGAGTGTCACGAATCATCACATTCATCAAATTGAAGAACGAATGAATATCTTGGAGAAGAAATAGACTTGAGTTGAATAGAAAAACAATAGTACTTGTATTAATTCATGAAGAACAGCAGAGCTCCACACCTTAATCTATGGTGTGTAGAAACTCCACCGTTGAGAATACATAAGAACAAGGGTCAGGCATGGCCGTGAGGCCAGCCCCCAAACGTGAAAAGATCTATGAAAGTATATCAAAAGTGTTTCAAGTGTATCCAGTGTGTGAAATACAATAGCAAAAGGTCCTATTTATAGAGAACTAGTAGCCTAGGGTTACAGAAATCAGTAATTAATGCAGAAATATTCTTCCAGGCCCACTTGGTGTGTGCTTGGGCTGAGCATTGAAGCTTTCATGTGTAGAGACTTTTCTTGGAGTTAAATGCCAGCTTTTGTGCCAGTTTGGGCGTTTAACTCCAGCTTTTGTGCCAGTTTTGGAGTTTAACGCCAGAATTCTTGAGCTGACTTGGAATGCCTATTTGAGCCATCAAATATCGGGCAAAGTATGGACTATTATATATTTCTGGAAAGTCCAGGATGTCTACTTTCCAACACAATTGAGAGCGCGGAAATTGGGCTTCTGTAGCTCCAGAAAATTCACTTTTAGTGCAGGGAGGTCAGAATCCAATAGCATCTGCAGTCCTTTTTCAACCTCTGAATCAGATTTTTGCTCAGGTCCCTCAATTTCAGCCAGAAAATACCTAAAATCACAAAAAAACACGCAAACTCATAGTAAAATCCAAAAGAGTTATTTTTATTTAAAAACTAATAAAAATATAATAAAAACTAATTAAAATATACTAAAAACATACTAAAAACAATGCCAAAAAGGGTATAAATTATCCGCTCATCAATAAACCATATCTGCATCATTCTTGTGAATTTATTTTGCTAAGGTAGAAAATAAAATGTTCCTTGTAATGAATATACCAACCATAGCAGAAAACAAGTTTGGTGTTCACCAATATTTTGTTCAAATTCAAAAAGGGTATAGTTGGTTATTCATAAATAAGGAACATACACCAAATTTTATTTTATATATATACCTTTCACTTGACAACCACCACCGTGTACATTCAAACTTTTAGCTTACTGTTGCCTTGATTGGAATGGATAGGTATGAAGAAAAACAAAGAAAAATTGAAGAAAGGACAACACCATGCAAGTGTGGGCGTCACAAAGAGGAAAAGTGAGTCACATGTGCTTGGAAATTGCTTTTTGGGAAACAAAAATCTGCAAGGTTCAGCACCTAGGAGACCGAACCATATGCCCATTGAAGAGGTGATCCTTGTCCTCATCCTTCCTCACATGCACACCGTCCATTCCAATCCCTCCATAAAGCATCATGACCCTCCAACCTTCATTGAAGCTTACTATAAATAGCCTCATTTGAACCATGCTTCATAACTCAAGCTTCCACACATATATTTCGGTTCCCTTAGGAAAAATCCTAGCAACTGTGTTCTGTGAGCCCCAAACCATACTTGTCTCTTTAATCTTTGATTCTTACTTCACCAGTGAGTCAAACACTCATTCTAAGAGTCACTTAAATCTTCTCCCCCTCACTATTCTTCAATTCTCCATTTGACCACTTCCTTCCCTAATTAATGGCTTCATCATGTTCCAAAAGAAGGAAAGGGAAGCAACCAGTTGAAGATGAACCACGAACCTATGATGACAAAAGATTTAAGTCTCAATTTCATGAGTCACGATACTATAGGTTGATGAAAGCAAAAGAAGTTATCCCAGAGATTGCTTTCTGATTGAGGGAAGGAGAATATCCCATCATGAGAAGGATAGTTACACAGAGAAGATGGGAACTCTTGTGTGAACCTCTCACGAACATAAGCGCAACCATGATAAGGGAGTTCTATGCAAATGCTGTGAGGCCAAGCAAAACCAGCCCTCCTTACAAAATCTATGTAAGGGGGATTGATGTGGATTTCAGCCCATCATCCATCATGAGGGTCTTGCAGATAAGAGTGATACCCTTTGGAGAACCAAGCTTTGATGAGAGAATGAAGGGTGAAAATAATCCTGATGAGCTACTAAATGGTTTATGCTTGGAAGGCAAAGACTGGAAAATGGATTCAGATGGAGAACCAAGCTATTTGAAGAGGATTGATCTCATACCTGAAGCCAAAGGTTGGTATGAGATAGTAAGAAGATTCATACTTCCCACTAAAAATACCTCAGAGGTCACAATAAAGAGAGCAATTCTAACATACTGCATACTCAGAGGAGGAGAAATCAATATCCCACAGATCATAGCAGACAGCATCCAAGAGATGGCTGAGGACAGTGACAAATCAAGCAGACTTGGTCACCCAAGCACTATATTGAGGCTGTGCAACAGAGCAGGGGTAATCTTTGAGGATGCAGATATAGATCGGGTAAAGGGAGGTAGAGAAATCACTAAGCAAAGGATGGACGGTGTCATTGACACCCAGGAGGAGAGAAGAACTCAAGAAAGAAGGAAGAGACCACAAACGGAAGAGGGACAAGCTTCTGGCATAATGGACTTAAGCCGGATCCAGAATGCCATTACAGAAATGTCCCAGCAATACCTGAGGGCTCAACATGAGCAGTATGTGAGAAATTAGGAGCAGCAGGAGAATTGGCAGATGCAAATGATGGAGAAACAAGAAAATTTTCAAGCAAGACTGCTAGAGTAACATAGGGAACAATCAAATCAATTCCAGGAGTCTTTCAATAAAATATTTGAATGATAGGATCAGCTTGAAGAATATCTTCAAGACCTCAAAGAATGGAAGAATCACTACCACACAGCTAATGAGGCCAGGAACAAAGACAGAGTGGAATATGATTTGAACACTCAAATGTGTCTAGACTACCTAACCCGCAGCATGCCGCTATTAAGCAGAGGAGTCAAACCATATCAAGAATGCACTGAACTCATGGACTTCCATAGAGCTCAAGCAATAAGCAAGCAAGAAAGAATCAAGCAACACTTGGTGGATGCTGGACTATGGGATGAGAAGAGATTTGGGACTAAAGAACAACTGAAAGAAAGGAGAGGCAAGAAGAAGTAAGATGCCAAGAATAAAGGAAAGCAATCAGAGAATTGAAAGGTGGTGTTGCTCCTTGCCTATCAATAAGAAAGATTGTGTTTTCGTGTTATGAAGTTTAAATTCTGTTGTCTACTTTCCCTAAGTTCCAAAATAAATGTTCTGGTTTTAGTACTTGTTTTCATCTTCATCAATTTAGATGTTATGACTTGTCCCTTTTACCTTTTGCTTCAAAAAGAAAAAAATGTTGAAACAGGAAGTAAATGTCCAATGTGGTAGGAATGATAATAAAGTTTAGTGGTGTTATATATGTTTGATTGCTAAAGTGAGCTCACTAATAAAGGATAAAGGCTAGGATGTTCCTTTATAGGGGGGATTAGGCTGCTGCTTGTGAACTCTTGACTAATAAGTATCCTTGAAAAAGAAAGAGCAAGAAAAGGAAGGAAGAAAAGGCAAGAATTGGCAACAAAAATGAAAGAAACAAATAAAAATGCTAGACACCAATAGCCTGGACATTAGGATATATGCCTGTGATGCTATTGTATTAGGATCTGCTTGGATTAGTAGGTTCTGAGGAGTATTTTCAAACTTGGTAACTTGGATTAACTAATCCGGGATTACCAACCGAAAATCCACCATCAAGAGCAACCTAATTACAAAGCATTTAGTAGCCTAAAGAGGTGCTGGGCATCAATGTCTTAGGATGAATTGTGAGCCAAGTGTCTGTGGTGGAGATGTGTTGACTGAAAAATAAAGCTAAAAAGCTGCTGCAACACATAACACCTAGCTTTGAACAAAAGTGTAAGCCTCTCAGCAGAAAAACAAAAGAAAATCAAAACACCAAGGATGGATGAATAACAAGGTTCACAGCAGCAACTTTAGTCATCAATTAGAGGGACATTTCAAGCCTGAAATCTAATAAAAGAAGAGCTTCAATTACATCTGCATAAAACCCCATGAATCAAATTCAATTACCTGCTAAATAAGGACATATATGCTTCTCTGTTTTCTTTCATTTCTTCTCATATTTTAGTGCTTGCTTGGGGATAAGCAAGATTTAAGTTTGGTGTTGTGATGACAAGTCATCTTATGCCAGTTTCACAAGCATTCATTTGTTTCATTAGGTTTTATGCACTTTCTTGGAAAATAAGTATGTGATTGGAGTGGAATTTCATGATTATTGGGATTCAATCAAACATCATTTATTTTATACAAAATCAAGGGATTTATACAAGAATTAAGTGATTTTTATGATTGATGCAAATTCTTGTGATTTTGGTGAGACTTTGATTGCGTGTTTGGTTGAATTCAGGTGAGGAAATGAAGAAAAGAAGAAGCCATACAGCATAGCGTTGCGTTCAAATAATGAACGCCACGCTCACTTGCGACGCACACGGGTGTGGGATGCTCACGCGTTAGCGGCAAAACTCAAGACCCACGCGTACACGTGCATGACGCGTACACGTGGAAGTGTTTGGCGCTCGTTTCAAAAGAGAGCGCTACGTTCACTTACTCAGCGTTTTCGGGCAAGATTCAACATTATATGCAAAGTTTTGGAATCGACACGCACGCGTGCATGACGCGCATGCGTCGATGAAGCATCTGGGACAAAGCACGCTCACGTGTGGCTGGCGCTAAAGCCAGAATTGGATCTTTGCTACCCACGCGCACGCGTAGAGGACGCGCACGCGTGGGCAGCGCTCACTAAACCAACGTAGCGCTCATTAAGTTAATGCTATCAAGGACGCGTACGAGTGAAAGTGGCGCGCGAGCACGTTTGGAGCTGAAGACTGATAGTGACGCGCACGCGTCGATGAGCAAAAAGGCAAAAGGACGCGCCCGCATCAGTGACGCGCACGCGTGGATAAATGAACGCTGCGCTCACTTAGAGAACACAATGTTCCACTGGGATCTGCAACAAATGGCCATTCTAATCCACTTCATACAAGGCCAAAAAGCCCACTCCAAGTACTGGATGCCACAATTGGAAAGTGTATAAATAGATAGGAATTTGATTTCATTGGGGATCTCTCTTTTAGTTTTCATTTTAGAATTTTCAAATTAAGATCAGATCTGAATTTTCCTTTCTGTTTTTGTTTTCTCTCTTCTGCAACATTTTACTTTCTGTTTTGGATCTAAGAACTTGGATTGGAGAATTCTTCTGAATTCCTTCAATTTGAAGTTAGATTTTACTTTTCCTCATCAGTACGCGTTGATAAGCAAAAAGGGTAAAAGGACGCGCACGCATCAGAGACGCGTACGCATGGATGAATGAATGCTGCGCTCACTTTGAGAACGCAACGTTCCCCTGGAGGCAGCAACCAAGTGCCATTTTGATCCACTTCTTCACAGGCCAAAAAGCCCACTCCAAGTATTGGATGATAGAAGTAGAAAGTGTATAAATATAGAAGAATTTGATTTCATTGAAAGGATCTCTTTTAATTTTTCATTTTAGAATTTTAGAATTGAGATCAGATATGAATTTTCCTTTCTGTTTTGTTTTCTCTCTTCTGCAACTTTTACTATTCTGTTTTGGGTCTTGGACTTGAGATTGAAGAATTCTTCTAAATTCCTTCATCGTGGAGTTTTCTTTTATTTTTCCTTTGATAGTTTTATGAGTTGGAGATCTGATCATAGTTTACTTTCTGTTTTGCTTTCCTCTACAATTTCTTCTTTTCTGTTTTGTTAAGAGAGCAATTGAGATCTTAGTTTTCTTTCTGTTTTGTTATTCTTCTGCAGTTTATTCATTCTCTTTTAAGATTTCAGAATAGATCTAAGTTTCATTCTACTTTGATTCTTCTGCTTCCATTTCTTTTTTGAAACTAAAAGCCTAATTTACCTATTTTCTGCATTCCTTCATCTGAGGGTTTTCTAATTTGCTGCAATTTACTCTTTCCAGTTTTGTTTTGACTCCCAATACCCAAATCCCTTTATCGTTCATGTAATTTTAGTTTCTCAGCAGTTTAAATTTAGCAACTTACATTACTTGCACTTTAAGTCTCAGTTATTTACTTTTTTTACAATTTAAGTTTCAGTTCTTTTAATTTCTTGAACTTTAAGTTTCTGCAATTTTACCTTTTCTGCATTTAAGATTCTGCAAATTTTCATTCTACTCTTTAGCTTAGCTGTAATCTATATTCTATTAATCAAATTTCACCAAATTCATCAAATATTCGCTTAACTAAATTTATCACCATACTAAAGTTGCTCAATCCATCAATCCCTGTAGGATCAACCTCACTCCTGTGAGTTATTACTACTTGATGCGACCCGGTACACTTGCCGGTGAGTTTGTGTGGAATCATTTTTTCCCTCATCAACGATTTCGCATTACATTATACGGTATTTAAATTAAACTTAAACCGTATGTCTTGAAAGTCAAAATTAAGCCTTGTTCTTGTGAATCTCCACCAAGCCTCAACTCCAAGCCTCACCAATGGTCAATCTAATACCTCTAACACCACTTACACTATTTTCACATAATATACATAATACTCAATATACTAGGGTTTCATAAAACACCATAATCACAAAGAAAATAGTTTTTACCTTTTACTCACTAGAAAATATGATGAGACCCAGCTAGAGCTCATTCTAGAGTACCCCTAAACCATTAAAATCATAAGATTTCTCAATACCCAAAGCTCAAATTCGAGTTTAACATGTACTGCTAAAATGGGAAAGAGAATTCAAAATTTTTACCAATCCATTTTGATAGAATTGTAGAGGATGAGATTAGTGATGCATGTCCACAAACGGTGCGACTATCAGATCTCCGGAGAGAAAGTTATGGTGGTTTAAATGTTTAGGGAGTTAGGGTTTCACTCTCTTCATCCCTCTCTTTCCATTTCAGCACAAAACACAAGTGAAGGGGTTGTGGTTGCTGAAATGACCTTAAAAAAGGGTTATATATGTTGAGCTTGGGCCCAACTTAGGGCCGGTTCACTTATATTTCCCGTTTGGCTCAACTTTCGATAAAAATCTTTAAGATTAGCGTTTTAATCTAAATTTTAAATATTTTTACCTTTCCAAATCATAATTCTAATTTCTTAACCTTTCTCACTCATAATTAATTTTTTCAGCTACAGTATCGAACAAATTTAAGTCGGTACTGCCGGTCAAATTTTCAGTGCGTATTTTTACGCAAAAAGCTTTGTTTTCCCACTCTGTTTTAATTAACTATTTATTTAATTATGGTTTGACCGGATTTTACATAGGCATTAGATTCTTTTAGGACAACAAACTTAGGGAGTATGGTCTGTTTTTGCTTCCCAGTTTTGATGGTGATCGGTACCATGAAGGAGCCGTCTAGCTTGAGAAAGTTAACCCCAGGTCCAGTTACTCCATTGCAGTGAATTTGAAGGTTTTCATTTCGGAATCCTAACTTGTCGAATGCTCCTGTAACACCCTAATTAGCCTAAGCTTTACCTCATGTCGTAAAGCAAAGGTTAATCAGAGATTACGACAGTGCTAAGCTCATACGTATAATATATAGAAAGAATTATTATAATCTAGAAGCCCGATGAAGGATATAGCTCAAAAATAGGATTTAAAAAGTGCGAACTTACTGGCGAAGCTACTAACTTAAAACACAAGATATGGAAAAGATATAGCAAAGATAATAGTATAATATCATAGGAATCTAGCCACGGCTCATGGAGTTTAAGCCGGCTAGCCATATACAAACCATACATGAAACCAGACAGTAAAAAAATAGCTTATACAAGTTTTGTTCCCTCATTACAATCCTCTAGGCAAAACAAAATTCTAAAGTGAGAGATGTATAGCAAAATAAATAAAAAAGACTCAAAAGGTATCTGGATCCTCCGCTTCTGTCACCATCCAAGCAACTCACCGAGGTGGGTTACGACCTGCATCTGAAAAATACAACAGAAATATGGTATAAGAACCGGAGGTTCTCGTTATGGTAACAGTGCCCAGTGATGTAGGATATAAGACCCCAGGACGCCAAAGGCAATCATAGACTTCATATCCATCACAAGATTTCAATCTTATGGCATACTAAAATAAATAAGAATAATTATATAAATCTTAACATAAATAAATAGGGTACTCTATCTTAAGGATTTCTATTCTAACCAAACACCGCTGTCCCACAGCCTTCACCAACCAATCCTCCATGCTATCCCATCGCCACCGCCTCCCGAACCTCCTCAATCCCAGCAGAAAACACAATTAATTACAATGCAAGTAAAGCACAAGTAGAAGCATATAAGGCAAGTAATTCAAGTAAGCAAATAGGTATGTTATTCAATTAGGCATACAATTGCAAGTCGGCAAAGCAAACAAACAGATAGAAAATGCACATGATGAATGCTTGCCCTATTGGCTGTGATATCACATTGTTGGTTCAACTGCCAACCCGACACATCTCCATGGAGATGTCGCCCTTCGGAATCATCAATGGGAACCCTCGAGATATAGTGCTCGGATCACTATCTAGGGTTTTGAACCTGCACGCTCTATTGATCCGAAGGGATGCGTACGCACATGTTAATTTCTCATTGGTGTGTGCGCGCACAAGCTGTGTGATGACAAGTCATCTTATGCTAGCTTTTCAAGCATTTTTCACTTGTTTCATTAGGTTTTATGCACTTTCTTGCATTATAAGTAAGTGATTTGGAGTGGATTTGCATGGTTATGTCAATTCAATCAACCATCAATTATTTGCCATAAAATCATGAGGTTTAAGCTAGAATTAGTTGGTTTTTGAATGATTTAGAAATCTTGTGAATTTGTTGATGCTTTGATTGGTTGTTTTGATTTCTTGTAGGTGAAGAAATGATGAAAAAAAAAAGAAAAAGGAATCCTAGAGCATGCTTTGGACCATAGGCCATGCTTTGAAAATCGTGACCCATGGCCATAAAAGCGTAGCGCTAAACGCAATCAAGGAACAAGGCCAAGCATAGCGCTTACTAATTGAGCTGAGCGTTCACTTTTTGAACGCTAGCAATTAAGCACCAAGAAACACCCAAAAGAAAGGCAAGGGTGCTACGTTGGTTTAACCAACTGAGCGCTATAAGGAACCAAAGAAAGCAAGGGCGCTACGTTAACTTTGTTAACGTTTTCGTGGCCTGACGTTAGGATTTTTGCCAGTAAAGAATTTCATAAAAATAGTCGCATTGTAGATATAGTCTCTAACCAACAAAAATCCCTTCGTACAAACGTTTTGGGTGTCACAAGTAACAAACCCCTTTAAAAATTGTTAACCGAGTATTCAAACCTCTGGTCGTCTTCTTAAGGAACTGCAAGGAAGTATGTTCTTATTATTGGCTATAAAGGTTGTAATTGGGGTGTAGAAGGTGAGAAGCAAGTGATTTAAATGACAAGTAAAGTAGATGGCAATTAGAATAAATAAATACTATAAAGCAAACTTCTGGCAAGATAAGAGAAATTGGAAGTCCAACTTAGTTATCCCTCTCAACAATAATGAAAGTTGAATTTAAATTCCACTTAGTTAACCTTTACTAAAGCAAAGGAAAGTCAAGGGACTAATTAGTTTGACCTTCGAATCCTATTTATTTCCTAAGAAAGAGTTGGGATTATTGAAGTTCAGTTCAATTAGCAAGATAGCGATTATCAGTTATGTTGAGTTTGATAATGTTGAGTTACTGATTTCTTAACCAAGACCAAAAGGGGAAAAAGTAAAATTGCTGGAATAAAAATGTCCTTAGATGGAAAGCAATGGTAACACAAATTAAAGAGAAAGTAATCAATAACAGAAATACCTCAAATAATCATTAATTCAAATCATAACATGGAAAGGGTTCACAAGCCAAATTGGCAACATTCATAGATACGAATAAAAGCATTAAAGTAAAAGTAGCGTAGAAACATAAATTAAAGTAAATACTAAACCTGGATCGAGAGTCACTCTTAAAAATTAAGAGAAGTCCTAAATCCTAATCCTAAGAGAGAGAGGAGAGAACATCTCTCAAACTAAATCTAAATAATGGAAAGTAGTAAAAATGCGAGCTCTCTTTTGAATGGATGCATTCCCCCACTTTATAGCCTCTAGTCTGTGTGTTCTGCACCTGGATCTGGGCCAAAAGGGCTTCAGAAATCACTGGGGGCATATTCTGTAAATTCTGATACGTGGCCTCTGTTACGCGTCCACGTGGGTCACGCGGTCGTGTCATCTGGAGCTTTTCCGTCCCACGCGGTCGCTTCAGTCACGCGTCCGCGTCGTATGCGTTCTACTTAAGGCGCGCGGTCGCGTCAGTCATGCGGCCGCGTCGCTGCTTCTTCGCTTCTGGCACGCGATCGCATCGTCCATGCGATCGCGTGGATGCCAGTTTCTTCAAAACTCCGCTTCGTACTTTCCTTCCATTTTTGTACGTTTCCTTTTCCATCCTTTAAGTCATTCTGCCTTAGAAAATCTGAAACTACTCAATACACTAATCACGGCATCGAATGGAAGTAAAGGTAATTAAAATAATTAATTTTAAAGCTTAGGAAACATGTTTTTCACATACATCACATAATAAGGAAGGGAAAGTAAAACCATGCAATTAATATGAATAAGTGGGTGAAGGATTGAATAAATCACTCAAACTAAGCACAAAATAACTCATGAAATATGGGTTTATCAACCTCCCCACACTTAAACAATAGCATGTCCTCATGCTAAATCCAAGGTAAAGAATAAGGTAGGGTTAAAGTGGTGGAATGTTATGCAATGCAACCTATTCTAAATGCATTTACCTAAATGAGTCATGCAATTCCAATTTATCCACTCATATATAAAGCTTACATGTAGTCAAATTAATTCACATTCTCAAGGAGTCATATATATATATATATATAGCCAACCCCTTTAAATAATAAAGAATTTTAGCAAATGAGATGGGAAATAAACATATTGTACAAACTTGCAAAACAATTAGTAAATTAAGCACAGGTATATGTTGATGAGTTATTGAACCCTCACTGGATTTTGTGTTTACCCTCCAGTCACTCAGTGTTTATTGGGTTTATTCACTCTACTTTTCTTTTTATTCTTACTTTCTATAACTTTGTTCTTCATCTAACCAATCAACAATTATAGAGTACAGTCATACCAAAAATCATGAGGTCTTTAATTAAGGTTGTAATGGGGCCAAGGTAAAGGTAAGGATATATGTATAAGGCTAAGTGAGCTAATAAGTGAATCCTTAATTAGACTAAGATCTCACCTAACATACATATTTAGTAGAACAAAACTTCTTTACCAATTTTCCCATATTATCCCACTTGTTGTTACATGCTCATGTTTCAATTTTATTTTTATCCCATGTGCATTTTTGCATTGGGGAATTCTTTTGTATCCCCTTTTATTAGATGCTGAAAAATAACTTTTTTTTTAATGCACATGGTAATTGAATCACTTTGATTTCTCATGAGCATGCTTCCCAAATTTTATTTTATTTCTTTTAACTCTTCTACCTTTTGTTTCTATCATCCATGTTCCCAATAGGTTCCCCACATTTTAATCTATTCATAATTTTCTATCTTAAGCTAACCAAGGATTCAACTTGGGATTTTATTTTGTTTTTCTGCTTAAGGCTAGTAGTGTGGCTAAATAGAATAAAAGGGATTTTAAAGGCTCAAGGGGGCTAACAAGGGTGATGTGAAAGGTAGGTTATTTTGGGGTAAGTGAGCTAAAATCAAATGATGGCCTCAATCATTCTTTTGGTATGTATCTATATTCTATATTTGGACATATAGATTAAAGCAAAGTAAAGAACATCAGAATAAAAAGAAGCGAAACACACAGAAATGAAATTATAGTTTGAATGCAACCATACAACTAAGCTCAAGACTCACAGGCTGTGTGTTCTCTAACTCAAGCATCATATATCTTTCATATATGTTATGCAGGTTTAGTTAAAAATTCCCATTATTCTCATAAAAAAATTATTTAAGGTAGCCTTTAAAGTTTTAATGTTCCTCCTTGATGAAATGTTGTCAACTTAACTATATAATGTAATGCTATATATACAAGGTTTATGGATTTAAATCTGTTATGTTCAATTTCCTAACTTACTTCCTTTTTATATTTTCCAAATTAAACTATGCTATCTTATGCTAAAAAGGGTAAACTATACTAATTAATCCACTAATAAGTCAGAATTGCAAACTAAACCAAATAACTAAAAATATGAACTAAAAATGCAAAATACAGAAATAGAGTAAAAATACATAAAAGTAGCAATGTGTAACTACTCAGCAAATAACAGTAAAAAGAAAAATACAGAAAAATATCCAAAATAAAAGAAAAAAGAGATGTAGTGGTTCACCAAAATAAAACGCCAGAGATGGCGACCACCCCACACTTAAAATGAAGCATCGTCCTTGATGCTCAGTCAAGCCGGGTGTGAAGGGGTGTCATCACTAGTAGGAATGGTAGCTGGAGGCTCTGTGGTGGTGGTGGGCTGAGGGTCTGGCTACTGTAGAGGCGGTGCTGACTGGATCGGGATCTCTGGATATGTAGCCTCAATCTGATGCATAACCTCCTAATGTGGTGCAGCCTGCTCCCTGCCTGCCTGCTGATGGGTCTCCTCCTGGGGCTCATCCTCCTCCTCCTCTGATGGCTCTGATGGTGTGTCGGGCTCGGAGGGGATGTCACCACCCTATCGGATTATCAGCTTCAGATGCGAATAGAGTCGCTGGCTCAATGCTCCAATCTCTCATACCGGCGCCGGTTACAGCGCTCCATCTGATCAAGCTGTCGGAATAGGCGGTGCACGAGGTGGTATACGGGCTCAGAGGCAGGTGGAGGTGCAGTGGTGGCAGCAGGGGCAGCCGTGGATGAAGAGGGTTCAGCAGACGGTGGGGCTGTCTCATCAGTAGCAATGAAGGGTGGTGGTCTGGAGCCCAAAGCTAGGAAGTTCCTACTGTGAGGAATGATCTTCCTGCAGTCCGCCGCTGGTGGTCTTTCATCGGTAGCCTGCCATGGCACGTTAGCTCGACGGCCTAGCTGGGTAACCAGATACGGAAAAGGGAGGGTGCCTCGGACGTAGACCCTGGCCATATAATGCCGGATAAAGCGTGGCAGATAAAGGTCCTTACCCTCCATCACACACCATAGGAGGGTGATCATAGCAGCTGGGATCTCTGTCTCATGAGTACTCGGCATCACATAATTGCTCAAGATCTGGTGCCATAACCGAGCCTCATCATTTAAGTACGCCCTCTTGATCCCTCTAGGCATGGTGGTGTCCTGACCCATCTCCCAAGGAACAGTCGGGTCGAGAGCTATCCGTGCCTTCACAGCATCCCAATCAAACTGCATCAGGCGCATGTCCTCTTCAGCCTTTGAATAACCATCAGGCTGATCGGACTTGGCTGGGAGCTGGAGAATGTCCTCTATGGCCTCCTCAGTGACTAGAATCTGCTTTCCTCTCAGGTTCACTGCATCAAGGGTGGTGATGTAGTAGTTGCAGTAGAATTCCCTGATCCAAGATGCATTGACCTCTGTCAGTGCTCTCTCCAGAAAGAACCAGCCTCTTTGCTTGATTTGCTCAGTGGTGTACTGCTGGAGGGCTTCTGGAATCCTTAGAGTTCTCTCCAGGTATAGATTCCTGGAGTTTACAAATGCCGGATACTTCAACTCACAGTACCGGTTTGCAAATTTTATTGGATCATTTGCAGGGAGCAGCTGGTCAGCTTTTTCCTGCTGTGTAAAGTTCTTCTCCCGCCATGAGGAATCATGCATTAGGTCAATGATGGACTGGGAGGAATCTCCTCTCTTGCGCTTGCCAGTAGCCTTGCCTTTTCCTTTCCTTTGTGAGGCAGACATCCTGAAAAATGGGAAACCAGAATATGGATAAAATAAGGGAAGCAAATAGGCAATTAAACAAAGAAAACTCAAAGCGGCAAAGGAGAATGGGAAGTAGGTAAATGAGTTAAGTAATGGTGAATTAAGGATTGTATAGTAGTTTAAAAGTTGAAAGGAAGAATTTACAATCCAAAATGTATCAGAATTCAAGTTAAATAGAAAAATTGTCATTATGCCGTGGTTAGAAAGTTAGAGGAAAGTAAAAATCAGAAAAGGGATTTTAAAAGGTTAATATGGTTAGAATTTCTAAAAGAAGTTAGGAAATTAAAATTAGTGAGTCAGTAAAATGCGGGTTAAGGTAAGTGGCATAAATAAAATAGTCCATGTAACAAGGATTCACAATTTTGACTAGAAATAACTCATAACCGAACAAGGAAAACAGGGTGATGTTGATTCAAATAGATATAAAGAAAGCAAGAACTGGAATCAAAATATCACAAATGCAGTTTATAAACCAAGAAATCAAAGAGGATAAGAAATTCTGCCATAGCATTCATGAAACGGGTTGGTTAAAGCAGATGACAACAGAGTTCAGATTGCCAAACCAAAACATGAATGAAAATAATTTACAAAAAATTTAGGCAGCATTCTGGCTAAAATTGGATTGTCCTGGAAAATAAACAGCAAACAAGGCAGTTCATATGAATTAAAAAGTCAAGCTACAGGTACATGATGACAAGTCATCTTAGCCTAGTTTCACTAGCCTTTTTCTTTTGTTTTCAATTGAATTATGCACTTTCTTGAGCCATAAGCAAGCCAATTGGGTAGATTTTCATGTTTCCTTTGATTTAATCAACCATGTATGAATTAATGCAATTTCATGAGGTTTTATGCTATAATTGTCACATATTATGAAAGAATGAATATCTCATGATTTTGAGCATAGCTTTGATGTGTTTGGTTGATTAATGATAGGTGAAGAAAGCTTGGAGAAAGGTTGAAGCAAGAAGGAATGGCTAGGAGGAAGAGAGGACAAAAAGTTTGAGCAAAAGTTTGCCTCAAACTTTAGCTCAAACTTTTGGAATAAGTGAAAATGAACCAGGGAGGAAAAAGCTGGACCAAAAGTTTGCCTCAAACTTTTGTGCAAACTTTTGGGCAAAAAGCTTGAGCAAAAGTTTGCCTCAAACTTTTTGGCAAACTTTTGGCATCACAAATCAACACCCTGGAGAGCAAAAGTTTGCGCCAACGTTTGCCTCAAACTTTTTGGCAAACGTTGGCGCATGAACAACACACCCTGGAGAGCAAAAGTTTGCGCCAACGTTTGCCTCTAACTTTTTGGCAAACGTTGGCGCCATGAGTGTGCAAGGGGAGGCCAACGTTGGAGCAAAAGTTTGACCCCAAACTTTTGCCCCAACGTTGGTATCAGCAAAAGAGGGTGGCTGATGTGAAAAGTTTGAGTAAAAGTTTGCCTCAAACTTTTACTCAAACTTTTACTCAAGCTTTCATGATTCCAAACCCGGTTCAATTCAGTTCTTCTCCAAACTCCAAGAGCAATCAACCAAGGCCTCTATCAACCCAATTCCATCAAGAGCAAAGGCCCAATTGAAGGCTTGAAGACCATTTGAAGAAAGTGTATAAATAGCATAGGATTTAAGTTTTTCGGGGAGTTCTTTTCTTTCAAGTTTTGAGAGCTTTCCCTTTTAGTTTTCATAGAGAGTTTTCAGAGAGCTTTTGGTATTGAGTGAATTTTAATTTCTAAGTCTCGGGGAAGGAGAATTGAATTCCCTTCCTCTTAGTTTTCTTGCTTTCAATTTCAATTACAATTGTCTTGGATCTTGGGTTAGAGAATTGAAGGAAATCTGTTTCAATCTCACCTTGGGATCTTGTTTAATTCTCTGCTTAATTGAATTTCAGTTTCGGTTAATTGCTTCTTCATCTACTTTCTTTGCAATTTACATTTCCTTTGCAATTGTTCTTGTTGGATCTAGGAAGGCATTGAGATCTAGACTTGGTTATCTAGTCTCTTGGGTCCTGATATCTAAATTCCAATTTTTAATTCTCTGTTTACTGCTCATTTACATTTCTGTTTTAAGATCCAGTTCAATTTAAGTCATCCTTTACTTCTCTGCTTGTTGCAATTTTACTTTTCCTTGTTTAATTTCTGCAAATCCAATTCCCAATTCCCTTTACAATTCAAGCCATTTACATTTCTTGCACTTTAAGATTCTGCAATTTACATTTCTTGCGTTCTAAGTTTCTGCCATTTAATTTCTTGTTCTTTAAGATTCAGCACTTTAAATTTCAGTTCTCTTTAAATTCAATGCAATTTACTCATTCCCTTTACTTTCCATGCAATCTAAATTCTACAAATCACAAATCACTCAACCAAATCTTGATTCGCTTGACTAAATCAACCACTAAACTAAAATTGCTCAATCCTTCAATCCCTGTGGGATCGACCTCACTCCCGTGAGTTATTATTACTTTATGCGACCCGGTGCACTTGCCAGTGAGTTTTGTGTCGGATTGTTTTCCGCACATCAAGTTTTTGGCGCCGTTGCCGGGGATTGATTAGATTGACAATGATTAAGTGAAGTGGAGATCTAGATCAAGCACATTTTCTTTTTTGTTTCTTTATTTTTTTTACTAACCCACTAACTGTTTGAATTTTTGCTTAAGTTAACTAACTTCACTCTAGCAATAGAGTGTTTAATTCTGGTTCCTGGTTTTGTGTTTATGTCAGGAGGAAGAAGCGATGAATCCACACCTTTTGATCTTGAAACATTTTTGAGGTTGAGAAAAGAACTAAGAAATGGAGGAAAATCCAACAAATCCACAAGTGGGAGTGGCCAACGACAATGGTCAGCCCCAAAGGAGAGTATTGGCTTCATATACATTTGCTAATCCAAGGCATTGTGGGAGTAGCATCCTTACCCCAAATGTCGATGCAAATAACTTTGAATTGAAGCCCCAACTCATCACCTTGGTGTAGAACAACTGTTCTTATGGAGGAGGACCACTTGAAGATCCAAACCAGCACTTGTCTACTTTCTTGAGGATTTGTGACACTGTCAAAACCAATGGAGTGCATCCTGACAGTTACAAGCTACTGCTGTTTCCATTTTCTCTCAGAGACAAAGCCACTCAATGGTTGGAATCTTTCCCAAGAGACAGCATCAATAATTGGGATGATCTAGTAACCAAGTTCCTTGCCAAGTTTTACCCACCTCAAAGAGTTATTAGATTAAAGACTGAAGTACAAACATTCACACAAATGGATGCTGAACCCTTGTATGAGGCATGGGAACGATACAAAGCTCTAATCAGGAAGTGCCCACCTGGAATGTTCAGTGAATGGGACAGATTGCAGAATTTCTATGAAGGCTTGACATTGAAATCTCAAGAGGCTTTGGATTATTCAGCAGGAGGCTCTTTGCAACTCATGAAAACTGCAGAGGAAGCCCAAAATCTCATTGATATGGTGGCCAACAACCAGTATTTCTTTGCTCACCAAAGGCAACGCCAACCATCACAAAGGAAAGGAGTGATGGAGTTGGAAGGAGTGGACTCAATTCTGGCTCAAAACAAAATGATGCAGCAGCAAATTCAACAATAATTTGAGCAAATGGCCAAGAGGATTGATAATCTCCAAGTTGCAGCAGTCAACACAAGCCAATCATCAACCAAATGGGGACAAAATGAAGAAAACCAAGAAGATCAGCAGCAGGAACAACCTCAATATGTGCACAACCAAGGCTCATGCCAAAATGAGGTTTATGGTGACACCTACAATCCATCCTGGAAGAACCATCCAAATCTCAGATGGGGAGATAACCACACCCACAGCCAGCAACCGTGGCAGAAAAACTCAAACCAAAACAACTCAAGAAACACAACTTACTCAAACCACGACCAGCAAAACGCTAATAATAATCAATACAAGAAACCACAAAATACATATCAACCACCCCACCACAATCCATAAACTCATCAAAATAGCATTTCCGCTCCAACATCTAACCCCCAAAACTACCACACTACCCCTACAAATAACTTCCAGCAACCACATTCCACCCCCATCATACCACCAATAGACCATCATGAAAGTAGAATTTCAAGTCTTGAGGCAGCCATACAAGCAATTGCTCAGTCCACTCAAAGCTTGGTCAAAATGCAAGAGAGAAATGAAGCTACCATGAAGAGCCTTGAACGACAAGTGGGACAATTGGCCAAACAAGCTGAACGGCCAACCAATGTTCTCCCAAGTGATACAATCTCCAATCCAAAGGACAAAGGAAAAGCTACAAAGTGGGAGGAGTGCAAAGCAATCATAGTGGGAAGTGAAAAGACTAGGGAGAAGGAAGCCATCAATCAAGAGGAACACAACAGAGAAGTTCCACAAGAAGAGACAGAAGAGAGAAGTGAAGAGGAGAGAAAGACCAAGAATGCAAAAAGCTCAAAGAAAGATGTGGACATCCTTGAAACACAGCTACAAGAGAAGAAGGAAGGGGTGAAGCCAGATGTCCCCAAACTTCCGTACCCTCAGAGGTTCAAAAAAGAAAACGAGGATAAGCAATACTCAAAATTCCTGGATATATTCAAGACTCTCAGTATCAATATTCCTTTCTTAGAAGCACTTGAACAGATGCCATTATATGCCAAATTTATGAAAGAAGTACTCACAAAGAAAAGATCCCTGAAGGAAGGACAGATTATTGAGATGACAAAGGAATGTAGTGCTATCCTCCAAAGAGAGTTGCCAGAGAAGAAAGATGATCCTGGGAGTTTTTACATACCTTGCACCATAGGAAACATAACAATTGAGAAGTCATTTTGTGACCTCGGTGCAGGTATAAACTTGATGCCTTTGTCTCTAATGAGGAAACTTCAAATTTCTGAGCTGAAGTCCACACGAATAGTTCTCCAAATGGCTGACAAATCCATTAAGCAAGCACTGGGAGTTGTGGAGAATGTGTTGGTAAAAGTGGGAAAATTCTTTCTCCCAGCTGATTTTGTCATCCTAGATATGGATGAAGACCCTAACACTCCCATCATCCTGGGGAGACCTTTCCTGGCTACGGGCAGAGCATTGATAAATGTTGAAAAAGGAGAATTGTTGTTAAGAGTGCATGATGAGCACCTAGCATTCCATGTTTTTAAAATCCTGCATGAGCCTACTCAAGAAGAAGATTGTATGAAGGATAAGGCCAAGGATCAAAGCTTGAATGAGGCATTCAATGAGTTAACTCCAAGACTTCTACATCCATGCTTGAAAGAAGTAGAGATGGTGCAACAGACCAAAGAAATTAAGGAGGAACTAGATCCAAAACCCCCAGATGAGAACCTCAACATTCCAGATAAAGAACCACCAAGGCATGAATCATCTCTTAAGAAAGAAGAGAAGAAGAAGAGGCCAAAAGGGTGGAAAAACAAGAAAATCCCCACTGAAGGCTTTTCACCAGGGGATAAAGTAATGTTAAACACCCAACCAATGAAGGTGTCCCCACAATCATCTGAATGCTATACTGTGAACCGGATCCTTTCACTTGAACACCTAGAGATCATCAAAGAGGAGACCGGAAGAAAGTTCACAGTAAGAGGAGAAAAGCTGAGGCACTATGATTTTCAACCTCCTTGATCAAAAGAACAAGATGTCAAGCTAGTGACAATAAAAGAGCGCTTGTTCGGGGGCAACCCAACCTGAGGTAGTTTTCTTTTCATAGCTTTTTCAATAAAAATGTTGAATAATTGATATGTATTGCAAGGAGCTAAGTTTAGTGTTGCACACCAAAAACAACTTAAGGGAGAATGGAGGATTCTAAGTTTGGTGTTCCACCAAAACCTCATTCAAAAGCACATTCTAACTTCCTGCACATTGCTAGTTCCAAGCAATCAAACAGATTATTCAACTACTTAACTGCTTTTTAGTCTTAACTTCATAACCTTTAGCAAGGATACAAGATTCTGCCTAGAGTTAACCTGCTGTATACAGAAAAGTGGCAAGAAATTAAGTTTGGTGCTCCCACACCAAATTGAATCCACAAGCCACAATCAATTCATGCATACTAACTGGTCATCTAAGGGCTTGAGAAGCAAGCAACTTTTGAGAATTATGCAGGGAATTCACCACCATTTGAAGATACTATGCATCATAACTCAAAAGGGCACAACAGAAGGAAGGACAAAGGAACTGCAAACCAATAGGTTGTATTTACACTTAACTCTTACTGTTGAAAAATGTTTTGACTTGTGTTTTGTTAAAGTGTTCATCTAATACAAGTAGAATCACTCTTAGAATAAGTAAGCTAGTCTATGTGTGTGCTTGTGTGTTTACTTTCACTGAACAAAAAGCATGATTTGTCCCCTGCATTTTCAATTCAATAAAAGAAATGTTTGAATGTGAAGTGAGATAGTTCTCTGTTAGATAGAAGTACAATAAAAGTAAGTGGTGGTGTGTGTGTGTGATAGTATAATAGCTCACTTTAGTGAATAAAAGAACTAGGATGTCTCCTTCTAAGTATAAAGTGGCCTACTGTCTATGAATCTCAATCAAATAAAAGTCCTTGGTTAGACAGAAAAACAAAAGGACAAAAAAAAGGGGAGAAAAAGAAATAGCCAAAGAGTGGCAGAACAAAAGAAAAACAAAAAGAAACAAAGCTGGACACCAATAGCTTGAACCTTAGAATATATGCCTGTGGTGTCTTTGTATTAGGATCTTCTTGGATTATTAAGCTCTTTGGAGTGCATCAACACTTGATGACTTGGGTTAACTAACCCGGGATCATCAGCTGAAAGACCACTATCAAGAGCAACCTAACTACAAGGCATTTAGTAGCCCAAAGAGGTGCTAGGCATCAATGTTCTAAGAAAGAATGTGAGCCGAGTGTCTATAGTGAATAATGTGTCAAGTATAAAGAAAAGGAAATGAACTTGCTACACATGACACTCAAATAAAGCTTATGAACAAAATAATAGCCAAGGATAAAGAAATAATGAGAGGTCATAGCAGTATGTTACTTGAAGCTTGAAGGAGACTTTCTAGGCTTAAGAGTCAATAAGAGGTGAGTGTTTACATATCCACATAAAACCCCATGAACTACCAATAACACTCTACTAGCATGAACATCCTCTTCCATTTCATTCTTTCTTCTCAATAAATCATTTCTTGCTTGGGGACAAGCAAGCTTTAAGTTTGGTGTTGTGATGACAAGTCATCTTAGCCTAGTTTCACTAGCCTTTTTCTTTTGTTTTCAATTGAATTATGCACTTTCTTGAGCCATAAGCAAGCCAATTGGGTAGATTTTCATGTTTCCTTTGATTTAATCAACCATGTATGAATTAATGCAATTTCATGAGGTTTTATGCTATAATTGTCACATATTATGAAAGAATGAATATCTCATGATTTTGTGCATAGCTTTGATGTGTTTGGTTGATTAATGATAGGTGAAGAAAGCTTGGAGAAAGGTTGAAGTAAGAAGGAATGGCTAGGAGGAAGAGAGGACAAAAAGTTTGAGCAAAAGTTTGCCTCAAACTTTAGCTCAAACTTTTGGAATAAGTGAAAATGAACCAGGGAGGAAAAAGCTGGACCAAAAGTTTGCCTCAAACTTTTGTGCAAACTTTTGGGCAAAAAGCTTGAGCAAAAGTTTGCCTCAAACTTTTTGGCAAACTTTTGGCATCACAAATCAACACCCTGGAGAGCAAAAGTTTGCGCCAACGTTTGCCTCAAACTTTTTGGCAAACGTTGGCGCATGAACAACACACCCTAGAGAGCAAAAGTTTGCGCCAACGTTTGCCTCTAACTTTTTGGCAAACGTTGGCGCCATGAGTGTGCAAGGGGAGGCCAACGTTGGAGCAAAAGTTTGACCCCAAACTTTTGCCCCAACGTTGGTATCAGCAAAAGAGGGTGGCTGATGTGAAAAGTTTGAGTAAAAGTTTGCCTCAAACTTTTACTCAAACTTTTACTCAAGCTTTCATGATTCCAAACCCGGTTCAATTCAGTTCTTCTCCAAACTCCAAGAGCAATCAACCAAGGCCTCTATCAACCCAATTCCATCAAGAGCAAAGGCCCAATTGAAGGCTTGAAGATCATTTGAAGAAAGTGTATAAATAGCATAGGATTTAAGTTTTTCGGGGAGTTCTTTTCTTTCAAGTTTTGAGAGCTTTCCCTTTTAGTTTTCATAGAGAGTTTTCGGAGAGCTTTTGGTATTGAGTGAATTTTAATTTCTAAGTCTCGGGGAAGGAGAATTGAATTCCCTTCCTCTTAGTTTTCTTGCTTTCAATTTCAATTACAATTGTCTTGGATCTTGGGTTAGAGAATTGAAGGAAATCTGTTTCAATCTCACCTTGGGATCTTGTTTAATTCTCTGCTTAATTGAATTTCAGTTTCGGTTAATTGCTTCTTCATCTACTTTCTTTGCAATTTACATTTCCTTTGCAATTGTTCTTGTTGGATCTAGGAAGGCATTGAGATCTAGACTTGGTTATCTAGTCTATTGGGTCCTGAGATCTAAATTCCAATTTTCAATTCTCTGTTTACTGCTCATTTACATTTCTGTTTTAAGATCCGGTTCAATTTAAGTCATCCTTTACTTCTCTGCTTGTTGCAATTTTACTTTTCCTTGTTTAATTTCTGCAAATCCAATTCCCAATTCCCTTTATAATTCAAGCCATTTACATTTCTTGCACTTTAAGATTCTGCAATTTACATTTCTTGCGTTCTAAGTTTCTGCCATTTAATTTCTTGTTCTTTAAGATTCAGCACTTTAAATTTCAGTTCTCTTTAAATTCAATGCAATTTACTCATTCCCTTTACTTTCCATGCAATCTAAATTCTACAAATCACAAATCACTCAACCAAATCTTGATTCGCTTGACTAAATCAACCACTAAACTGAAATTGCTCAATCCTTCAATCCCTGTGGGATCGACCTCACTCCCGTGAGTTATTATTACTTGATGCGACCCGGTGCACTTGCCGGTGAGTTTTGTGTCGGATTGTTTTCCGCACATCAGTACATATATATAATAAACATAAAAATTCAATGTAAAGAGCAGCAATATACCAGAAATACAGCATATGAACAAGATTACAGCAACAGCAGATTTGCAAATATGATAAAACAGAAGCAAGAATAGTGCAAATAAACAGTCCTAGAGCCACTAACCACATCCTAGGCTACCTAACAACCTAAAATCCACTACAACATGCATATCTAACTATCCTAACATGAACAAAAGCGGAAAAATAAGAATAAATTATGAACGGATAAAAGGGATTGCGTGTTGCGGAACCTGAAAGGCGAAAGAAGGAGGTTGGGGTACAGAGGTGGCTGGGGTGGTGACGGTGACGTCCGGCACGGCGGGTGGTGGTGGTGGGCACGGCGGTTACTGCAGGTAGGGGGTAGGGGCTTTGGGAAGGGTAATGGGAGAAATAGGGGAGGGGATTGGATAGGGGAGAGGGGGGGTGGTGCGGCTGGGATGGCCGGCGGTGGTGGGTGGTGGATCGCGGAGGGCAATGGCGGAAAGGGGGGGAGGAGAAGAAGAAAGAAGAAAGAAGAATGGGAGGGAGGAAGGGGGGCTGTTGGCGGCGGCGTCTGGGTGGCGACGGCGTCTGGGTGGTGGCACGGTGGTGGCTGGGTGGTGGTTGGGGAAGAAGAAGAAGAGAGGGAGAAGAGGGTTGGGGGCTACGCGACTGATAGGGTTCACATGGCTAGGGGGTTATATTTTCAAATCCACGCGATCGCATGGGGGACGCGGTCGCGTGATGGGGGTGAAAATGGGAGTGACGCGATCGCGTGGGGCGCGCGATCGCATGGAAAGGGTAAAAGAAGGGATGACGCGATCGTATGGAGAATGCAATCGCGTCGCTGGAATTGTGCTAAACGCACAAATCCAGCGTCGTTCCAGCGCATACGCGATCGCGTGGAGGACGCGGTCGCGTGGTAGGGGTGAAAATGGGGGTGACGCGATCGCGTGGGTCGCGCGATCGCATGAAAGGGGCGGGAAAGGGAAAGACGCGATCGCGTGGGTCACGCGATCGCGTTGCTGGAATTTGTTCTAAACGCACGACTCCAGCACCGTTTCAGCGCAACTCTCTGTCTTCTTCTGGGGTGATGTGCAATCCATGCGACACGATTGCGTCGCTTACGCGGTCACGTGGGATTGGTATTGTGCAAGTGATGCGATCGCATGGGGCATGCGATTGCGTGGGCCAATTTGTGCAAAACGCACAAGGGCCGCACGATTCCAGCCTAACTTTCTGGACGTTGGATATTTACGCCGATCTCCATGTCACATGATCGCGTGGATGACGCGGTCGCGTGGGAAGTGTAGTTCGCCATTTGACGCGATCGCATGGATGATGCGGTCGCGTCGCGCATCCCCTTTTTTTTATATGTAAGATAAATGCAGAATGCAATGATTAATATGAATGCTATGCATGATTCCATGTAAAATAAAAATAAAAGCAATTAACAAGAAATAAATTGAAAAAGAAGCGACCATACTATGGTGGGTTGTCTCCCACCTAGCACTTTTAGTTAAAGTCCTTAAGTTGGACATTGGAGGAGCTTCCTGCTATGGCGGCTTATGTTTAAATTCGTCCAAAAATCTGCACCAGTGCTTGGAATGCCAATAACCTCCGGGGTCCCATACTAGGCATGTAAAGCTTCTGAGCAGCTTCAGACAAATTTTCAGGCTCCCGGGGTGATGAATGTTAGAATAGATTCCAGGATCCCAAGCTTTGCTATTAAATCCGCCTCCGTCTTGATCTATATGTTTCCATCCGGGCAGTTTAAAAAGTAGAATCTCACCATGGTGACCAAACGTTCTCTGTGATCCATGCAATTGAGCATGATACCAATCCGTGTACTTCGAGGTGAAGCGTGGAACCTTATTGAACCTTGTGCACCAACTCTGAGTACGAGCCATTTCCCTCTTACTCTTAAAGCCGCAAAGAGCTCTAAGCTGGCCATCTGTTTCAAGCAAACCATATTCAAGTGGATAAGTAAAGTTATAGGTTAAGGATTGTACCCACTTGAAGCTTGTATTAGGTGGTAATGGCCTTGGGGCAAGTGTTTCTGGTGGTTCTGTAAGTTCTACTCCCTTGTGCTCTTCTGTGAATTTCTCCACTTCCTTGCAAGAGTCTTCCGATGTAGTATCACCTTGGTCAAAGTCCTCTATGTCTTCCTCATCACTCGAGTCGTAGATTGGAGATTGAGAGAAATCTACCTCTGCATCATCTTCGTATTCATCTGGGGAAGATTGTTCGATCTCAGAGAATTCACTTGCGGATGCAAGTTCATTACTAAGAGAGCTAGAATTGTGACTATCACTATCAAGGGAAATTGTGTGCTATCCTCCTTAGCATCAACTGTGACGTCCTTGACGGAGTTTTCCTCAGTTCTGGATTCCCATGGAGGTTCAGCATCTCCTAGATCTTCAACCAACCCTTCTTCTTGAACAATGACAGCTTCTTCTACTTGTTCTAGTACGAATTCATTCTCTGTCTTGTCCACTGGAGTTTCCAATATTTCCTTCATGCTACGCTTTTCATTAGACTGTTCACATGGGGCTGTGGCTGATCCTTGTGTATTTGAGCGCCTAGAAACCCATTGAATTATTGTTTGCTCCAGTTGTCGAATGGTTGTTTGAAGTTTATTTACTGTTTCCTTTAGGCGAACCTCTGCTTCTCGGGTTGCCGGACTTGGAAATGATACATAGGAAAGTGGTGGTGATTGGGAGTGATTGGATTGGTACTGGGGTAGGGAAGGATCATATGGTGGCGAATGGTGAAGATAAGCTTGTGAGTGTGGTGGTTCGAGGTTATGTTGAAAGGATGGTTTATATGCACGAGGTAGGGCTTGTTGGTAGTTACAAGGTTGTCCACCATATCTTTCAGCTGGGTGTGCACTGTAGAATGGTCTTTGTCCAGGATATCTCGGAGGATGTTGCTGCCTAAAGGGTTGATTAGATCCTCTTGGCTCCATCCATCCTTGATTGGTTTGACCTTGATGCATATTCCTGTTGTAACTTCTATTTCCTTCAGCAAAGTTAGAACCAAACTCAAAGCGAGAGGGGTGAGAATTCATGGTAGCAAATAAAGATAAAAAGGAAAAACAAAAATAAATAAACAAGCAAAAGAAAAATATTTACAATAACCAATAATAAGGCACATGTTAGCAGTTCCCCAGTAACGGCGCCATTTTTGACGTTAGGATTTTTGCCAGTAAAGAATTTCATAAAAAAAGTCGCGTTGTAAATATAGTCTCTAAACCAACAAAAATCCCTTCGTACAAACGTTTTGGGTGTCACAAGTAACAAACCCCTTTAAAAATTTTTAACCGAGTATTCAAACCTCGAGTCGTCTTCTCAAGGAACTGCAAGGAAGTATGTTCTTATTATTGGCTATAAATGTTGTAATCGGGGTGTAGAAGGTGAGAAGCAAGTGAATTAAATGACAAGTAAAGTAGATGGCAATTAGAAAAAATAAATACTGTAAAGCAAACTTCTGGCAAGGTAAAAGAAATTGGAAGTCTAACTTAGTTATCCCTCTCAACAATAATGAAAGTTGAATCTAAATTCCACTTAGTTAACCTTTACTAAAGCAAAAGGAAAGTCAAGGGACTAATTTGTTTGACCTTCGAATCCTATTTATTTCCTAAGAAAGAGTTGGGATTATTGAAGTTCAGTTCAATTAGCAAGATAGCGATTATCAGTTATGTTGAGTTTGATAATGTTGAGTTACTGATTTCTTAACCAAGACCAAAAGGGGAAAAAGTAAAATTGCTGGGAATAAAAATGTCCTTAGATGGAAAGCAATGGTAACACAAATTAAAGAGAAAGCAATCAATAACTGAAATACCTCAAATAATCATTAATTCAAATCATAACATGGAAAGGGTTCACAAGACAAATTGGCAACATTCATAGATACAAATAAAAGCATTAAAGTAAAAGTAGCGTAGAAACATAAATTAAAGTAAATACTAAACCTGGATCGAGAGTCACTCTTAAAAATTAAGAGAAGTCCTAAATCCTAATCCTAAGAGAGAGAGGAGAGAACCTCTCTCGAACTAAATCTAAATCATGGAAAGTAGTAAAAATGCGAGCTCTCTTTTGAATGGATGCATTCCCCCACTTTATAGCCTCTAGTCTGTGTGTTCTGCACCTGGTTCTGGGCCAAATGGGCTTCAGAAATCGCTGGGGGCATATTCTATAAATTCTGATACGTGGCCTCTGTCACGCGTCCGCATGGGTCACGCGGTCGCGTAATCTGGAGCTTTTCCTTGCCATGCGGTCGCTTCAGTCACGCGTCCGCATCGTATGCGTTCTACTTAAGGCGCGCGGTCACGTCAGTCATGCGGCCGCGTCGCTGCTTCTTCGCTTCTGGCACGCGATCGCGTCGTCCATGCGATCGCGTGGATGCCAGTTTCTTCAAAACTCCGCTTCGTACTTTCCTTCCATTTTTGTACGTTTCCTTTTCCATCCTTTAAGTCATTCTGCCTTAGAAAATCTGAAACTACTCAACACACAAATCACGGCAACGAATGGAAGTAAAGGTAATTAAAATAATTAATTTTAAAGCTTATGAAACATGTTTTTCACGTACATCACATAATAAGGAAGGGAAAGTAAAACCATGCAATTAATATGAATAAGTGGGTGAAGGATTGAATAAATCTCTCAAACTAAGCACAAAATAATTCATGAAATATGGGTTTATCATGGCCCAACCAAAAGGAAATCAAGGCGCGTCACACACCAAAGGGAGCAGTAAGTTTTGAAATGGGGACCAAGAGAAGAGCTACAAGGCTTGGCAAGGAAATTAGCCAAGGTGGCTTCACCAAGGTTCAAAGAGGGAGCCTCATTCCAAGGCAAGAAGCGCTACGATGGAATCACTAACTGAGCGCTACACATAAGAAGGAAATTGGCCAAAAGGAGGCCACCAGGGTTCGAACATGGAGACCACACAAGGCACAATGTAGCGCTACTTTATGTGCACCTCACTGTGTGCTATTAGTGAAATTGGCCAAAATGAAATGGCCAGGGCTCGAATTCGAGACCAACTTAAGCATAAAGGGGCTCTACGTTAGATGTCCTAACTGAGCGCTATGTCAAGAGGCTTGGCACGAGCCTGGGACGAGCTAAGTGAGCACTACGTTTGGTTACATAACTGAGCACTCCACTGGAGGGGTCCTTGGTCCAATTTCAATAAAAAGCCATCTTGCATCCACTTCTTCACCAATGTGAAAAGCCCACTCCAAATTCTAAAAATCAAAATTAGAAAGTGTATAAATAGGAGTTAGTTTGATTTGTAGAAGGGGATCTTCTTTCATTTTTTGTTTTACCATTGGCTCACTTTTCAATTTTACTTTTAGCTCAATTTTAGTTATTTTTGTATTTGGGAATTTGGATCTGAGTTCTTCTTTCTACATTTTTCATTTGCAACTTCTGCTATCTGTTCTTGAAATTTGAATTGAGATTGAAGAGCTTCATTGATTCCAAGTTTGAGAATCATCTTTTACCTCTCTTCTCAATTGTTCTAAGAATTGAATTTGAATTTAGTTTTCTATTTTCATTTTCTTGCTTTAGCAACTTTTACTTTCTGTTTTGAGTTTTGGATTTAGATTGAAGAAATTCTGTTTCAATTCTTGATCTGAAGTTCATCTTTGTTCTTCTTCTGCATAATTCTGAGAATTAAGGAATTGGATCTGAGTTTTATTTGCTATTTCATTTACATTTCTTTTGCAATTACTTTTCTGCTGGATCAAGAGTGTAATTGAGATCTGGATCTGCGTTCTAGTCTCTTTGCTCCTCTTAGATCTTCAATTTCTCTTTCAGATTTCATAATGGAGCTAAGTTTACTTTTTGTTTTGTTCCTCAAGAAATTTTACCTTTCTGTTTAGATTTTCTACAACTTATTTCATCTTCTACTTCTCTGATTGATTTCTCTTTACATTCTCTTGTTGAATTCTGAATCCCAGCTCCCACATCCCTTTACTATTCAAGCAATTTACATTTCTTGCACTCTAAGCTTTAGCTATTTACATTTCTTGCAATCTAAGCTTTAGTCATTTACATTACTTGCACTTTAAGATTTAGCTCTTTTATTTCTTCTACACCTTTAGATTCTGTCAAATTCCCCTCTCCCTTTTTTTTTCATGCAATTTAGCTTTTGTTGATTACAATTCACTCAAATCATCAACTGTTTGCTTAACTAAATTCATCACCTAACTAAAATTGCTCAATCCATCAATCTCTGTGGGATCGACCTCACTCATGTGAGTAATTACTACCTGATGTGACCCGGTATACTTGCCGGTGAGTTTTGTGTTGGAATCTGATTTCCACCCCATCACTGTGCTAGCACTGCAAACAACACGCCCTTCCCTGCCTGTGCGTACGCATAGGTCTGTGCGTGCATACATGTTTAAAATTTTGCAGGGTTGTGCGTGAGCACAAGGCCATGTCTCCTTCTTTTTCGAAATTTTCAGTCAGATTTTCTCCAGAGAGTTGTACTTTAGCTTCCCTTAGCTTCCTCTTCAGAGTCCTTTCAGGTTCAGGATCAGCTTCAACAAGAATATTCTTATCCTTGTTCCTGCTCATATGAAAAAGAAGAAAACAGAAAAGAAAATATGGAATCCTCTATGTCACAGTATAGAGATTCCTTATGTAAGTATAAGAGGAGAAGAATAGGAGAGTAGAATGGAGAAGAGAGAAGATGAAGAATTTGAATTTCAAATTAAAATAAAAGGAAAATATTTTTGTTTTTATTAAATTAATTAATTAGAATTCAAAAATTAAATAAAATAAAATAAAAGTATTTTTGTTTTTAATTTAAAATTAAAGTTAAAATTTGAAAATTTAAAAAGAAAAACAAAATTAAATCAAATTAAAAATTAAAACAAATAGTTAATTAAAAAGGAATTTTGAAAAAGAGGGAACGGATTTTCGAAAATTAGAGAGAGAGAGTTAGTTAGGTAGTTTTGAAAAAGATAAGAATCAAACAAAAAGTTAAGTGGTTAATTAAAAAAGATTTGAAAATCAAATTTTGAAAAGAAAAGAAGTTAGAAAAGATTTTGAAATTAATTTTTGAAAAAGATGTGATTGAAATTTATTTTGAAAAAGATTTGAAAAAGAAGTTTAAAAAGATTTAATTTTGAAAATTAAAGTTGATTACTTGACTAACAAGAAACTAAAAAGATATGATTTAAAATTTAAAGATTGACCCTTTCTTAATAGGCAAGTAACAACTTGAAAAATTTTTGAATCAATCACATTAATTGTTAGTAGTGATTTTGGAAACATGAAATAAAAATAAGAAAAAGATTTTGAAAATTGATTTTAAAAATTTTCGAAAATTTTGAAAGAAAAATGAAAAAGATTTGAATTTTGAAAAAGATTTGAAAAAGATAGAATTTTTAAATTGAAAATTTGATTTGACTCCTAAGAAACAATTAAATTTTAAAAACTTTTGACTAGATCAAATCAAATTATCAAAAATTTATGAGAAATTAAGGGAAAGATAATTTTTTTTATTTTTGAATTTTTAATGAAGAAAGAGAAAAACACAAAAAAGACACAAGACATAAAAAATTATGAATCAAAACAAGAAAAATATGCAAGAACACTTTGAATGTCAAGATGAACACCAAGAACACTTTGAAGATCATGATGAACATCAAGAACTTATTTTTGAAAATTTTTAAGAACAGAAAAATATGCAAGACACCAAACTTAGAAATTTTTAATGTTAAGACACTAACAAATTGAAAATGCATATGAAAAATAAGAAAAGATGCAAAAATAAAAATGCAAAGATCAAACAAAGCAAATCATCAAGAACAACTTGAAGATTATGAAGAACACCATGCATGAGTTTCAAAAATTAAAGGAAATTATAAAAGCATGCAATTGACACCAAACTTAAAATTTGACACTAAACTCAAACAAGAAACATCAAATTATTTTTTTTGATTTTATGATTTTATTAAAAAATTTTTTGGTTTTTTTCAAAAATTAATTGGAAAAAGAAAAATAAGGATTTCAAAATTTTTAATATGAATTCCAGGAATCATGCAATATTAGTCTAAAACTCCGGTCCAGGAATTAGACATGGCTTACTAGCTCCCATGTATACAACAACTATGTGTGTAACTGCCAAATGGGTGAAGATCAACAAGCTCTTGTGATGATAAGTTGAAACACCGGTCCAAAAGATTAGACATGGCTTACAGCCAGCCAGGATTCAACAAATCATCATGAAACACTAGAATTCATTCTTAAAAATTCTGAAGAAAAAATATATTTTTGAAAATATTTATTTATTTATTTATTTATCTATTTTTTTGATTTTTTTGATTTTTTTTCGAAAACAAGAACAATAAAAACAAAAAGGTTAAAATTAAAATAAAATTACCTAATCTGAGCAACAAGATGAACCGTCAGTTGTCCAAACTCGAAGAATCCCCGGCAACGGTACCAAAAACTTGGTGCACGAAATTGCGATCATCAACAATGGCGCCAAAGACTTGGTGCTCTCAAACGTGAATCACACTTTGTCACAACTTCGCACAACTAACCAGCAAGTGCACTGGGTCGTCCAAGTAATAAACCTTACTTGAGTAAGGGTCGATCCCACGGAGATTGTCAGCTTGAAGCAAGCTATGGTCACCTTGTAAATATCAGTCAGGTGGATTCAAATGGTTATAGAGTTTTGATAATTAAAAGATAAATAAAACATAAAATAAAGATAGAGGTACTTATGTAATTCTTTGGTGAGAATTTCAGATAAGCGTATAGAGATGCTTTTGTTCCTCCTGAACCTCTACTTTCCTGCTGTCATCATCTAATCATTCCCACTCCTTTCTATGGCAAGCTTTATGTAGGGCATCAACGTTGTCAATGGCTACTTTCCATCCTCTCAGTGAAAATGGTCCAAGATGCGCTGTCACCGCATGGCTATTCATCTGTCGGTTCTCGATCATACTGGAATAGGATTCAGTCATCCTTTTGCGTCTGTCACTACGCTCAGTACTCGCAAGTTTGAAGCTCGTCACAGCCATCCCTTCCCAGATCCTACTCGGAATACCACAGACAAGGTTTCGACTTTCCGGATCTCAAGAATGGCCGCCAATAATTCTAGCCTATACCACGAAGACTCTGATCTCATGGAATGGAAGGCTCGATTGTCAGGCAAGGCAACCATGCGTCATGAACCAGAAGGCTAAGAGATATGCACTTAAGCAATTGCAAGTAGAATGGAGGTGGTTGTCAGGCACGCGTTCATGGGTGAGAATAATGATGAGTGTCACGGATCATCACCTTCCTGAGGTTGAAGAACAAGTGTATATCTTAGATAAGAAATAGGTTTGAGTTGAATAGAAAAATAATAGTACTTTGCATTAATTCATGAGGAACAGCAGAGCTCCATACTTTAATCTATGGTGTGTATAAACTCTACTGGTGAAAATACATAAGTGATAATGGTTGACGTTGGGATTTTTGCCAGTAAAGAATGTCATAAAAACAGTCGTGTTGTAGATATAGTCTCTAAACCAACAGAAATCTCTTCGTACATACGTTTTGGTTGTCACAAGTAACAAACCCCTTTAAAATTGATAACCGAGTATTTAAACCTCGGGTCGTCTTCTCAAGGAATTGCAGGGAAGTATGTTCTTATTATTGGTTATGAAGATTGTAAATTGGGGGTTTTGGAAGTAAGGTGAGAATATGTTATATGACAAGTAAAATAAAACAATAATAATAAAATAGACTCCTAGCAAGATGTGAGAAATTGGAAGTCCAGATTAAGTTATCCTTATCAACAATAATGAAAGTTGGATCTTAATTCCACTCAGTTAACCTTTGCTGAAGCAAAGGAAAGTCAAGGGACTAATTAGTTTGATCTTCGAATCCTATTTATTTCCTAAGAAAAGGTTGGGATTATTGAAGTTCAGTTCAATTGGCAAGATAACAATTAACAATTATGCTATTGAGTTGGATAATTCCTGAGTTACTGATTTCTTAACCAAGACCAAAAGGAGAAAAATAAATTTACTGGAATAAAAATGTCTTCAGATGGGAAGCAGTAATCATGTAAATAGAAGAAAGCAATCATGAATTGGAATACCTCAAATAACATTAATTAAGAAAATTATATGTAACATGGAAGAGTTCATAAATTATATAAAAATAAAGAACTTGGGATTGAGAGTCACTCCTAAAACTAAGAGAAGTCCTAAATCCTAAGAGAGAGAGGAGAGAACCTCTCTCAAAACTAATCTAAATCATGAGAAGTGAATTATGAGAGCCTGATGATGAATGGATACATTCCCCCACTTTATAGCCTCTAATATGTGTTTTCTGGGCCGCAAACTGGGTCGAAAACAGCCCGGAATTCGCTGGAGAAGAATTTAAATGTGCTGATTTCCGTCACTGCGACGCGGCCGCATAGAGCACGCGGTCGCGTCACCTAGCGTCAGGGGAACTATAGCATATTATATATCAAATCGAAGCCCCGGATGTTAGCTTTCCAACGCAACTGGAACCGCATCGTTTGGACTTCTGTAGCTAAAGTTATAGCTGTTTGAGTGCAGAGAGGTCAGGCTGGACAACTTAGCAATTTCTCCAACATCTTGCATTCCTTCCACTTTTGCATGCTTTCTTCCCATCCTCCAAGCCATTCCTGCCTTATAATATCTAAAAACACTTAACACACATATCAAGGCATCTAATGGTAATAAGAGAGGATTAATAATAAGCAAATATAAGATCAAAGGAGCATGTTTTCAATCAAAGCACATAATTAGGAAGGCAAATGTAAAACCATGCAAATAGTATGAATAAGTGGGTAAAGAGTTAATAAAAACCACTCAATTGAGTACAAGATAAACCATAAAATAGTGGTTTATCAACCTCCCCACACTTAAACACTAGCATGTCCTCATGCTAAGCTCAAGAGAAGCTATAAAGGTGAAGAGGAATGGTAAAATGTATGAAATGCAACCTATGTATATGAATGCAACTACATGCTAAGATGTTTCTACCTACTTAGTTAAAAATAAATAAGTTCTCAAAGACAAAAATAAATCAGATTTCACTAATTCAAATCATAAAATAAAAATCAGGTAAACTTGTAAGAAGACAGCTCATGAAAGCAGGGAACATAGAATCAAGCACTGAACCCTTACAGGAAGTGTATATACACTCTAATCTCTCAAGTGTCTAGGGTCAATCACTCTACTCTTCTCTAATCATGCTTTCTAAACTTTGTTCTTCACCTAATCAATCAACAATATTTAATATACCAATGCAAACATCATGAGGTCTTTTCAAGGTTGTAATGGGGCTAAGGTAAGGGTAAGGGTATATGTATATGGCTAAGTGAGCTTTATAATCAAAGCTTTCACCTAACATACATATACTCTATATAATTCTAATTCATGCCTAGCTACCCAAAATTCCCACTTTTGTATAATTCCCATACTCATGTACCAAATTTTCTTTAATTTTTATCACATGTGCATTGATCTTTTATTAACTTAACATTGGGGTAATTTTGTCCCCTTATTTATTTATATATATATATATATATATATATATATATATATATATATTTTTTTTTCTTTTTCTCTCTTTTTTTTTGTAGAGAAATAAACATAACTTATCAATGCACATGGATTTTCTATTATTTTTCTATTTTGGTTTTTCATGAGTAGGTTCCCAAATTCCTAATATTCAAATAAATTAGAAACATGTTACATTCCCTTATCAACCCATGTTCCCATAATTTCTCCACACTTAATTGATGCACAATCTCTAACTTAAGCTAACCAAAGATTCAATTTGGGATAATTAATTTGTTTTTCTGCTTAAGGTTAGTAATGTGGTTATAGAACAAGAGGGGATTAAAAGCTCAAGGGGCTAACAAAGGTGATGTAAAAGGTAGGCTTATTTGGGATAAGTGAGCTAATAACAAATAATGGCCTCAATCATATGCAAGCATGTAAATATACTAAATAATGGACATATAGAATGGAACAAAGCAAAGATTGCAGTTATAGAGAAGAAAATACACAAGAATAAAAATTTATGGTTAAATAATGTAACCATATAAATAAGCTCAAATCTCACAGGTTGTGTGTTCTTTGGCTCAAAAACCATGTTCCAAATACAACTTCAAACAAGTTTAACACAAAAATTTTGGTTTTAAATTAGTGAAAATTTTCAAAAAAATAGGATCTTAAGAAGAAACTTATTATTTTAACCAAGCAATAACTAAATGCAAAAATCAAATAAACATGCAATTAAATATGCAAATGCAACAATTAACAAAGAAAATAAAATATTGGTGTTTGAGACAGGAAAGTACTAACCCATGGAGATCGGTATCGACCTCCCCACACTTAAAGATTGCACCGTCCTCGGTGCATGCTGAGATGTGCAGGTGGACGGGTTGCTCCAACTGATGCTTTTCTCATCAAGGAATGTGCGTAGGAACTTGTTTGTCTCTCCCACGTGAACGTCTTCCGGTTCTCTTCCTGGTGGCCATCCTGAAAGAAAAAGGGAAGGAAAGTAACCCAAAGCAAAGATAGAAAACAAATAAAACATGGGTTGGTTAATGCCAAAAGTGAAGGTCTCAATTACATGGTAGCTACAACATGCAAGTGAGAAAATAATAGAAGCACATGGCATACTAGTGGTGCAAAATATTGCAACAATGAGGGAGAGAGTGTGGGTAAGGAGAGATAATATAAATTCATATCAATGTAAAAGTAATACAGGTATAAAAGATTGGCATTGATTTAAATAACATTACTCAATCAGAATTAAACAAGTCACTAAGCATCAAGAAAATACCAAAAAAGATGTAACAGTTGAATAAGAAAAATTTAAACACCAATAATAATTTTAGAAAAATAAAAATATGCAATGAATGAAAGTATGCAAATAAATTAAATAAACTAGAATGGGAGTGAGAGAAAATAAGAAAGGGAGAAGAAAGAAATAAGAAAAGATAAGAAGAATAAGGATTCGGAGAAGAGAAGATAAGAAAATTGGCACTAATCTGGATAGGTTGTGCGACGCTGGCGATGCGGTCGCGTGGGTGACGCGGTCGCGTGGTGCGCAATAAGGTTAGGCGACGCAGACACATGGGGCACGCGATCGCGTGACTCGATTTGTGCTAGTGGCGCGAGTGCAGCCTCGCGGTCGCACAACTCTCTGTTCAAAACTCTTTTTGCCAAAAATATGGGTGACGCGGTCGCGTGGGTGACGCGATCGCGTGAATGGCCTTTATCTTCAATATGACGCGGACGCGTGGGGCACGCGTTCACGTGGGAGGCTTGGGCTTCCAGCACGAGTCCAGCCCAACTCCAGCACAACTTTCGGCCAAGCACCCTTTTTACATCGATTTTCAAGGCACGCGGCTGCGTGGGGCACGCGGTCGCGTGGGAGGCCATTATTCCCATATGACGCGGTCGCGTGGGGTAATTTGTGCCATTGGCACGCCTCCAGCGCTGCTCCTGCGTAACTCTCTGTTCATATTAATATTGTCTCCCATCTCCTTGCGACGCGGACGCGTCGCTGATGCGGTCACGTCACGTGCTCGCTTTTTTTTTTTGTTGTAATCTGAAAAATACAGAATGCAGTGTTAATATGAATGTGATGCAAAACTCCAGGTTCAATATAAAATAAAATTAAAAAATAAATAAAACTAAATAAAAATGAAAAAGGACGATCATACCATGGTGGGTTGTCTCCCACCTAGCACTTTTAGTTAGAGTCCTTAAGTTGGACATTTGGTGAGCTTCCTGTTATGGTGGCTCGTGCTTGAACTCATCCAGGAATCTCCACCAATGTTTGTAT
Source organism: Arachis hypogaea (assembly GCF_003086295.3). Taxonomy (NCBI): domain Eukaryota; kingdom Viridiplantae; phylum Streptophyta; class Magnoliopsida; order Fabales; family Fabaceae; genus Arachis; species Arachis hypogaea. Next base: position 105,216,670 of record NC_092050.1, read on the forward strand.
CTCCAGTAACCTCTGGGGTCCCAAACTAAGCATGTAAAGCCCTTAAGAAGCTTCAAACAGATTCTTAGGCTCCCGGGGTGACAAATGCCATAACAGATTCCAGGATCCCAAACTTTACTTTTACACCCGTTTTTGTCTCGATCTGCATTTTTCCAACCGGGTGATAAGTAATTTGAATTCTCACTGCAGCTACCAAACAGCTTCCTAGACCCATTCAATTGAGCTCTACACCAACCTTTGCGTTTAAACTTAAAGCTTCCAACCATGATGAACCTTGCAGGACAATTCTTACCACTGGCCATCTTCCTCCTACTCTTAATGTCACAAAGAGTTCTAAGTTGACCATCCGTCTCCAGTAGCCCATATTCAAGTGGGATTGGAAAGCTATGGGATATGAATTTTACCCACTTGAATGTTGTGAAGGATGATGGCAACTTAGGGGGAGGTATTTTTAATGAAATTGCAAGTTTCACTCCCTTGTGCTCTTCTCTGATAATTACCACCTCTTTGCAAACTTCTTCAATTTCAACCTCTTCCTCTTGGTAGCTCTCTTTCAATTCAATCTCCCCTTCATTGCTTTCCAAGGGCATGGGAGGTTGTTCTTCTTCTTCTTGAATCTCCATCTCTTGATCAACCTCTTCCAAGTCTTCAACTATGATATGCTTTGGAGGTTGTACACCCTCCTCAGCATCAATTTCAACCGTCATGGGAGGAGGCTCTATGTCTTGACTTTCCCATGGAGGTTCTGCATCTCTTAAGTCTTCAACCACTTCTTCTTCTTCTTGAACAATGATAGCTTCTTCTACTTGTTCTAGTACGAATTCATTCTTTGTCTTGTCCACTGGGGTTTCTAGTATCTCCTTTATGCTATGCTCTTCACTAGACTGTCCACATGGGGCTGTGGCTGATCCTTGTGTATTTAAGCGTCTAGAAGCCCATTGAATTAATACTTGCCCCAGTTGTTGAGTGGTTGCCTGAAATCGATCCATTGTTTCCTTGAGACGATCCTTTGCTTCTTGATGCACTCGGCTTTCATAAATAGGATCATAGTGCTCTTGGATTGATGGATATGGAGATGGTGAATATTGAAGTGATGGTTCTTGTGAGTAATTGGGTTGGAATTGGGGTGGTTCTATATATGGTTCATATGGCTCATAAGGTGGTTGGTATGGTGGTTGAGGGTTAGGGTCATATGGAGGTGAATGGCGGAAAGAGGCTTGTGAGTATGGTGGTCCCAAGTTATGTTGAGGAAAGGGTTCATAGGCATATGATGGTGGTTGTTGATAGTCCATTGGAGGTGGTTGTTGCCATGAGGGTTGATCAAATCCTTGTGGCTCCACCCATCTTTGATTGTTCCAACCTTGATGCCTGTTCTCATTGTAATTTCTTCTTCCTGCAACATTATTGTAACCAGACTCATAGCCAAAGGGGTGAGAATTCATAGTAGCAAATAAAAAATTAAAAACAAAAATAAAAATAAAAATAAATTTAATGTTGGGATTTTTGCCAGTAAAGAATGTCATAAAAACAGTCGCGTTGTAGATATAGTCTCTAAACCGACAGAAATCCCTTCATACAAACGTTTTGGTTGTCACAAGTAACAAACCCCTTTAAAATTGATAACTGAGTATTTAAACATGGGGTCGTCTTCTCAAGGAATTGCAGGGAAGTATGTTCTTATTATCGGTTATGAAGATTGTAAATTGGGGGTTTTGGAAGTAAGGTGGGAATATGTTATATGACAAGTAAAATAAAACAATAATAATAAAATAGACTCTTGGCATGATATGAGAAATTGGAAGTCCAGATTGAGTTATCCTTATCAACAATAATGAAAGTTGGATCTTAATTCCACTCAGTTAACCTTTGCTGAAGCAAAGGAAAGTCAATGGACTAATTAGTTTGATCTTTGAATCCTATTTATTTCCTAAGAAAAGGTTGGGATTATTGAAGTTCAGTTCAATTGGCAAGATAACAATTAACAATTATGCTATTGAGTTGGATAATTCCTGAGTTACTGATTTCTTAACCAAGACCAAAAGGAGAAAAATAAATTTACTGGAATAAAAATGTCTTCAGATGGGAAGCAGTAATCATGTAAATAGAAGAAAGCAATCATGAATTGGAATACCTCAAATAACATTAATTAAGAAAATTATATGTAACATGGAAGAGTTCATAAATTATATAAAAATAAAGAACCTGGGATTGAGAGTCACTCCTAAAACTAAGAGAAGTCCTAAATCCTAAGAGAGAGAGGAGAGAACCTCTCTCAAAACTAATCTAAATCATGAGAAGTGAATTATGAGAGCCTAATGTTGAATGGATACATTCCCCCACTTTATAGCCTCTAATATGTGTTTTCTGGGCCGCAAACTGGGTCGAAAACAGCCCGGAATTCGATGGAGAAGAATTTAAATGCGCTGATTTCCGTCACTGCGACGTGGCCGCATGGAGCACGCGGTCGCGTCACCTAGCATCAGAGGAACTATAGCATATTATATATCAAATCGAAGCCCCGGATGTTAGCTTTCCAACGCAACTGAAACCGCGTCGTTTGGATCTCTATAGCTAAAGTTATAGCCGTTTGAGTGCAGAGAGGTCAGGCTGGACAGCTTAGCAATTTCTCCAACTTCTTGCATTCCTTCCACTTTTGCATGCTTTCTTCCCATCCTCCAAGCCATTCCTGCCTTATAATATCTGAAAACACTTAACACACATATCAAGGCATCTAATGGTAATAAGAGAGGATTAATAATAAGCAAATATAAGATCAAAGAAGCATGTTTTCAATCAAAGCACATAATTAGGAAGGCAAATGTAAAACCATGCAAATAGTATGAATAAGTGGGTAAAGTGTTAATAAAAACCACTCAATTGAGTACAAGATAAACCATAAAATAGTGGTTTATCAATGGTCCAGGCATGGCCGAATGGCCAGCCCCCAAAAAGGTCTAAGATAGCATAAAACTGATCAAAGATAGATCCGAAGATGTAAAAACAATAGTAAAAAGTCCTATTTATACTAAACTAGTTACTAGGGTTTACAGAAATGAGTAAATGATGCAGAAATCCACTTTCGGGGCCCACTTGGTGTGTGCTTGGGCTGAGCATTGAGCTTTACATGTGTAGAGGCTTCTCTTGGAGTTGAACGCCAGTTTGTAACCTATTTCTGGCGTTTAACTCCACTTTGCAACCTGTTTCTAGCGTTTAACTCCAGAATAGGGCAGGAAGCTGGCGTTGAACGTCGGTTTTCGTCATCTAAACTCGGGTAAAGTATGGACTATTATATATTGCTGGAAAGCACTGGATGTCTACTTTCCAACGCAATTGAGAGCGCACCTTTTGGATTTCTGTAGCTCCAGAAAATCCACTTTGAGTGCAGGGAGGTCAGAATCCAACAGCATCTGCAGTCCTTCTTCAGCCTCTGAATCTGATTTTTGCTCAAGTCCCTCAATTTCAGCCAAAAAATACCTAAAATCACAGAAAAATAAACAAACTCATAGTAAAGTCTAGAAATGTGATTTTTATTTAAAAACTAATAAAAATATACTAATAACTAACTAAATCATACTGAAAACCATGTAAAAACAATGCCAAAAAGCGTATAAATTATCCGCTCATCACAATGCAATGCAACCTATGTATATGAATGCAACTATATGATTCTGTCTACTTGGTTAAAATAAATAAGTTCTTCAAGACAAAAATAACTCAAACCCCACTAATTCAAACTATACAGTAAAGACAAGTAAACTTGTAAGAAGACAGCTCATGAAAGTAGGGAACATAGAATTAAGTATTGAACCCTCACTGGTGGTGTATATGCACTCTAGTCTCTCTAGTGTATAGGGTAATCACTCTACTCTTCTCTAATCATGCTTTCTAAACCTTGTTCTTCACCTAATCAATCAACAAATATTTAATGTACCAATGCAAATATCATGAGGTCTTTTCAAGGTTGTAATGGGGTCAAGGTAAAGGTGAGGGTATATATATGGCTAAGTGAGCTATAAATTGAATCCTTGATTAACCTAAGCTCTTACCTATATACACATTCTATATACTTTAAGTTCATGCCTAGCTACCCAAAATTCTCACTTTTGCATTACATACTCATGCATCAACTTTTCCTTTAATTTTTATCACATATGCATTGATCTTTTCATTAACTTAACTTAGCATTGGGGTAATTTTGTTCCCTTATTTAATTACTTAATTACTTGAGTATTTTTGGATTTTTTTAGCATAAAAATAAACATAACATTATCAATGCACATGGATTTTCAATTTTTCTAGTTTCACATGAGTAGGTACCCAAATTCCCATTATTTTATCATGACACATTCCCTTATTAACCCATGTTCCCACAATCTTCCCATACTCAATTGATACACAATTTCTATCTTAAGCTAACAAAAGATTCAATTCGGATATTGAATTATTTTTCCGCATAAGGCTAGTAAAATATAGAACAAATGGGATTTAAAAGGCTCAAAGTGGCTAACAAAGGTAAATGGAAGGGTAGGCTATTTGGGGTAAGTGAGTTAATAAAATAATGGCCTCAATTATATGCATGCATATAACACATTAAACATTGGACATATAGGATGGAACAAAATAAAGATTACAATCATAGAGAAGTAAACACACAAGAATAATATTTATGGTTAAATAATGTAACCATGTAATTAGGCTCAAATCTCACAGGTTGTGTGTTCTTAGCTTTTTAAACTATGTTCCAAATACAACTTCTAACAATTTTAACACAAAAATTTTGATTTAAATTAGTGAAATTTTTTTTTTCAAAAATAGGGTCTTAAAAAGAAACTTATTAATTTTTTTTAACCAAATAGAACATGCATGCAACTACCTATTTCTATGCAATCTATCCTATTCTAACAAAAGAAAAAAAATAAAATAAATATCCTATTTTATTGGTGTTAAGGAAGAGAAATTACCTTCGGAAGTCAGGTACTGACCGACCTCCCCGCACTTAAAGCTTTGCACCGTCCTCGGTGCCATCAGTCAGGAACAAAGGGGGGCTGGTAGCAGCATCTCCACCATCGGGACCGTCATGGCTCCCTATGCTGGTAAATGAAGTGGAGTCTGGGGTATTTGGGTCTTCTTTAGGTGGGTGGTTACCAATAATCAGCTCCTTGAGGTATGTAAATCGGCACTTATTACGGCGCTCCCTTTGCTTTCCTTTCTGCTCAAGCCGGTCTAACTTTTGAATTATCTGTAGGAGTAGCTGATTTGTTGAAGGTGCTTGTGATGTGGTAGGAGAAGGGATATCTTCCACTGGTTTTGTACTCCGGTTGATAGTGGCTGCTGGAGGTCTGATATATTTCCCGTTAGGGACGTACTGATCATCCCGTGGAATCATGGCTTTGGTGTCCCCAGCTCTGTAGGAGACTCTGGCTGCTGAGACTAGATCTGAAACTAAGGCTGGAAAAGGTAAGTTGCCCACAATTTGTACGTGTCCCATAGCATTTCGGATGTGTCTCGGTAAGTTTAGAGGCTGGTCTCTAAGGATACACCAGAGTAGAATAGCCATGTCTGCAATGAAGGAGGACTCGTGAGTTCTTGGAAAGACGTAATGGGACATGATTTGTGCCCATACTCGAGCCTCCAAGGTGAGTGCTGAAGCCAATATGCTCTTAGGTCGGGACCGATAGTATCCGTAGATCCATATGCTGCCAGGTTTTGCGATAACTCTGAGAACGGCATCCCAGTCAAATTGGTATGTCTGGCGCTTGAGTGAGGCTTCTTGGAATGCGTCCAATCCTTCTGGAGCAGGGGGAAGATTTAAAGCTTGCTGAATGGCTTCTTCAGTTATGGGGACTTGCTTCTGACGGACATAGACAAACTGCAGGGTTGGCATGTGAAAATTGGAGTAGAATTCAACTACCCATGATAGATTAACCTGCCGTGGTTGTCTCTGTAGGAATTCCCATTGTCTTTGCTCAATGCGGGGCTCAACAAATTCAGCAATGTTGGTCGGGAGGATAAGAAGGTACTCATTGTTATAATTCATTTTGTTGAGGGTTTCACCGCTGTTGAAGATGGCTCTACTATTAGTGCTCTTTTTGTTCCTTTCCTTGCTGGTGGTTTGGGAGTAGCTTTCTCTTTACCCTTCTTGGTGGCCATCTTGAAAGGGAAAAGGTAAGTACTTTTAAAACTTCAAGGGTTAGAGCAAGGAAGAAGACAGGATGTGTGATAATCAATGCACGGTAAAGAAGGATGTCGTTAACACATGGTCATGACTACATGTGAAAAGTTCATCACTGGAAATATAGCAAGTGTAGGTGATGACAATTAAATGCAAGATGTTTATTGGCATGCCGGCAAAGGCATGAGTAGCATAGATCAAGCATTAAATGTCCAAGTTAGATTATCAACTCTTTCAAACTAACAACCTATTTGTATTAACAATTATATTTAATCAATAAAATATAAAAGGGGTTTTGTGAGAAAAAAAAACAGGCATTAGAGTAGTAGAATGACATAAAAGTAATGCATGATGCCATACGGGTTTTTTCACAAACACTTAGCATGCATGGTAAATATGTTATTGAAAATATTAAATTGAACATGCAAGCAACCCTTTAAGAAGTAATATTAATTGTCAAACAATACCTTAATATACTCACAAGCAAAATGTAAAAGAAAATAATTACCCAATTAAATTTCTAACACCAATTAAAGGAATAAAAAGAAAAGAAAAAGAAAGAAAAAAATATAGATGATGAAAGTGAAAAGAAAATGAAGAAGAAAATATTAATAAAAAATAATAAAGAAAAAGTAAAAAGTAAGGAAACAAAGAAAAGAACATTGATAATGGATGTGAAAAATAAGGAAGGGAGAAAGTAAAAATGGAGAAAGAATAAAGAAGGAAGAAAGGAGAAGAATGAAATAAGAAGGGATAGAAAAAGATTTGGATTTGGGGGAAAGAAAAGATAAGATATTTGGCGCTGTTCTGGATAGGTTGTGCGTCGCATGTGACACGGACGCGTGGGTCACGCGATCGCGTGGCCAGATTTGTGCTATTGGCGCGAGTGCAGCCTCGCGTATGCACAACTCTCTGTTTCGTTTGTATATAGCCAAAATTTGAGGTGACGCATGCGCGTGGGTGACGCGCACGCGTGAATGGCCATATGCTGAAAATGACTCGGACGCGTGGTAGGGCTTGTGTTTCTAGCACAAGTCTAGCCCCACTCCATCACAACTTGTTGCCATATACCTCTTTACGTTGATTTTTCAGGGTCACGCGTGCGCATGGGCGACGCACACGTGTGGAAGGCTGGTTTCACCAATGACGCGGACGCGTCAGCAACGCGTTCGCGTGGTCGTGTTTGTACCTAAGGCACGCCTCCAGCCACGCTCCCGCGTGACTTTCTGTTCAATTCACTTTTCTTCCGAATGCACCTATGACGCGGACGCGTTGCGTACGTTTTTTTTTATGCAGTATGCAAATGCAAATGCAGGGTATATGCAGAGATTATGAGAAGAGTCATTAACAAAAAATAAAAATAGAATAAAGTAACATAAAACTAAGACTGAAACTGAACGATCATACCATGGTGGGTTGTGTCCCACCTAGCACTTTGCTTTTACGTTCTTAAGTTGGACGTTCTTCAGACTCATTCTACTTCTGTTGGGGGTCTTCCAAGAGGAAAACCTCTAGTTCTTTGTGATCCTTAATCCTTTCTCCATGATAAAGCTTTAGGCGATGTCCATTGACCTTGATGAATTTGGAGCTAGAAGGATGACGCAGGTGAAAAACTCCGTATAACTCTGCCTTTTCTACTCTATAAGGACCTTCCCATCTTGATCTCAGTTTGCCTGGCATAAGCCTCAGTCTGGAGTTATATAGAAGAACTAACTCTCCTGGTCTAAATTCTCTCCTTTTTATGTGCTTGTCATAGATAGCCTTCATCTTTTCTTTGTATCGCCTGGAATTGTCATATGCTTCTAGGCGAAGATTCTCCAATTCTGCTAGTTACAGCTTCCTTTCAGCACCAGCTTCTTCAAAATTCATATTGTACTCCCTCACAGCCCAGAAAGCCTTGTGTTCCACTTCCACTGGAAGGTGGCAAGTGGTACACGAAATCGTGATCACACACTTCTTCACAACTCCGTGCAGCTGACCAGCAAGTGCACTGGGTCGTCCAAGTAATACCTTACGTGAGTAAGGGTCGATCCCATGGAGATTGTCGGCTTTATGCAAGCTATAGTCATCTTGTAAATCTCAGTTAGGCGGATTCAAATAGTTGTGAAGTTTTGATAATTAAAATATAAATAAAATATAAAATGGGGTAGAAGTACTTTTGTAATTCATTGGTGGGATTTCAGATAAGCGTATGAAGATGCTTTGTTCCTTCTGAACCTCTGCTTTCCTATTGTCTTCATCCAATCATTCATACTCCTTTCCATGGCAAGCTGTATGTTGGGGGATCACCGTTGTCAATGGCTACCGTCCGTCCTCTCAGTGAAAATGGTCCAAATGTGCTGTCACCGCACGGCTAATCATCTGTCGGTTCTCACTCATGTTGGAATAGGATCCATTGATCCTTTTGCGTCTGTCACTACGCCCAATACTCGTGAGTTTGAAGCTCGTCACAGTCATCCCATACCAGATCCTACTCGGAATACCATAGACAAGGTTTAGACTTTTCGGATCTCAAGAATGGCCGCCAATAATTCTAGCCTATACCACGAAGGTTTTAATCTTAGATTAGAAACCCAAGAGATACACATTCAAGCTTGTTTTCATGTAGAACAGAAGTGGTTTTCAGGCAAACGTTCATAAGTGAGAATGGTGATGAGTGTCACATAATCATTACATTCATCATGTTCTTGTTTGCGAATGAATATCTTAGAATAAAAATAAGCATGAATTGAATAGAAAAATAGTAGTACTTGCATTGATTCATGAAGAACAGAAGAGCTCCACACCTTAATCTATGGGGTGTAGAAACTCCACCGTTGAAAACACAATAGTAAAAGGTCCTATTTATAATGTACTAGTAACCTAGGGTTTACAGAAATGAGTAAATAATACAGAAATCCACTTTCGGGCCCACTTGGTGTGTGATTGGGCTGAGCATTGAAGCTTTCACATGTAGAGGCTTTTCTTGGAGTTAAACGCCAGCTTTGCTCCCAGTTTGGGCGTTTAACTCCAGCTTTTATGCTAGTTCTGGCGTTTAACGCTAGAATAGGGTAGAAATTTGGCGTTCAAACGCCAGTTTGCGTTATCAAAACTTGGGCAAAATATGGACTATTATATATTGCTGGAAAGCCCAGGATGTCTACTTTTCAACGCAATGAAGAGCGTGCCAATTGGGCTTCTGTAGCTCCAGAAAATCCATTTTGAGTGCAGCGAGGTCAGAATCTAACAGCATCTGCAGTCCTTTTTCATCCTCTGAATCAGATTTTTGCTCAGGTCCCTAAATTTCAACCAGAAAATACCTGAAATCATAGAAAAACACACAAAATCATAGTAAAGTCTAGAAATGTTATTTTTATTTAAAAACTAATAAAAATATAATAAAAATTAACTAAAACATACTGAAAACTACCTAAAAATAATGCCAAAAAGCGTATAAATTATCCGCTCATCAGCAAGCCTTTTCGTATACTAAGCGAAAGGGGCTCATCCCAATGGGTGTCTTGTACGCGGTTCTATATGCCCAGAGTGCATCTTGTAGCCTGCCACTCCAGTCCTTCTTATGAGGTTTTACTATCTTCTCCAGAATGCGTTTAATCTCCCTGTTAGACACTTCTGCTTGTCCATTGGTTTGGGGATGATAAGTTGTTGCTACTTTATGAACAATCCCATGATTTTTCAGTAATCCTGTCAGTCTCCTATTACAAAAGTGAGTGCCTTGATCACTCACGATTGCTCGTGGTGACCCAAAGCGACAAAATAATATAGTTTCTAACAAAGGAAACAACAGTGTTAGCATCATCAGTACGGGTAGGAATTGCTTCCACCCATTTAGAAACATAATCTATAGCTAACAGTATATAAAGGTGACCGTTAGAGTTTGGAAAGGGTCCCATGAAGTCAATGCCCCAAACATCAAAAATTTCACAGAAAAGCATAATCTATTGAGGCATCTCATCCCTCTTGGATATATTACCAAACCTTTGGCAAGGGGAACAAGATTTACAAAATTCAGCAGCATCTTTAAAAAGAGTGGGCCACCAGAATCCACAGTCTAGAATTTTTTTAGCTGTTCTTTGAGGGCCAAAATGTCCTCCACTCTCAGATGAGTGGCAGGCCTCTAAAATGGACTGGAATTCTGATTGTGGTACACATCATCTAGTTACCTGGTCAGCACCTCACCTCCATAAATATGGATCATCCCATATATAATATTTAGACTCACTTTTCAGCTTGTCCCTTTGATGCTTAGTGAAATTTGGAGGGAAAGTGTGGCTAACTAGATAATTAGCTACAGGTGCATATCAAGGAACTACTTCAGATACTGCATGCAAACTATCAAATGGGAAAGCATCATTTATAGGGGTGGAGTCATGCTTAATGTGTTCAAGGCGACTCAAGTGGTCTGCCACTAAATTCTGGTTACCACTCCTATCCTTAATTTCTAAATCAAATTCTTGCAGTAACAGTATCCAATGTATTAGCCTTGGTTTGGACTCCTTTTTAGCTAATAAATATTTTAGAGCTGCATGATCTGAGTACACTACCACCTTAGTACCAAGTAAATAGGCTCGGAATTTATCCAGAGCAAAAACAATAGCTAGAAGTTCTTTTTCAGTAGTGGTGTAATTAGACTGAGCAGCGTCTAAAGTCTTAGACGCATAAGCAATTACAAAAGGGTCTTTACCTTTGCACTGAGCCAGTGCCGCTCCTACTGCATGGTTGGAGGCATCACACATAATTTTAAATGGTTGGCTCCAGTCTGGTCCTCTCACAATCGGAGCTTGAGTTAGGGCGATCTTTAGCTTATCAAATGCTTGCATGCAATTTTCACTGAACTCGAACTCAATATCTTTCTGCAACAGTCTGGATAAAGGCAATGCTACCTTACTGAAGTCCTTAATGAATCTTCTGTAAAAACCTGCGTGGCCAAGGAACGAACGGACTTCCCTCACAAAGGAGGGGTAAGGTAAACTATAAATGACATCTACCTTTGCTGGATCTATAGAAATACCAGTACTAGATCCTTGTTTTACCATAAAGTTACATTTTTCAAAATTCAATACAAGGTTTGAACTAACACACCTGTCTAATACTCTAGACAAACTATCCAAGCAAAGGCTAAATGAATCACCATATACGCTAAAATTATCCATAAAAACTTCCATACAATTCTCAATAAGATCTAAAAAGATGCTCATCATGCATCTTTGGAAAGTAGCTGGTGTAATACATAAGCCAAAGGGCATCCTTTTGTATGCATACATTCCAAAGGGACATGTAAAAGTAGTCTTCTCCTGATCTTCAGAAGCTATATGAATTTGAAAGTAGCTTGTATAGCTATCTAAAAAGCAATAATGGGATTTACCTGACAGGCTATCAAGCATCTGATCAATAAATGGCAAGGGGTAATGATCCTTACGAGTAGCTTGGTTGAGATGCCTATAGTCAATGCAGACCCTCCATGAATTATACACTCTAGTTGTCAGGAGCTCTCCATGCTCATTCTTGACTGTTGTGACTCCAGACTTTTTGGGCACCACTTGTATTGGACTGACCCATTCACTGTCTGAGATGGGATAAATGATATCTGCTTCAAGTAGCCTGGTCACTTCTTTCTTGACAACTTCTATGATGGTTGGATTCAATCTTCTTTGAGGCTGATGGACAGGCTTTTCTCCCTCTTCTAAGAATATTCTGTGTTCACAAACTTGAGGGCTGATGCCTACTATATCCACCAAACTCCATCCAATTGCTTTCTTATGTTTTCTCAGCACACTGAGCAGTTGCTCTTCTTGTTGAGAAGTGAGTTCCCTTGCAATGATAACTGGGAACTTTTGATTATCCTCAAGGTAAGCATACTTGAGGTGTGGAGGAAGGGGCTTTAATTCCAATTTCTGCTCATGACTAGGCTCTGGATCATTCAGGGCTAGTGATAATGGCAAAGTGTCCGCATTGTGTTAAAAGGGTGTCCCCACACTTGGACTTTGCTCCATGTGCTTCTCTTCTATTTCTTCTTGGTGAACTTCAATTACAGTTTCATCAATGATGTCGCACTGGAAGATAGAATGATCTTCCGGAGGGTGCTTTATAGCTTCATTTAAATTGAAACTCACTGCTCTACCATCTATCTCAAAGGAATAAGTTCTTGAGAATGCATCCAGCTTGAACTTTGAAGTCTTCAGGAATGGTCTTCCAAGCAGGATTAATGATGGTCTGCCTGAGTCATTAGGGGGCATTTCCAGGATATAGAAGTCAATAGGAAATATGAGCCCCTTAATGCACACTAATACATCTTCAGCAATTCCAACTACTGTAATAATGCTCTTATCTGCTAACACAAAATGAGCTGCCGACCTTTTTAAGGGAGGGAGCCTCAAGGTATCATATATAGACAATGGCATTATACTAACACACACTCCTAAGTCACACATGCAATCAGAAAATATTACACCTCCAATGGTACAGTTAACCATGCATGGACCTGGATCACTATATTTTTCAGGTATACCTCCCATTAAAGCAGATATAGAACTACCTAAAGGAATAGTTTCTAACTCATTAATTTTATCTTTATGAATGCATAAATCCTTTAGAAACTTTGCGTATTTAGGTACCTGCTGAATGACATTAAAAAGGGGAACAGTTACCTCAACCTTTTTGAATATTTCTACCATTTTGGGATCAAGTTCCATCTGCTTTCTTGATTTCTTTGCAAGGTGTGGAAATGGGATCGGGATGGCGTCTTGTACAGCTTCAACTTCCTTTGGTTCTCCGTTCCTTGGTTGAACTGCTTCTTCTTCAACTATGTCTTGTACCTCCTCTTCCTCTTCAGCATCTTCCACGTCCACCACATTCTCAGTTGGGGCGTCTTCTGGTGGGCTTGGCTCCTCATGGTTCCTCTCTTGCAGTGTGGTTCCGGACCTCAAGGTGATGGCATTGATGCTACCTTTGGGATTAGGTAGGGGTTGAGAAGGAAAAGAACAACTTGACTCCAACATGGTAGAAATTTTTAAGAGTGTTGAACTCTCCGTCCCTCTATTTTAGGCCATTCAAAAAGTGCCCAAATATGGCAAGTTCCTCAAGGACGTTTGTACCCACAAGGAGAAAATTGGCAAACTCAACAAAAGGCCGGGAGATGATTCTATCTCTTCTTTAATTCCTGAAAAATGCAATGATCCCGGCCCATGTTTGGTTACTTGCTTGATTGGTGGGATTAAGTTCACAGACTGGATGTGTAATTTGGGGGCATCCATAAGCATTATGCCACTCCCCATTTATGAGAGATTGAACTTGTTACCCTGAAGGAGGTCCGGGGCGAGATTCGTGTTGGCCGATAAGAGCATTGTCTCAGTTGTGGGGATCGCAGAAAATCTTTTGGTTGACATCCAAGGTTTACTCTTTCCGGTGGATTTCCATATTTTGGAGACTCCTCCCATTGACTCAGACAAGCCATCATCCATTCTATTTGGAAGGCCATTCCTAAAGACATCCCAATTCAAGCTTGACGCACACTCCGGAGTCTATTCCTTTTGAAGCCGATGGCAAGGTAGCAAGATTCACATTGGAAGAGTCAAGGAAACCCATCTTCGAATCTTATTCTATCTTTGGGTGCGATATAGTTGAAGATGAAGTGGTTGAGGTTGGCAAGGAACAATAAGAAGAGAAGGTTGCCAAGAAGTTTAATTCAAGAGATGACACTCAACCCAAGAATGCCAAGGAGTGGGAGATGTTCCTCCTTGGAGAAGTTTCAAGTGACCAATGAAGCCATGCAAAGTCCAACTTAGGACTCTAAACCAAAGTGCTTGGTGGGAGACACCCCACCATGGTAATATTGTTCCAACTTTATCTTTTGTTTATAGCTTTTTCAATTAGTTGCTTTCTTTGGGTTTGATGATTAACTTAGTTTTGATTTGATATTTTTGGATTGAATAAGTTGAATTTCTTGTGGACTATAAAATTGTGCTTTTTGAATGCTTTGGAGTTGGTATGTTGCTTTAGTATAAGAGGGAACCTTAGTTTTGAAAAGAAAAAAATTTTGGTGAAATAGGGCACCTGTGCGTGCACACCACCCTGTGCATGCGCACGCAACTGCAATTTTTGCCATCTGTGCGAGCGCACGCCCTTGTGCGTCTGTACACCCTTTGTAGCATCCTCTGGTGGCAGCGCCAACACTGCATGTGCGTGCGCACTGCCATGTTTTCTTAGCCTTGTGCGTGCACACTACCTCATGCGTACGCATGCAGTCCATTTTTTGTGCCTCTTGTGCGGCCACAGAGACGTGTGCGTCCGCACACTAATTCATAGCCCCTCTGGTGGAAGCGTCGTCACAAGTTGTGCGCGTGAACAACCTTCCCCCATCTTTGTCCCTGTGCGTGCACATGGACCTGTGTGCGCACGCACACATAGCTCTTTAGCTCAAGCGTTCACAAAAAAAAAATGAAGTTTTCTGTGCAAGCGCACGATATTATGCTCCCGCACGCACTGTTGTAACCCCTCTGGTGGGAGCAACCGCACGTTCTGTGCGCCTAAATCCCTCCCAGCATTTTTTTTGTTGTGCGTACGCACCAGCTTACGCGTACGCACACATCTGTTATCTTGCGACCCCTGTGCGCGCGCTCCCTGTTGTGCATCCACACACACTCATACACCTCCTCTGGTTGCAGCGATCTGATAAATCACGTTTTTAGGGTTTATCTTGTATGGGTTTTGAGGGCTTTATCAATTATCTTTCACACTTATTCATATAAAAATGCATGATTTTGTGTTCCTTTCCCAACTTTGCCCCATGAATGAAAACATGCTTCTTTTACATTGAAGTTGATGTATTTTAATCATCCTCCATTACCATTCGATGCCGTGATCCATTTGTTAAGTGATTTCAGAGCTTATAGAGTAAGGATGGTCTAGAGGAAAGGAAGGAAGCATGCATGAAGGGAAGGAGCATGGAAAATGAAGTTTTGAATCTTGAGCAGCGATGCGTACGCGTGCCTTGAACGTACGCATGGATGCGCGACACCGAGCCGGCACGAAGAAGCCAAAGCCAGAGCCAGTGCATCCTCATGGCTAAGCCAGATCCCCATGGACGCACACGAACGCTTGACGGATGCGCGTGGATTGTAAAAACTCCAGGGACGCGTACGCGTCGATGCCGCACATGACTTTTTAAAGAGAAAGCATGACCAGCAATTTCAGGGCAGTTACAGACCCTGTTTGGAGCAGAATTCTGGCGGGAAAAGGAATAAGAAGACCAAGGATTGAAGGGATCCAAATGTATTGACTCATTTTTTAGATATTTTTAGTTGGAAGTTACATTTTTAGAGAGAGAAACACCAACTTCTCTCTAGCCTCTCTAGGGTTAGCCTCTCAAATTTGGAATTCTCTTGTTGAATTTGGTGAGATCTATTGTCAATTCTCTTCTACTTTGCTTCCAATTGTAGATCTAGATTCTCATACTCTCAAATTAGTTCTTGTTGTTCAAGTTACTTGTGGATTTTAGGTTTTGGATGTTGTTACTTCTAATTCCATTGATACATTGAGGTAATTCAAGTTCTTAGCCTTCAATTGTTTGATTGTTGTTAATCTTTTGTATCTTTGAGTTCTCTTTTATTTCTCAATTTTACAATGTCTTTCATTGCTCTCCAAGTGTTTGAGAAAATGCCAACTTTAACTATGGAGTAGACCTTTCTTACTTCGCTTAGAAGTTGAGATATTGGAGACACTTGAGCTATTAATGTCTTTTGTTGATTGCCAATTGGAAATTGCTAGTTGATTTGTATGTCACTAAATCTAGACTTCCTTAAGGTTATGCTAGGATTTGAGAATCCAAATTGATTACTTTCATTTGACTTTCCTTAATACTAGATGTTAACTAAGTGAAGCAATAACTAATTGAGATTACAATGGATAGAAATAATGATAATAGGAAGTCCAATTCTCACTTCTAGCCAAGGCCTTTATATAGCTTGATTGTCGTTCACATTACTAGCTTGTTCTTTTCTTATATGAAACTCCAAACACCAATGCACTTTCTAATCAACAATGTACATCTTGGAGCACTCCTAGGGAGAACGACTCGGGAGTCATACTCTCGGTTATTGATTTTAGATTGTTTGATGAGGAATTACGTGTCGGTCTAGACTATACTACGATTGAATTCATTGATAAATTCTATACTGGCATAAAATCACTCATCAAAATGGCGCCGTTGCCGGGGAGTGCACATGAGTGCCATATTGTTGATTAGTGTAGATATGTGAATATGTACCTACTTGCATTTTGTTTGATTGTTTGTGTTAGTTTTCCTTTTGCTTGAATGTTGTCATGAGCTCACTATACCTCTCTTTGAATGACGCGTTCCCTACCCGATCCGAGCTTAGCTAGATTTGATCCGGAAATAGAAAGAACCTTACTTCATCTTAGACAAGCTCGGAGACAGTTAACCTTTGGAGGTGGTGAAAAGGTCCCTACCAATTCACCTACCATATCTGAAGTTGACTCCGAATCGTCATTCGAAGAAGGCATAGTTTATTCTTCCATAGACACTACTAATAACTCTTCTATTGATCTAGGTACGGATACCATGGCCACCCCAAGGCGAGTCACTCTCAAGGAAGCCAGTGCTCTGGATTTTGTCCTTCAACCTACTCACATTCGACATCCGGACTTGAATGCCAATTTTGAGCTTAAAACGGCTTTGATCAATCTTCTTCCCAAGTATCAAGGACTTCCCACACAAGATCCTATTAGACACCTTAAGGACTTCCAAGGTGTATGCTCTACTACTAGGCGGGAAGGCTCTAGTGAAGTTGCGGTTTGGTTGTATACTTTTTCTTTCTCTCTTGAAGGGAGAGCTAAGGAGTGGTTCTATTCTTTGCCAAGTGAGATTGTTGGTGATTGGGACTTGCTTAGAAAAGAGTTCTTAGACAAATTCTTTCCTGCGGCGGTGACTGATAAGTTGCGGAAAGAAATCTCATGCAACGTCCAAGGTGAATTGGAAACTTTATATGAATATTGGGAGTGGTTCCGAAAGCTTCTTGACTCATGCCCCAACCATATGCTTGACACTCTTGTGTTAATAAGCTATTTTTGTCAAGGAATGAAACCACAAAGATAAGATCCTTCTAGATACTTCAAGCAATGGTTCTTTGACAAAATATAGAACGGCGGAAGTGGCTTGGCAATCGATCTCCGACTTGGCCGAGTCTACCTTGCATGCTAGAGAAAGAAGCAATAACCCTAGAGCCGTTAATGAAGTCTGTTCTAGTGGTGGCACCGCCACCCTTACCAAAATCTTGTGTGAGATGACAAGTCTTCTAAAGCAACTCCAAGTGAATCAACAACAACCTCCATTCCATCAACAACCTCCACCACCTCCTCAACACCAACAAAGCCAACAATTGGTCCCCCAAAAAGTATGCGGTATTTGCTCATGCTACTCCCACTACACAGATGAATGTCCGAGTCTCTAAGAAGATAACACTCTAGCGGCTACTCATAACTTATATGACTATCCCTTCTATGATCGGCCTAATCAAGGCTACCATTCACAAGGGGCCAATTTCAACCAAGGGTACCCCCCAACAAGGAGGAAATTACAATCAAGGGAGTAACAACTTTATTCAAGGTTAGAGAGATAGCTCCAACCAAGGTTGGCGGGACAATTATCAACAAGGAGGAAGGGACAATGGAGGCAACCAAAGATGGAACACCAATAATTCACAAAATCGATACTCACAAAACCAACCACATCAACAACCAAACCAAGGAAGAAACTACTAAACCTACCTACCACCTCATAGGCAACCACCTCAACCCAACCAATCCCAAGCACCTCAAATCACATATCCTTCCTCTTCCTCCAATCAAGACGAGACACTCTGATCCATTCTCCAATGGTAAAAAGAACTACAAAATACACTCAACTCAAGCCTTAATGGCCTTACTTCTACCCTCCAAGCCTTCATTGCTCGCATGGAGCCGCCTTCTACCTCCACTCCTGATGCTTCAAGTTCTAGTGCCACACCCTCTCAACCTCTACCCAACCCCAAGGGTGGCATCAATGCCATAACCTTGAGGTCCGGAACTCAATTGAAAGAGAGGAGCTCGAAGGCACCTAGCCCAATGATAGTTGCTCAAGAAGAGAATGTGGTTGAGATAGAAAAAATTGAAGAGGAGGATGAAGCACATAGGGTAGTTGAAGATGAAAACCCTCAACCAAGGGGTGAAGTCCCTAGAGAGGAGTAAGTCTTGGAGGAAGTGGCTCAACCAATTTCATTTCCTACATTGGCAAGAAAGACTTGTAGAACTGAAAATGTTTAAGAAAGTTGAGGTAACTATCCCTCTCTTTGATGCTATTCATCAAGTGCCTAAATATGCAAAGTTTCTTAAGGATTTGTGTATGAACAAAGATAGGATCCATGAATTTGAAACTATTCCATTGGGGAGTTCTATTTCGGCTTTGATGAGAGCAATACTGGAAAAGTGTGGTGATCCGGGCCCTTGCTTAGTCTCTTGTACCATAGATGGAGTTCAATTCATTGATTATATGTGCGACCTTGGTGCATGTGTTAGCATTATGCCTCTTTCTGTTTATCATATATTGAAGCTCCCACCGTTGAAGCGGTCGGCGGCTAGGTTTGTCTTGGTGGACAAGAGCATGATAACTGTGACGGGTATTGCGGAAGATGTGTTGGTAAACATAAAGGGGTTGATATTTCCATTTGATTTTCATATCCTTGAGATGCCACCTAGTGAATCCGAAAGGACATCATCTATCTTACTTGGGAGGCCAATTGAGGACCTCTAGGTTCAAATTGGATGTCTATTCGGGAACTTATTCTTTTGAAATCGACGGAAGAGTTGTTAGCTTTAGCCTTGATGAGGCCATGAGACACCCACCGGAAAACCATTCCATATTCCAGTGTGACTTAATTGACAATGTTGTGGCCGAAGTGCATTGTACAAATATTGAAGAGAAGATTGAAGAATCAAGTGTGGGAACCCCCATGAATGTGAAGAGAGCATTATACCCCATCCGAATCAACCGGAAGTTCAAATTCCAAGTCAAGAACCACATGTAGAGTTGAAGCCCCATCTAAAATATGCCTATCTTGATGAAGCTCACAAATTTCCGGTACCTGTTGCAAGGGAACTCACTCCTCAACAAGAAGATAAGTTACTTAATGTTTTGAAGAGGAACAAAAGAGCAATAGGATGGAGCTTGGCGGATTTAGTGGGCATAAGCCCCCAAGTGTGTGAGCACCGGATCTTCTTAGAAGAAGGAGCTAGACCCGTTCGACAACCTCAAAGGCGATTGAATCCTACCATTCTAGAGGTTGTCAAGAAGGAGGTAACCCGGTTACTAGAGGCGGACACCATCTACCCCATTTCGGATAGTGAATGGATAAGTCCCGTCCAAGTCGTGGCCAAGAAGTCCGGAGTAACCACAATCAAGAATGAGAGCGGGGAGCTTATAGCTACGAGGGTGCAAAACTCTTGGAGGGTATGTATCGACTACCGGCGTTTGAACACGGCCACTAGAAATGATCACTTTCTGCTACCGTTTATCGATCAAATGCTTGATCGGCTATCCGATAAACCTTATTATTGATTTCTAGATGGGTATTCAGGGTATTTTCAAGTCCATATTGCTTTAGAGGATCAAGAAAAAACAACATTCACGTGCCCCTTTGGAACTTATGCCTACAAGCGTATGCCATTTGGCCTATGCAATGCACCGGAAACTTTCCAAAGGTGCATGATGAGCATATTTGCGGATTTTCTAGAGCAATGCATGGAGGTATTCATGGATGACTTCACGGTTTATGGGGACTCGTTTGATCAATGCTTGGATAATCATGCAAAGGTGTTGGAAAGATGCACTAAATCGAACCTTGTCCTAAATTTTGAGAAATGTCATTTTATGGTTAGGCAAGGTATCGTTTTAGGTCATATTGTTTCCAAAGATGGTATTTCTGTGGATCCGGAAAAGATCAATGTTATATCTAGCTTGCCTTACCCCTCTTCTGAGAGGAAAGTCCATTCCTTCCTTGGATATGCAGGGTTTTATCGAAGATTTATAAAGGACTTTAGTAAGGTAGCATTGCCTCTATCAAGATTGTTGCAAAAAGATGTTGAATTTGATCTAAGCAAGGAGTGCATAGAGGCTTTTGACAAGCTTAAAGTGGCACTAACCCAAGCTCTGATCGTGCGAGGGCCGGATTGGAGTCGGCCATTCGAAATGATGTGTGATGTTTCAAACTTTGCCGTGGGAGCCGTGCTAGCACAGCGCAAGGGTAAGAATCCATATGTCATAGCCTATGCATAAAAAACATTGGATGGAGCCCAATCCAACTACACAACCACCAAGAAAGAACTCTTGTCAATAGTTTTCGCTTTGGATAAATTCCGAGCATACCTACTTGGTTCCAAGGTGGTAGTGTACTCGGATCATGCGGCGTTAAAGTATTTGTTGGCTAAGAAAGAGTCCAAACCGAGATTGATTATATGGGTTTTATTATTGCAAGAATTTGACTTCGAAATCAAAGATAGGAGCGGCTCGGAAAACCTTGTGGCGGACCACTTAAGTCGCCTTGAACACACCAAAGGTGATACCACTCCTATTAATGATTCTTTTCCCTTTGAGGGCTTGCATGCAATCTCGGAAGCCACTCCTTGGTATGCATCGATCGCCAATTACTTGGTATCCCGCACCTTTCCTCCCAATCTCTCCAAACATCAAAAGGATAAGCTAAAAAGCGAATCCAAATACTATGTACGGGATGACCCATACCTTTGGAGATGTGGTGCGAATCAAGTAATTCGGAGGTGCATTCCACAAACCAAATTCCAATCAATCTTGGAAGCTTGCCACTCCTCCGAGGGAGGAGGCCATTACGGACCTCAAAGAACGACAAGAAAAATCCTAGATTGTGGGTTTTGGTGGCCAACTCTTTTCAAGGACTATTCTCTCTTTTGTAAATCTTGTTCTCAATGTCTTAAATTTGGCAATATCTCCAAGAAGGGTGAAATACCCTAACAAACCATGCTATTTTGTGAGATTTTTTATATATGGGGTATCAACTTCATGGGGTCATTCCCAAATTCTAATGGTTTTCTCTACATTCTACTAGCCGTTGATTATGTGTCCAAATGGGTGGAAGCGATACCCACCCGGACGGACGATGCTAATGTGGTGCTTTTCTTTGTGAGAAATAACATAATTTATAGATTTGGGTCACCACGAGCAATCGTGAGCGACCAAGGCTCACATTTTTGCAATAAGAGAATGGAAGGGCTAATGAAGAAATATGGCATCATGCATAAAGTAGCCATGGCCTACCAGCCACAGACAAACGGCCAAGCCGAGGTTTCCAATCGGGAGATCAAACGTATATTGGAAAGAATTGTGAAGCCTCATCGAAAGGATTGGAGTGCTAAGCTCACCGATGCATTATGGGCCTACCGAACGGCATACAAAATGCCAATTGGCATGAGTCCCTTTCGGTTGGTCTATGGCAAAGCTTGCCATTTACCGGTAGAGATAGATCACAAAGCATATTGGGCCGTCAAGGAGTGCAATTCTAGTTTGGGAGGGGCCAGAATAGAGAGAAAGCTACAACTAGTGGAATTAGAGTATTTGCGGTTAGAAGCTTATGAGAACTCTAGACTTTACAAGGAAAGGATGAAAGCCGTGCACGATAAGACCATAAGAGGAAAAGAAATTAGAGCCGGCGACCTAGTCCTCCTCTACAGTTCAAGATTGAGGTTGATGCCCGGAAAGCTTAGGTCAAGATGGGAAGGACCTTACAAAGTCAAAAAGGCGGAGCAGTACGGTGTCTATCATTTGCGCCATCCTTCAAGCTCCGACATTTTCAAAGTCAATGGGCATCGACTAAAGTTGTATCATGGCGAAAAGTTGAAAAGCAACAAGGAGATGGAGGTGTTCTTTTTGGAAGATGCACCTAATGGCAACAAGAATTGAGCTCATGACCTTCCAACTTAAGGACATTAAACAAAAGTGCTAGGTGGGAGACACCCCACCATGGTGAGATCTATCCCTTTTGATCCTTTTTGTATATACCCTCAAACTCTTGCCTAATTTGGTGATTGCGTAGCTTTCAAGTTTGTTTAGTTAGATTTTATTATGCTAGTTGTGCTATTCATAAAGATTTGCATGGATTATAAGTAGGTTGGATTATTAGTGCACAAAAGCAAACACCCCAATTTCTATGTAGTATGGCATTTTGGGTGTTTTTGGACCCTTTTAGCTTGAAACCTACCCCATTTGTGATAAAATGCAATTCCCCATGTCCTCAAAAAAAAAAGGGGGCACGCGTGACAAACTAGATTAATTGCTAGTAAAGAATTTTATAAAAATAATAGCGTTGGTAGTATAGTTTCTAAACCAACAGAGAATCCTTTCGTAGAAAAACTTTGGTTGTCACAAGTAATAAAACCCAATAAAATTTATAACCGAAGTATTTAAACCTCGCGTCGTCTTCTCAAGGAATTGCAGGGAGGTGTATTTATTATTGGTTATGAAAAAAATGTATTTTTGGGTTTTTGAAATAGAGAACAAGTAATTTAAACATAAATTAATAATTATAAAGAATCTCTTGGCAAGGTATGAGAACTAAAAATTCTATCCTAGTTATCCTTATCAGGTGTGATTAAAATTGGATTTTTGCTCCCACTTAGTTAACCCTTACTAAACAAAGGAAAGTCAAATGGACTAATTAACTTGATTCCTCAGTCCTAGTCAACTCCTATGGAAAGACTAGCTTTAGAGGGCTCCAAATCAATCAGCAATCCTAATTTCCAATCAACTGCTGAGTTTGATAACTCAAGCGTTACCAATTACTTAACCAAAGTCAAAGGGAGAAAATAAATCATAAATTAAATTGAAAGTATAAAAAATAAAATAAAACAATCATAAATCTGAAATACCTCAAATAATATTAAATAGAATATTCAATTCTAACATAGAAAAGTTCATAAATCAAATTGAAAAGATAAATAACAATTAAAGTAATAGAATAAATAAAACTAGAAAGTAAATTAAAGGAACATTGAACCTGTGATTGAAGAAATAACCATAAAATAAGAGGAATCCTAATTCCTAAAACCTAAGAGAGAGGAGAGAGCCCCTCTCTCTCTAAAACTACATCTAAATCCTAAAATTGTCTATTATGAATGTTGTATGAATTGTGTTGTCTGAATGGATGGATTCTCCAACTTTATAGCCTCTAATCTATGTGTTCTGGGCCAAAAACTGGGTCAAAACAGCCCATAAATCGCCCCCAGTGATTTCTGATACGTACAAGTCACTGCAAAGTCACGCGGAAGCATCGTCCACACGTTCGCGCGGATTGCATTTTTTCCAAGTCACGCGTCTGCGTGATTCACGTGTTCTCGTCGCCTATCTTCGAGGAAGCTATGGCAAATTATATATCGTTGTGAAGCCTCGGACGTTAGCTTTCCAACGCAACTAGAACCGTGTCATTTGGACCTCAATAGCTCAAGTTATGACCGTTTGAGTGCAAAGAGGTCAGGCTGGACAGCTTTAGCAGTTCCTTCGGTTTCTTGTATTCCTTCCACTTTTGTATGCTTCCTTTCCATCTTCTAAGCCATTCCTGCCCTGTAATCTTTGAAAACACTTAACACACATATCAAGGCATCGAATGGTAATAAGAGAGGATTAAACATAGGGAATTTAAAGCCAAAGAAGCATGTTTTCAATCATATCACAAAATCAAGAAGGAAATTGTAAAACCATGCATTTTGTATGGATAAGTGTATGAAAGATTGATAAAATCCACTCAATTGAGCACAAGATAAACCATAAAAATGGGGTTTATCAACCTCCCCACACTTAAACATTAGCATGTCCTCATGCTAAGCTCAAGAGAAGCTATAAAGGAGTGAAGAGGAATGGTAAAACTTATGAAATGCAACCTATCTATATGAATGCAACTAAATGCAAAATGTTTCTACCTACTTGGTTAAAAGTAAACAAATCCTTCAAGAAGAAGTATGAACTGGATTTCACTAATTCAAATCACAAAATAAAGTAAAAGTAAATTTGCAGAAGAAAATAGCTCATGAAAGCCAGGAACAAGGAATTGAGTATCGAACCCTCACTGGAAGTGTATACACTCTAATCACTCATGTGTTTAAGGTTCGACTCTCTCAATTCTCTACTAATCTTGCTTTCTAAGGCTTGCTCTTCATCTAACAATCAACACTAATTTAATGCACAAATACACATATCAAGAGGTCTTTTAAGGGTTGTAATGGGGTTAGGGTCAAGGTAGGATTATATTTGGCCAAGTGGACTAAAATCTGAATCCTTAATTAACCTAAACTTACCACCTAACTTAAAACAATCCATGTAATTACAATGCCACATCTAACTATCCATTAACCATGTTTTCCACATATTCATGCATTCTAATTTCAAGTACAGTACATATGCATTGCCTTCACCACTTACTTTGGTGCATTTTGTCCCCTTTTATTTATTTGCTCTTTTTTTTCTCCTTTATTATTATTATTATTTTTTTTCCTCCTTTTTTTTCTTTTATTTTTCTCAGTGCATATGATTAAATTATTGAATGCATAAACATGTCCTCAACATTCTTTTTCACATTTTCATAAAGAAGTTTAACATACTTAATTTTCAAAACCAAACGTTTCCAAACCCACTTTCCCTACACTTAATTCATGAGCACTCTCACTAGTCTAAGCTAACCAAGGATTCAAATTAAGGACATTATTGTTTTCTGCTTAGAGTTAATGATGTGCTAAAGTAAAGAACAAAAGGGTATGATAGGCTCAAAATTGGTTTGCAAAGGATACTGAAAGGGTAAGGCCATATGGGTATGTAAGCTCAGTGAAATAAAGGCCTCAATCATATAAGTGCATGCATACATCAAACCATGGAAATATAGAATTAAGCAAGACAAAGATCACAATTTTAGAGAGAACAACACAATGGTGCTCTTGAAGAACCAATGGTGCTCTTGAGCTCCTCTATGTCTCTTCCTTGCCTTTGTTGCTCTTTCCTCATAGCTCTTTGATCTGCAGTCAATTGCTCTACCACTGAATTATGGAAAAACAAAAGCAATGCTTTTACCATACCAAACTTAAGATGGAGGAAATGAAAGTGTGTGAATTGGTGGGTTTGGGAGGGCAATAGTTTGAATTTGAATGGTGAGGTAGGTGGGGATTCTGTGGGGTCTACAGATCCAGTGGGGTCAAGGATTTAGCATTCCTGCTCTAATTAGGCGTACAAAATGCCCTTACTGTGCAATCCTGGTATTTAACGCCAAACTGCTGCCAGTTTCTGGCGTTAAACGACCAAATGTAGCCTGTTTTTGGCATTTAACACCAGACTGATGCTTATTTCTGGCGTTAAATGCCAGCTTGGTACTTGTTTCTGGCGTTAAACGCCAGACAGATGCTTGTTTCTGGCGTTTAAACGCCAGAATGATCTTCCTCCAGGGTGTGCTGTTTTTCATTCTGTTTTTGATTTTCCATTTGTTTTTGTGACTTCACATGATCATCAACTTAAAGAAAACATAAAATAGCCATGGAAAATAAATATATATAATTAAATAACATTGGGTTGCCTCCCAACAAGCGCTTCTTTAATGTCAATAGCTTGACAGTGAGCTCTCATGGAGCCTCACAGATAATCAGAGCAAGGTTGGGACCTCCCAACATCAAACTTAGAGTTTGAATGTGGAGGTTCAACACCAAACTTAGAGTTTGACTGTGGGGGCTTTGGTTGACTCTGCAGTGAGAGAAGCTTTTCATGCTTCCTCTCCATGGTTACAAAAGGAGAACCTTGTGTCTTATAGTTTGCAATGTTTGTAAACCACAGAGCTTCTTGAATAGCAAACAATTGCTCATCCGAAAAGGTTTCAGAGATCTCAGTAGGAGAGAGGGATGCTCCTGCTACTGGTTCTATCCGGGACAGGTGATCAGCTACTTGATTCTCTGTCCCTTTTCTGTCTCTTATTTCTATACCAAACTCTTGCAGAAGCAACACCCATCTTATGAGCCTGGGCTTTGAATCCTGCTTTGTGAGTAGATATTTAAGAGCAGCATGGTCAGTGTACACAATCACTTTTGATCCTACTAAGTAGGATCTAAACTTGTCAATGGCGTAAACCACTGCAAGTAATTCTTTTTCTGTGGTTATGTAATTTTTCTAGGCATCATTTAAAACACTGCTAGCATAATAAATGACATGCAGAAGCTTGTTATGCCTCTGTCCCTATACTACACCAATGGTATGGTCACTGGCATCACACATTAGTTCGAATGGTAATGTCCAGTCTGGTACAGAAATAACTGGTGCTGTGACCAGCTTAGCTTTTAGGGTCTCAAACGCCTGCAGACACTTTGTGTCAAACACAAATGGCATGTCAGCAGCTAGCAGATTGCTCAGAGGTTTTGTAATTTTTGAAAAATCCTTTATAAACCTCCTATAGAATCCTGCATGCCCCAGAAAGCTTCTGACTACCTTAACATTGGCAGGTGGTGATAATTTTTCAATTACTTCAACTTTAGCTTGATCCACCTCTATTCCCTTGTTTGAAAATTTATGCCCAAGGACAATCCCTTCAGTCACCATAAAGTGACATTTTTCCCAGTTTAAAACTAGGTTGGTCTCTTGGCATCTTTTCAGAACAAGTGCTAAATGGTTAAGGTAGGAGCTGAATGAGTCTCCAAATACTGAAAAGTCATCCATGAAGACTTCCAGAAACTTCTTCTACCATATCAGAGAAGATAGAGAGCATGCACCTCTGAAAGGTTACAGGTGCATTACACAGACCAAAAGGCATCCTTCTGTAGGCAAACACTCCAGAAGGACATGTGAATGCTGTTTTCTCTTGGTCCTAAGGATCTATTGCAATTTGGTTGTAACCTGAATAGCCATCCAAAAAGCAGTAATATTCATGACCTGCTAGTCTCTCTAGCATCTGGTCTATGAATGGTAAAGGAAAATGATCCTTCCTGGTGGCTGTATTGAGCCTTCTGTAGTCAATACACATACGCCACCCTGTAACTATTCTTGTAGGAACAAGTTCATTCTTTTTATTATGAACCACTGTCATTCCTCCCTTCTTAGGGACAACATGGACAGGGCTCACCCAGGGGCTATCAGAAATAGGATAGATAATCCCAGCCTCTAGTAACTTAGTGACCTCTTTCTACACCACCTCCTTCATGGCAGGATTTAGCCGCCTCTATCATTGAACCACTGGCTTAGCATCATCCTCCAATAGGATCTTGTGCATGCATCTGGCTGGGCTAATGCCCTTAAGATCACTTATGGACCACCAAAGAGCTGTCTTGTGTGTCCTTAGCACCTGAATTAGTGCTTTCTCTTCCTGTGGCCCTAAAGCAGAGCTTATGATTACAGGAAAAGTGTCACCTTCTCCCAGAAATGCATATTTCAGGGATGGTGTTAGTGGTTTGAGCTCGGGTTTAGGAGGTTTCTCCTCTTCCTGAGGATTTTTCAGAGGTTCTTTTATTTCCTCTGGTTCCTCCAGATCAGGCTGAACATCTTTAAAAATGTCCTCTAGCTCTGATTCGAGACTCTCAGTCATATGGACCTCTTCCACCAGGGAGTCAATAATATCAATTCCCAGGTAGTCGTCTGATGTGTCTAGATGTTGCATAGCTTTGACAACATTCAACTTAAACTCATCCTCATTGACTCTCAGGGTTATCTCCCCTTTTTGGACGTCAATGAGGATTCATCCAGTTGCTAGGAATGGTCTTCCTAGAATGAGAGTTGCACTCTTGTGCTTCTCCATTTCCAGCACTACAAAGTCAGTAGGGAAGGCAAATGGCCCAACCTTGACAATCATGTCCTCAATTATGCCTGATGGGTATTTAATGGAGCCATCAGTAAGTTGAAGACAGATCCGGGTTGGTTTGACCTCTTCAGTCAAGCCAAGCTTTCTGATAGTGGATGCAGGGATTAGGTTGATGCTTGCCCCAAGATCACATAGAGCTGTCTTTGTGCAGTTACCCTCTAATATGCATGGTATCATAAAGCTCCCGGGATCTTTACGCTTTTCTGGGAAGCTTTTCAGAATGACTACACTGCATTCTTCAGTGAGGAGAACTCTTTCAGTTTCTCTCCAATCCTTCTTATGACTCAAGATATCTTTCATGAACTTGGCATTAGAGGGTATTTGCTCAAGTGCCTCTGCAAACAGAATCTTTATTTCAAGAGTCCTGAGATAGTCTGCAAAACGGGCAAATTGCTTATCCTGCTCTTCTTTGCAGAGTTTTTGAGGATAAGGCATCTTGGCTTTGTATTCCTCAACCTTAGTTGCTGCAGGTTTATTTCCTACAGAGGTAGGTTGAGAAGCCTTCTTGAGGGATTTATTATCAGCACTTACAGATGTCTAATCCCTCACTGGCATTTGAAAGCCAGGGTTGGAAGCTGGAGTGGCGTTGGACGCCAACTCCTTACTTGTTCCTGGCGTTTGAACGCCAGAACTGAGCTTCCATTGGGCGTTTGACGCCAACTCCTTGCCTGTTTCTGGCGTTTGAACGTCAGAGTTATTCCTCTATGGGCTCTTACTATCCTCAGAGGGATTTTGGATAGCCGGTTGTTCATTTCTTGGCTTCCTGCTGCCTTGAAGTGAGGTATTTAATGTTTTTCCACTTCTTAATTGAATTGCTTGGCACTCTTCTATTATTTGTTTTGATAACTGCTGTTCTGTTTGCTTCAACTGTACTTCCATATTCAGATTAACCATTCTTGTATCTTGTAGTATCTCCTTGAATTCGGCCAGCTGTTTTGTTAGAAAGTCTAATTGCTAATTGAATTCTGTAATTTATTCTGCAAGACTGAGTTCAGCATTTACTGTTTTAGCCTCTTCTTTCATGGAAGATTCACTGCTTAGGTACAGATGCTGATTTCTGGCAACTATATCAATGAGCTCTTGAGCTTCTTCAATTGTTTTTCTCATATGTATAGATCCACCAGCTGAGTGGTCTAGAGAAATTTGAGCTTTCTCTGTAAGCCCATAATAGAAGATGTCTAACTGCACCCATTCTGAAAATATTTCAGAGGGGCATTTTCTTAGCATCTCTCTGTATCTCTCCCAGGCATCATAAAGAGATTCATTATCTCCTTATTTAAAGCCTTGGATGTCCAGCCTTAGCTGTGTCATTCGTTTTGGAGGGAAGTATTTATTCAGGAATTTTTCTATTAGCTGTTTACATGTCCTTTTGCTAGCTTTAGGTTGGTTATTTAACCACCTCTTAGCTTGATCTTTTACAGCAAATGGAAACAGTAATAATCTGTAGACATCCTGATCTACTTCCTTATCATGTACTGTGTCAGCAATTTGTAAAAACTGTGCCAGAAACTCTATAGGTTCTTCCTGTGGAAGACCAGAATACTGGCAACTTTGCTGCACCATGATAATGAGCTGAGGATTCAACTCAAAGCTACTGACTCCGATGGAGGGTATACAGATACTACTCCCATATGAAGCAGTAGTGGGGTTAGCATATGACCCCAGAGTCCTTCTAGACTGTTCATTTCCACTTATGTCCATGATGGAAAAAGGGAGACAATGCGGATTGCAAATTAATTTTTTTTTTTGAAAATCGAAATTAAAATAAAATAAAATAAAATAAATGAAAAATTGAGTATAATTTAAAAAATTAGAAGAAAAAAAAATAAAAAAAATTGAAAACTAAATTAATTAATTAAAAAGATGTGGGTGAGGATTTTCGAAAAATGAAGAGAGAGAAAGTAGTTAGGAAGTTTTGAAATTTAAATTTTAAATTTGAAAATTAAATTTTGAATTTTAAATTTTTGAAACTTGAAAATCAAATTTTGAAATTTGAAAATTTGAATTTTGAATTTTGAAAAAGTCAACAATATAAGATAAAGATTTGAAAAAGATATGATTTTTGAAATTTTAAAACTAAGATAAGATGAAACAAAAAGTTTTAAAATAAAAATCTGAATTTTTAGGGAAAAATTTCGAAAATTACTTAAAATAAAGAGAAAAGATATTTTTGAATTTAATGATGAAAGAGAAAAATACACAAAAGACACAAGACTTAAAATTTTTAGATCTAATGCTCCTTGTTTTCGAAAAATTTTGGAGGGAAAACACCAAGGAACACCAAACTTAAAAATTTTAAGATCTAAACACAAAGAAGACTCAAGAACACTTTGAATATTCACAAGAACAACAAGAACAACAGAAAGAACACCAAACTTAAAATTTTTAGAAAACTTCAATAAAATTTTCGAAAATTATAAAAAGATTAACAAGAAAACACCAAACTTAAAGTTTGGCACAAGATTCAATCAAAGAAAAATTATTTTTGAAAAAGATTTTAAAAAGAAGATACCCAATCACCAAGAACATAAACCAACGCTCTAGCCAATTGAGCAGTAAATGTAACACTTGTTTTAAAGAGGTATTTTTAATAACTAAAAATAAATTTTTTGAAAACTAATGTTTTGAGAAAGCACAAGTAAAACAAGAAAAGACACAAAACAAGAAAAACCAAAGATCAAACAAGAAAAATAAACAAGAACAACTTGAAGATCAAGGAAGAATAAAGAACACAAATTCGAAAATTTAAGAGAAAAAGATAAGAATGCAGTTGACACCAAACTTAAAACATGACACTAAACTCACAAAAAAAAATTAAAAATTAATAAAGAAAAATAATATTTTTGAAGAATTTTTTTTTTTTGAAAATAAATTAAAGGACTCAAATTTGATGACTCTATAGCAACAAAATAAATTATTCCTAATCTAAGCAACAAAATAAACCTTTAGTTGTTCAAACTCTAACAATCCCCGGCAACGGCGCCAAAAACTTGGTGCACGAAAATTACTTCACACTATGTAATTCCGCACAACTAACCAGCAAGTGCACTGGGTTGTCCAAGTAATACCTTACGTGAGTAAGGGTCGAATCCCACGGAGATTGTTGGCTTGAAGCAAGCTATGGTTATCTTGTAACTCTTAGTCAGGATATAATATCAATAATAATTCTTAGTTTTAATTGTAAAAGTCAAGGGGCATAAAATAAATACTTGTTACTCAATAATGGAGAATATGTTGGGGTTTTGGAGATGTTTTGTCCTCTATATTTCAGCTTTTCTCTTGTACTCCTCTCCACACACGCAAGGCTCCTTCCATGGCAAGCTGTATGTAAGGTGTCACCGTTTTCAATGGCTACTTCCCGTCCTCTCAGTGAAAATGGTCCAAATGCTCTGTCACAGCACAGCTAATCATCTGTTGGTTCTCGATCATGTCGGAATAGAACCCCTTGATTCTTTTGCGTCTGTCACTATGCCCAACAATCGCGAGTTTGAAGCTCGTCACAGCCATTCAATCCTTGAATCCTACTCGGAATACCACAGACAAGGTTTAGACTTTCCGGATTCTCATGAATGCCGCCATCAATTCTAGCTTATACCACGAAGATTCTGATTAAAAAATCTAAGAGATACTCATTCAATCTGATGTAGAACGGATGTGGTTGTCAGGAACACGTTCATGGATTGAGGAAGGTGATGAGTGTCACGGATCATCACCTTCTTCATAGTGAAGCGTGAATGAACATCTTAGATAGGAACAAGCGTGTTTGAATGGAAAATAGAGATAATTGCATTAATTCATCAAGACGCTGCAGAGCTCCTCACCCTCAACAATGGAGTTTAGAGACTCATGCCGTCAAAGAGTACAAAGTTCAGATCTAAAAATGTCATGAGGTGCAAAATAAATCTCTAAAAGTTGTTTAAATACTAAACTAGTAACCTAGGTTTACAAAAAATGAGTAAACTATGATAGATAGTGCAGAAATCCACTTCTGGGGCCCACTTGGTGTGTGTTGGGGCTGAGACTTAAGCTTCTCACATTCCTGAGCTGCTTTGGGCATTCAACGCCAGGTTGTAACCTGTTTCTGGCGTTGAACTCCAACTTGTAACTTGTTTCTGGCGCTGGACGCCAGACTGCAACATGGAACTGGCGTTGAACGCCAGGTTACATCGTCTATCCTTGAGAAAAGTATGGACTATTATATATTGCTGGAAAGCCCTGGACGTCTACTTTCCAACGCAATTTAGAGCGCACCATTTGGAGTTCTGTAGCTCCAGAAAATCTACTTTGAGTGCAGGGAGGTCAGAATCCAACAGCATCAGCAGTCTTTTTTCAGCCTGAATCAGATTTTTGCTCAGCTCCCTCAATTTCAGCCAGAAAATACCTGAAATCATAGAAAAACACACAAACTCATAGTAAAGTCCATAAATGTGATTTTTAATTAAAAACTAATAAAAATATACTAAAAACCAACTAAATCATACTAAAAACTAAGTAAAAACAATGCCAAAAAGCGTATAAATTATCCGCTCATCAGTGATGTAGGATTAGGTGGACACTCAAGCTAATCAAAGAACTAATTCTTTAAGTCCACTCAACCATATTTCATCCTACCTAAACCCTAGCCCATTACATCCCTCTAAAGACCTATGATATTTGTTATTCATGCATTAAATACTAGTTGATTCTTAGATGACTTGCAAATCTTTGAAAAGCATGATAAAAAGAGAATTGAGTGGTTAAACCCTAAACACCAAGCAAATTGAGTGGATACACATCCGGTGAGAGATTCGATCACTGAATTCTATGTTTTTATGCCTCATATTGTATCTTCTTGCAAGTTGTTTAATTGGATAGTTTTTATAACTTCAATTCAATTTTTTGGACATTGATCTTAGTGCATGAACTCTTTGCATTGGCCTTAAAGTTTTCTTGTGACGAATTAGAATTTCGTGGTTTGTTTCTACCAACTCTCATCATAGTACATATTGGCGATTAGCCTTAGGATAGTTACATGCATTTAGGTAGTATATAGAATAAATCATTTTCCCTTCATTTATCTCCTTTGAGTGTGTTTAGCATGAGGACATGCTAGTGTTTAAGTGTAGGAGAATTGATGAATCCATATTTAATGATGATTTTTGGTTAGAATTGAATGGATTTTTGTCATATAAACTTGCACTTATTCCTCTAAATAGCATGCATTTGAACTTTCCTCCCAAATTGTGCTTGATTATGAAAATATGCTCTTTTGAGCATAATTTAATCTATTTTATTCCATTTGCCTTCCATTCGATGCCTTCATATTGTTTGTGAGTGAATTCAGGTGTATAAGGTAGGAATGGTTGGAGAAAATGGAAGAAGAGCATGCAAAGTGGAGGAAACATGAAGAATCAAAGGAGATAAGTTCAGAGACGTGTGCGTGTGCACAGCTACTTGTGTATATGCACAGCTGCCCAATCAGAGTGCGTGGATCATTTCGAGCGCCTAGTGTGCATGCACACAACTACTTGTGTGTACGCACAGGAAGGGATTTTCGCAAAGTGTGCGGACGCACGCATCTGTGCATCCGCACAGGTGTCCGTGCATGATTTCATTAAAATGGCACGTGACTCGCGATTTGGAGGCTTTGGAGGCCCATTTCTGAAGTCTTTTAGTTCATATTGGAAGGTAAATGAAAAAAGGAAGAGAGGATAACATTAGTATAGTTTAGGAGTAGTGGTAGGAAGTTTTTTGTTTAGTTTTTTCTCTAAGTTTTTCATCATCTCTATTAGGGTTTATATTAGGGTTTTATATTCAAGTACCATTTTCATTTTTGATCTTGGATTTTGCTAGCTTTCATTGTAAGTATTCTCTTGTTATTACTCTTTATAGTTACACTGTCATTACTTTTTCTTCTAATTCAAGTTATAGTTCAATTTTACTTCTCTCTTGCAATTTCAATTTCTTGTTGATGAATTTGATATTTGATGTTTGTTTCATGCTTTCTTATGTTATTCTTGTTGATTGAGATCAATTGTTGCTTTTAGTTTCAAGCCTATGTTTAAGGTTTTTTCCCACCAAGTGTTTGACAAAATGTCAAACATGGTTTTAGGCTAAATTTTTGGCTCTTGGCTTGGGTAAAGTGAGCAATTGGGTTCCTAGAGTTGGAATGTCCAACATTTAGTATCAATTTTGGATTGTTAATTGTTCTTGTTCCCACTAACGCTATGTTGTTGCTAGGTTAATTAGCAAGCAATTTAGGATTTGTGGGTTAAGAACACTTATGCTCATTTAACTTACTTTCCGATGCGAGGGTTGATCAAGTGAGACTAATCCATCATAATTGTCATAGTTGTGGTTCCAACAAGGAAAGGACCCTAAGCACACTCCAAACCAAGACTCTTTTTATGCTTTCAATCTTTCATACACTTTTATGTTAATCTCTTTTATACTTTACTTATTTATATTACATAGTCGGTTCTTTAATTCCTTTATTAGTTCATTTATTACAATTTTGCATGTTCTTTTATTGCTTTATATGTTTGTTCCTTTATTGAAAACCCCATGATCCTCACAACCAAGATTGCACACTCATTGGTCTCAAGTGTCCTTGGGAGACGACTCGGGAATTGAAACTCCCGGAATTGAATTGGTTTTGAATTGTGACATATCTTTAGATTAAACATTTGACGTGGTGGATTGATTGTTGGTCTAGGCTATATGATGCGCGGATAATTTATACGCTTTTTGGCATTGTTTTTAGGTAGTTTTTAATATGTTTTAGTCACTTTTTAATATATTTTTATTAGTTTTTAAATAAAAATTACAATTCTGGACTTTACTATGAGTTTGTGTGTTTTTCTGTGATTTTAGGTAATTTCTGGCTAAAATTGAGGGAGCTGAGCAAAAATCTGATTCAGGATGAAAAAGGACTGCTGATGCTGTTGGATTCTGACCTCTCTGCATTCGGAATGGATTTTCTGGAGCTACAGAAGTCCAATTGGCGCGATTACAATTGGGTTGACAAGTAGACATCCAGGGCTTTCCAGCAATATATAATAGTCCATACTTTACTCAAGGATAGACGACGTAAACTGGCGTTCAACGCCAGTTCCACGTTGCAGTCTGGCCTTAAACGCCAGAAACAGGTTACAAGTTGGAGTTGAACGCCCAAAACAGGTTACAACCTGGCGTTTAACTCCAGAAATAGCCCAGGCACGTGTAAAGCTTAAGTCTCAGCCCCAGCACACACCAAGTGGGCCCCATAAGTGAATTTCTGCACCATCTATCTTAGTTTATTCATTTTCTGTAAACCTAGGTTACTAGTTTAGTATTTAAACAACTTTTAGAGATTTATTTTGTACCTCATGACATTTTAGATCTGAGCTTTATACTCTTTGACGGCATTAGTCTCTGAACTCCATTGTTGGGGGTGAGGAGCTCTGCTGTGTTTCGATGAATTAATGCAACTATTTCTGTTTTCTATTCAAACACGCTTGTTTCTATCTAAGATGTTTATTCGCACTTCAATATGATGGATGTGATGATCCGTGACACTCATCATCATCCTCAACCTATGAACGTGTGCCTGACAACCACCTCCGTTCTACCTTTGATTGAATGAATATCTCTTGGATTCCTTAATTAGAATCTTCGTGGTATAAGCTAGAATCCATTGGCAGCATTCTTGAGAATCTGGAAAGTCTAAACCTTGTCTATGGTATTCTGAGTAGGATTCAGGGATTAAATGACTGTGACGAGATTCAAACTCACAAAGGCTGGGCGTAGTGATAAACGCAAAAGGATCAATGGATCCTATTCCAGCATGAGTGGGAACCGACAGATGATTAGCCGTGCGGTGACAGCGCACCTGGACCTTTTTCACTGAGAGGACGGATGGTAGCCATTGACAACAGTGATCCACCAACACAAAGCTTGCCATAGGAGGAACCTTGCGTGCGTGAAGAAGAAGACAGGGAGAAAGCAGAGATTCAGAAGACAAAGCATCTCCAAAACTCCAACATATTCTCCATTACTGCAGAAC
Source organism: Arachis hypogaea (assembly GCF_003086295.3). NCBI lineage: Eukaryota > Viridiplantae > Streptophyta > Magnoliopsida > Fabales > Fabaceae > Arachis > Arachis hypogaea. Next base: position 105,252,758 of record NC_092050.1, read on the forward strand.
AAGTGTTTAATCCATGCTCTTTTATTCTTCGCAATTCATACTGATAATTATAATTGATTTCCTGACTAAGATTTACAAGGTAACCATAGATTGCTTCAAACCAACAATCTCCGTGGGATCGACCCTTACTCACGTAAGGTATTACTTGGACGACCCAGTGCACTTGCTGGTTAGTGGTACGAGTTGTGAAAAGTGTGATTCACAATTCGTGCACCAAGTTTTTGGCGCCGTTGTCGGGGATTGTTCGAGTTTGAACAACTGACGGTTCATCTTGTTGCTTAGATTAGGAAAATTTTGTCTTTTGGGTCAGAGTCTTTTATTATTGTTCTTGTTAAAATTTTAGAATCCTTATTTCCTTTTTCTTAATTATTTTCGAAAATTTTTAAAAACCAATAACTTCAAGATTTAGTCTTCTATTTGAGTTTAGTTTCATGTTTTAAGTTTGGTGTCAACTGCATGTTTTTATTTCTCTTTAAATTTTCGAATTGCATGTTCTTTGTTCTTCCTTAATCTTCAAGTTGTTCTTGTTTATTTTCCTTGTTTGATTTTTAGTTTTTCTTGTTTTGTGATTTTTCTTGTTTTTCTTGTGCATTTTCGATTTATTAGTATCTAAAAAAAATTATTTATTAAATACCTTGTTAAAAAACTTTAAATTTATAGCTCAATTGGCTAGAGCGTGATGCTTATGTTCTTGGTAATTGGCTATCTTTTTTTTTAAAAAAAAAACTTTTTCAAAAATAATTTTTTCTTTGAATAAATCTTGTGCCAAACTTTAAGTTTGGTGTTTTCTTGTTGATTTTTCTTTAGTTTTCGAAAATTTTATTTTGGTTTTCTAAAAATTTTAAGTTTGGTGTTCTATCTTCATGTTCTTATTGTTCTTGTGAGTCTTCAAAGTGTTCTTGAGTCTTCCTTGTGTTTTGATCTTAAAATTTTTAAGTTTGGTGTTCCTTGGTGTTTCCCTCCAAAATTTTCGAAAATAAGGAGCATTAGATCTAAAAATTTTAAGTTTTGTATTTTTTATTGTTTTTCTCTTTCCTCATTGAATTCAAAAATATCTTTTTCCTTTATTTTAATTGATTTTTCGGATTTTCCTTTTAAAAATTCAGATTTTATTTTAAAATTTTTTATTTTATCTTATCTTAGTTTTAAAATTTCAAAATTCAAATCTTTTTCAAAAAAATCATATCTTTTTCAAAATCTTATCTTATCTTATTTCAAATTTCAAATTTCAACTTCCAAAATTCAAAATTCAAAATTCAAAATTCAAAATTCAAATTTCAAAATTTAAAATTTAAAATTTAATTTTCAAATTTCAATTTTCAAATCTTTTCAAAATTTTCTTTATCAAATCCTTATCTTAATATTGTTGACTTTTTCGAAAATTCAAAATTCAATTTTCAAATTTCAATTTTCAAATTTCGAATTTCAAATTTCAAAATTAATTTTCAAATTTAAAATTTAAATTTTAACACTTTTTAATTTAAATTCCTTATCTTCTCTTACCTAGCTTATCTTATCTTTTCTAATCTCAAATCTTAAAATCAAATCTTTTTCATATCTTTTTTTTTATTTTATTTTATTTTCTTACAAGTATCTTTAATTTTAAGAGATATCTTTTTCAAAACTTCCTAACCAATTTTTCTGTCTTCATTTTTTTCGAAAATCATCGCCCACGTTTTTTCAAATCTTTTTAATTAATTTAGTCTTCAATTTTCTTTTATTTCTTTTTCTTCTAATTTTCAAAAATATAGTAAATTTTTCAGTTATTTTATTTTAGTTTATTTAATTTTAATTTCGGTTTTCAAAAAAAAAAATTTTTTTGCAATCCACATCATCTCCCTTTCTCCATCATGGACCTAAGTGGAAATGAACAATCCAGAAAGACTCTGGGGTCATATGCTAACCCCACTACTGATTCAGATGGGAGTAGTATCTGTATACCCTCCATCGGAGTCAGTAGCTTTGAGTTGAATCCTCAGCTCATTATCATGCTGCAGCAAAGTTGCCAGTATTCCGGTCTACCACAGGAAGAACCTACAGAGTTTCTGGCATAGTTTTTATAAATTGCTGACACAGTACATGATAAGAAAGTAGATCAGGATGTCTACAGATTATTACTATTTCCATTTGCTGTAAAAGACCAAGCTAAGAGGTGGTTAAATAACCAACCTAAGGCTAGCATAAGGACATGGAAACAGTTGTCAGAAAAATTCCTGAATCAATACTTCCCTCCAAAACGGATGACACAGCTAAGGCTAGACATCCAAGGCTTTAAACGAGATAATGAATCTCTTTATGATGCCTGGGAGAGATACAGAGAGATGCTAAGAAAATGTCCCTCTGAAATATTTTTCAGAATGGGTGCAGTTGGACATCTTCTATTATGGGCTTACAGAGAAAGCTCAAATTTCTCTAGATCACTCAGCTGGTGGATCTTTACACATGAGAAAGACAATTGAAGAGGCTCAAGGGCTTATTGATACAGTTGCCAGAAATCAGCATCTGTACCTAAGCAGTGAATCTTCCATGAAAGAAGAGGCTAAAACAGTAACTACTGAACTCAGTCCTGCAAAACAAGTTACTGAATTCAATCAGCAATTGGATTTTCTAACAAAACAGCTAGCCGAATTTAAGGAGATACTACAAGACACAAGAATGGCTAATATGAATATGGAAGTACAGTTGAAGCAAACAAAAGAGCAGTTATCAAAACAAATAACAGAAGAGTGCCAAGCAGTTCAATTAAGAAGTGGAAAAATATTAAATACCTCACTTCAGAGCAGCAGAAAGCCAAGAAAAGAACAACTGACAGAGGATGAGCAAAATACTATCCAAAATCCCTCTGAGGATAGTAAGAGCCTAGAGAGGAATAACTCTGGCATTCAAACGCCAGGAATAGGCAAGGATCTGTCATCAAACGCCCAATGGAAGCTCAGTTCTGGCATTCAAACGCCAGAAACAGGTAGGAAGTTGGCTTCCAACGCCAATCAAGCTTCCAACCCTGGCATTCAAACGCCAGTGAGGGATCAGACACACACAAGTGCTGATAACAACGCCTCTAAAAAGGCTTTCCCAACCACTTTTGTAGGAAATAAACCTGCAGCAACCAAGGTTGAAGAATACAAAGCCAAGATACCTTATCCTCAAAAACTCCGCCAAGAGGAGCAGGATAAGCAATTTGCTCGCTTTGCAGACTATCTCAGGACTCTTGAAATAAAGATTCCGTTTGCAGAGGCATTTGAGCAAATACCCTCTTATGCCAAGTTCATGAAAGATATCTTGAGTCATAAGAAGGATTGGAGAGAAACTGAAAGAGTTATCCTCACTGAAGAATGCAGTGCAGTCATTCTGAAAAGCTTCCCAGAAAAGCTTAAAGATCCCGGAAGCTTTATGATACCATGCATATTAGAGGGTAATTGCACCAAGACAGCTTTATGTGATCTTGGGACAAGCATCAACCTAATCCCTGCATCCACTATCAGAAAGCTTGGCTTGACTGAAGAGGTCAAACCAACCCGGATCTGTCTTCAATTTGCTGATGGCTCCATTAAATACCCATCAGGCATAATTGAGGACATGATTGTCAAGGTTGGGCCATTTGCCTTCCCTACTGACTTTGTAGTGCTGGAAATGGAGGAGCACAAGAGTGTAATTCTCATTCTAGGAAGACCATTCCTAGCAACTGGACGATCCCTCATTGACGTCCAAAAAGGGGAGATAACCCTGAGAGTCAATGAGGATGAGTTTAAGTTGAATGTTGTCAAAGCTATGCAACATCCAGACACATCAGACGAATGCCTGAGCATTGATATTATTGACTCCCTAGTGGAAGAGGTCAATATGACTGAGAGTCTCGAATCAGAGCTAGAGAATATTTTTAAAGATGTTCAGCCTGATCTGGAGGATTCAGAGGAATTGAAAGAGCCTATGAAACTTCCTCAGAAAGAGGAAAAACCTCCTAAAACCGAGCTCAAACCATTACCATCATCCCTAAAATATGCATTTCTGGGAGAAGGTGACACTTTTTCAGTGATCATAAGCTCTGCTTTAAATCCCCTGGAAGAGGAAGCACTACTTCAAGTGCTAAGGACACACAAGACAGCTCTTGGGTGGTCCATAGGTGACCTTAAGGGCATCAGCCCAGCAAGATGCATGCACAAGATCCTATTGGAGGATGATGCTAAGCCAGTGGTTCAACTACAGAGGCGGCTAAATCCAGCCATGAAGGAAGTGGTGCAGAAAGAAGTCACCAAGTTACTGGAGGCTGGGATTATTTATCCTATTTCTGATAGCCCCTGGGTAAGCCCTGTCCAAGTTATCCCCAAAAAGGGAGGCATGACAGTGGTTCATAATGAAAAAATGAATTGGTTCCTACAAGAACAGTTATAGGGTGGCGCTTGTGTATTGACTATAGAAGGCTCAATACAGCCACCAGAAAGGATCATTTTCCTTTACCATTCATAGACCAGATGCTAGAAAGACTAGCAGGTCATGATTATTACTGCTTTTTGGATGGCTATTCAGGCTACAACCAAATTGCAGTAGATCCCCAGGATCAAGAGAAAACAGCGTTCACATGTCCATCTGGAGTATTTTCCTACAGAAGAATGCCATTTGGGCTGTGTAATGCACCTGCAACCTTTCAGAGATGCATGCTCTCTATTTTCTCTGATATGGTGGAAAAATTTCTGGAAGTCTTCATGGATGACTTCTGGTGCACGAAATTGTGATCTCCAGGCTCGAACAATCCCTGGTAATGGCTCCAAAAACTTGGTGCTCTAATCTTAATTCATAATTTGTCACAACTTCGATACAACTAACCAGCAAGTGCACTGGGTCGTCCAAGTAATAAACCTTACGTGAGTAAGGATCGATCCCACGGAGATTGTCGGTATGAAGCAAGCTATGGTCACCTTGTAAATCTCAGTCAGGCGGATATAAAATAGTTATGGAGTTTTCGAAAATAGATAGTAAAATAAGGATAGAAATACTTATGTATATCATTGGTGAGAATTTCAGATAAGCGCATACAGATGCTTTCGTTCCTCTGAACCTCTGCTTTCCTGCTGTCTTCATCCAATCAGTCTTACTCCTTTCTATGGCTGGCTTTATGTAAGGACATCACCGTTGTCAATGGCTACTTTTAATCCTCTCGGGAAAATGGTCCAAATGCTCTGTCACACCACGGCTAATCATCTGGAGGCATCACCCTTGTCGATGGCTGCGTCCTATTCCTCTCTGTGAAAATGGTCCAATGCGATGTCACTGCATGACTAATCATCTTGGAGGTTCTCGATCATACTGGAATAGGATTTACTATCCTTTTGCGTCTGTCACTACGCCCAGCACTCGCGAGTTTGAAGTTCGTCACAGTCATTCAATCCCAGAGTCCTACTCGGAATACCACAGACAAGATTTAGACTTTTCGGACTCTCATGAATGCCGCCATCAATCTAGCTTATACCACGAAGATTCTGTTAAGAGATCCAAGAGATACTCATTCAATCTAACGTAGAACGGAAGTGGTTGTCAGGCACGCATTCATAGGGAATGATGATGATTGTCACGTTCATCACATTCAGGTTGAAGTGCGAATGAATATCTTAGAAGTGGAATAAGTTGAATTGAATAGAAAAACAGTAGTACTTTGCATTAATCTTTGAGGAACAGCAGAGCTCCACACCTTAATCTATGGAGTGTAGAAACTCTACCGTTGAAAATACATAAGTGATAATGGGGTAAGCATGGCCGAGTGGCCAGCCTCCCACGGAGGTCTAAAGATCTAAAAATGATTAAAAGATGTCTAATACAATAGTAAAAAGTCCTATTTATACTAAACTAGTTACTAGGGTTTACAGAAGTAAGTAATTGATGCATAAATCCACTTCTGGGGCCCACTTGGTGTGTGTTTGGGCTGAGCTTGAAGTATACACGTGGAGAGGTCATTCTTGGAGTTGAACGCCAGCTTTTGTGCCAGTTTGGGCGTTGAACTCCACTATGCAGCTTGTTTCTGGCGCTGGACGCCAGAATTGGGCAGAGAGCTGGCGTTGAACGCCAGTTTGCGTCATCTAAACTTGGGCAAAGTATGGACTATTATATATTTCTGAAAATCCCTGGATGTCTACTTTCCAACGCAATTGGAAGCGCGCCATTTTGAGTTTTGTAGCTCTAGAAAATCCATTTTGAGTGCAGAGAGGTCAGAATCCAACAGCATCAGCAGTCCTTCTTCAACCTCTGAATCTGATTTTTGCTCAAGTCCCTCAATTTTAGCCAGAAAATACCTGAAATCACAGAAAAACACACAAACTCATAGTAAAGTCCAGAAAAGTGAATTTAACATAAAAGCTAATGAAAACATCCCTAAAAGTAACTAGATTCTACTAAAAACATACTAAAAACAATGCCAAAAAGCGTATAAATTATCCGCTCATCACAACACCAAACTTAAATTGTTGCTTGTCCCCAAGCAACTGAAAATCAAATAGGATAAAAAGAAGAGAATATACTATAAATTTCAAACTATCAATGAAACATAGCTCCAATCAGATGAGCGAGACTTGTAGCTTTTTGCCTCTTGAATAGTTTTGGCATCTCACTTTATCCATTGAAGTTCAGAATGATTGGCTTCTATAGGAACTCAGAGTTCAGATAGTGTTATTGACTCTCCTAGTTCAGTATGATGATTCTTGAACACAGCTTCTTTATGAGTCTTGGCCGTGGCCCTAAGCACTTTGTTTTCCAATATTACCACCGGATACATAAATGCCACAGACACATAACTGGGTGAACCTTTTCAGATTGTGACTCAGCTTTGCTAAAGTCCCCAATTAGAGGTGTCCAGGGTTCTTAAGCACACTCTTTTTTTTTGCTTTGGACCTTGACTTTAACCGCTCAGTCTCAAGTTTGCACTTGACACCTACATGCCACAAGCACATGGTTAGGGACAGCTTGGTTTAGCCGCTTAGACCAGGATTTTATTCCTTTAGGCCCTCCTATCCACTGATGCTCAAAGCCTTGGGATCCTTTTTATTTACCCTTGCCTTTTGGTTTTAAGGGTTATTGGCTTTTTGCTCTTGCCTCTTGGTTTTAAGAGCTTTTGGCTTTTTCTTCTTGCTTTTTCTTTTTCTTTCTATTTTCTTTTGCCTATTTTTTTTCTGCAAGATTTGTTCTTTGCTGCTTTTTCTTGCTTCAAGAATCATTTTTATGATTTTTCAGATTATCAAATAACATGTCTCCTAGTCATCATTCTTTCAAGAGCCAACATATTTAACATTCTTAAACAACAACTTCAAAAGACATATGCACTGTTCAAGCATTCATTCAGAAAACAAGAAGCATTGTCACCATATCAAAATAATTAAGCTAAGTTCAAGGATAAATTCAAAACTCATGTACTTCTTGTTCTTTTGAATTAAAATATTTTTCATTTAAGAGAGGTGATGGATTCATAGGACATTCATAACTTTAAGACATAGTTACCAACTACTAATGATCATGTAATGAAGACACAAACATAGATAAGCACATAACATAGAAAATGAAAAATAGAGAAATAAGAACAAGGAATGAATCCACCTTAGTGATGGTGGTGTTTCCTTCTTGAGGAACCAATGATGTCCTTGAGCTCTTCTATGTCTCTTCCTTGTCTTTGTTGCTCCTCCCTCATTGCTTTTTGATCTTCTCTAATTTCATGAAGGATGATGGAGTGCTTTTGATGTTCCACCCTTAATTGTCCCATGTTAGAACTTAATTCTCCTAGGGAGGTGTTGACTTGCTCCCAATAGTTTTGTGGAGGAAAATGCATTTGAGGCATCTCCAGGATCTCATGGTGATGAGCTTCATACGCCTCTTGAGCTCCATGAATGGGCTCTCTTGCTTGCTCCATCTTTTTCTTAGTGATGGGCTTCTCTTCCTCAATGTGAATGTCTCCTTCTATGAAAGCTCCAGCTGAATAACATAGATGGCAAATAAGATGAGAAAAAGCTAGCCTTGCCCCAGGAGAGGGTTTTTCGGCTATTTTGTAGAGTTCAAGGGAGATGACTTCATGAACTTCTACTTCTTCTCCCATCATGATGCTATGGATAATGATGGCTCGATCCACAGTAACTTCAGATCGGTTGCTAGTGGGGATGATGGAGCGTTGGATGAACTCCAACCATCCTCTAGCCACAGGCTTGAGGTCCAATCTTCTTAGTTGAACCGGCTTGTCTTTGGAGTCAATCTTCCATTGAGCTCCTTCCACACATATGTCCATAAGGACTTGGTCCAACCTTTGATTAAAGTTGAACCTTCTAGTGTAGGGGCATTCATCTCCTTGCATCATGGGCAAGTTAAACGCCAACCTCACATTTTCCGGACTAAAATCTAAGTAATTCCCCCGAACCATTGTAATATAATTCTTTGGATTCGGGTTCTTACTTTGATCATAGTTCTTAGTGATCCTTGCATTGGCATAGAACTCTTGAACCATTAAGATGCCGACTTGTTGGATGGGGTTTGTTAGAACTTCCCAACCTCTTCTTTGGATTTCATGTCGGATCTCCGGATACTCATTTCTCTTGAGCTTGAAAGGGACCTCGGGGATCACCTTCTTCTTGGCCACAACATCATAGAAGTGGTCTTGATGGGCTTTGGAGATGAACCTTTCCATCTCCCATGACTCGGAGGTGGAAGCTTTTGTCTTCCCTTTCCCTTTTCTAGAGGATTCTCCGGTCTTAGGTGCCATCAATGGTAATGGAAAAACAAAAATCTTATGCTTTTACCACACCAAACTTAGAATATTGCTCGCCCTCGAGCAAAAAAAGAAAGAATTAGATGAAGAAGAAGAAGAAAATATGGAGAAAAGGGGGAGGTGTGTTTCAGCCAAGAAGGGAAAGAGAGTGTTGTGTTGTGTGAAAATGAAGAAGAATGGAAGGCTTTATATAGGGAAGGGAGGGGGGTTAAGGTTCGGCCATATGGGTGGGTTTGGGTGGGAAATTGATTTTGAATTTTGAAGGTAGGTGGAGTTTATTGGGCAGGTTTATGGGGAAGAGTGGGTGGATGTGAGTGGTGAAGGGTTAATAGGGAAGAGGGATGGAGATGATAGGTGAAGGGTTTTGGGGAAGAGTGTTTATTGGGAATAGAGGATGATTGAGAATAGAGAAGAGAGTGAGTGGAGGTAGGTGGGGATCCTGTGGGGTCCACAGATCCTGAGATGATCCTGTGGGGTCCACAGATCCTGAGGTGTTCAAGGATTTACAACCTTGCACCAAATCAGGCATGTAAAATGCCCTTGCACACAACTCTGGGCGTTCAGTGCCAGGTTGGTGCCCATTTTGGGCGTTCAACGCCCATTTGTTGCCCATTTCTGGCGTTGAACGCCAGAACCATGCTTGTTCTGGGCGTTCAGTGCCAGCTCTTCTCCAGGGTGCAATTCTGGCGTTCAGCGCCCAGATGCTGCCCATTTTGGGTGTTCAGCGCCCAGATACTGCCCATTTTGGGCGTTCAGCGCCAGAACCATGCTCTGTTCTGGCGTTGAACGCCAGACAGGTGCTTCCTCCAGGGTGTGATTTTTCTTCCGCTGTTTTTGATTCTGTTTCTAAATTTTTCGTTTATTTTGTGACTCCACATGATCATGAACCTAAGAAAACATGAAAAACAAAAATAAAATTGGATAAATAAACATTGGGTTGCCTCCCAACAAGCGCTTCTTTAATGTCAATAGCTTGACAGTGGGCTCTCATGGAGCCTCACAGATGTGCAGAGCTTTGTTGAGACCTCCCAACACCAAACTTAGAGTTTGGATATGGGGGTTTGACACCAAACTTAGAGTTTGGTTGTGGCCTCCCAACACCAAACTTAGAGTTTGACTGTGGGGGCTTTGGTTGACCCTGCTTTGAGAGAAGCTTTTTCTGCTTCCTCTCCATGGATGCAGAGAGAGATCCTTGAGTTGTAAACACAAGGTTGTCCTTATTTAATTGAAGGAACAATTCTCCTCTGTCCACATCAATCACAGCTCTTGCTATGGCTAGGAAAGGCCTTCCTAGGATGATGGATTCATCCTCTTCCTTTCCAGTGTCTAGGACTATGAAATCAGCAGGGATGTAAAGGCCTTCAACCTTTACTAACACGTCCTCTACTTGTCCATAAGCCTGTTTTCTTGAATTGTCTACCATCTCTAATGAGATTTTAGCAGCTTGCACCCCATAGATTCCCAGTTTCTCTATTACAGAGAGGGGCATGAGGTTTATCCCTGAACCAAGGTCACACAGAGCCTTTTCAAAGAGCATGGTGCCTATGGTACAAGGTATTATGAACTTTCCAGGATCCTGTTTCTTCTGAGGCAATGTCAGTTGATCCAGATCACTTAGTTCATTGGTGAACAAGGGAGGTTCATCTTCCCAAGTCTCAATACCAAATAATTTGGCATTCAGCTTCATGATTGCACCAAGGAACTTGGCAGCTTGCTCTTCAATGACATCCTCATTCTCTTCAGAAGAGGAATACTCATTAGAGCTCATGAAGGGCATAAGGAGGTTCAATGGAATCTCTATGGTCTCTAGATGAGCCTCAGATTCCTTTGGTTCCTCAGAGGGAAACTCCTTATTGATCACTGGATGTCCCAGGAGGTCTTCCTCCTTGGGATTCACGTCCTCTCCTTCCTTCACAGGTTCAGCCATGGTGATTAATTCAATGGCCTTGCACTCTCCTTTTGGATTTTCTTCTGTATTGCTTGGGAGAGTACTAGGAGGGATTTCAGTGATCCTTTTACTCAGCTAGCCCACTTGTGCTTCCAAATTTCAAATGGAAGACCTTGTTTCATTCATGAAACTCACAGTGGCCTTAGATAGATCAGAGACTAAGTTTGCTAAGCTAGATGGATTCTGCTCAGAATTCTCTGTCTGTTGCTGAGTGGATGATGGAAAAGGTTTACTATTGTTAAACCTATTTCTTCCACCATTATTAAAGCCTTGTTGAGGCTTTTGATCCTTCCATGAGAAATTTGGATGATTTCTCCATGATGGATTATAGGTGTTTCTATAAGGTTCACCTAAGTAATTCACCTCTGCTATTGCAGGGTTCTCAGAATCATAAGCTTCTTCTTCAGAAGATGCCTTTTGAGTACTGTTGGATGCAGCTTGCATTCCATTCAGACTCTGAGAAATCATATTGACTTGCTGAGTCAATATTTTGTTCTGAGCCAATATGGCATTCAGAGTATCAATTTCAAGAACTCCCTTCTTCATAGGCGTCCCATTATTCACAGGATTCCTCTCAGAAGTGTACATGAACTGGTTATTAGCAACCATGTCAATGAGTTCTTGAGCTTCTGCAGGCGTTTTCTTTAGGTGAATGGATCCACCTGCAGAAGTATCCAATGACATCTTTGATAGCTCAGATAAACCATCATAGAATATATCCAGGATGGTCCATTCTGAAAGCATGTCAGAAGGACACTTTTTGGTCAGCTGCTTGTATCTTTCCCAAGCTTCATAGAGGGATTCACCTTCTTTCTGTCTGAAGGTTTGAACATCCACTCTAAACTTGCTTTGCTTTTGAGGAGGAAAGAACTTGGCTAAGAAAGCCGTGACCAGCTTATCCCAAGAGTTCAGGCTATCTTTGGGTTGAGTGTCCAACCACACTCTAGCTCTGTCTCTTACAGCAAAAGGGAAAAGTA